>NC_064281.1:72740173-73059638 GCF_003254725.2 Canis lupus dingo
GAATCTGTGAATGTCACCTTCTTTGTAAATAGTACCTTTGCTGATGTAATTAGTTAAGGTGAAGTCATACCAGACTAGGGCGTCACTAAATCCAATATGATGGGTGCTCTCATTAAAAGAGGGAAATTTGGACAGTTTCAGACATATACTGGAGAAGGCTTTTGGAAGACAGAGATAGAGATTGAAGTGGTGCATCTGCAAGGCAAGGAATGTCCAGGATTATCAATGACAATCAGAATGTAGAGGAGGCAAGGAAGGTTTTTCCTCTAGAAACTTCATAGTGAACATGTCCGTGCCAACACTTTGATTTTGGAATTCTGGCCTCCAGAACTTTAAGAGCATGGATTTTTATTGTTTTAAGCCACCATGTTTGTAGTACTTTGTTATGGTGGCCTTAAAAACTAATGCATGTATGTAGCAAAGTCTTGCAAAGTAAGATCTCATTAAAGTAAAACTTTGTATTTACTGATGGCAAGCTTTTTTCTTATTGACTTATACATATCTTTTATGCTCCTTATGATGTATGTGGTTTTATAATTTCCAGTTCTCAAAAAAATAACAAAATTAGAAGTTACATATTTTGTCTCAGCTCACAAAATTAATAAGAAACTGACATTTGTTTCATCTTTACTTGGAAAAAAAGACTAATTTTTTTAAAACTTCATTTGACATTTTTGTTTTAAATTCCACCTTGAATGCTAACAAATAATTAGGCAAGTTTGTCTGCAATGAGTTTGAAATGCATATTCAGAAATTCTAGAATCATCACATGCCTTTAGGTCTTTGTGTAATGCCTAAGGAGAACAGGAAACTCCAGATACTTACAGAATTTTCATTGGTCAGGACTAAAGCACCTGATAGACAAGACGGGTAAGTGATAATAGTTCAAGATATTAGATTCAAGATCAAAGCTACAAGATCATATGGCCAATCATACTTGTACTGAAGTGTTTTGTGAGCAAATCTTTCCATTAGAAGAAAATGAGCTAAGCTAGGAGTTCAAATTCATATCACTACTTTACATGATAAAGAGAGGATTCATCAATAGTTTTTAAAGTTCATAAGTTATTGTTTTAATTCCCTTAGAAATTTCATCTTGAAAGGCCACAAAAGAGGAAATTTGAACCAAGAATTCAAAGTCCATAAAAAGTTTCGCTAAAAATCACCTAGATTTCTTCCAAGATACAAATCATGTTATATAATCAATAAAAACATTGCTAAACTTCATGACTCAGTCTCCAATAACCACATATTTCCACTAGTGATAAAAGTCATTAAATCCCAAGTTCTTTTTTTTTAATTTTATTTATTTTATGATAGTCACAGAGAGAGAGAGAGAGAGAGAGGGGCAGAGACATAGGCAGAGGGAGAAGCAGGCTCCATGCAGGGAGCCCGATGTGGGATTCGATCCCAGGTCTCCAGGATCGCGCCCTGGGCCAAAGGCAGGCGCTAAACCGCTGCACCACCCAGGGATCCCTAAATCCCAAGTTCTTAGCAGCATTTTTTTTCTAAATGCAGTTCTAAAGTTGCATTGGAAAGCATGTTAAGTAAAGGAAGAATTCAGCCTCTAGAATATGACCCTAAACTCCTTTGCTATTTATAACTTCAGTCTACCTAATAAACCTAGAAGGGGGAATAGTTCTTTCCATTCAATCAAAGCCTAATTCAGAGTGATCTTACTTCTATGAGTCACCATTGACCTTGTCCTCAATGTACTTTCTTTCTTAACATCATTGTATACTTATTATATGCCAGACATTGTGAAAGACACATAATACACATTATCTCATTTATTGCTCACAAAAAGCTGTGAGGCAGAATAAAAATCCAAATCATGTTAGGTTTTATCCTGTTCCATGTCTCTAGAGACCCCAAGCGCTATTACTATTGTCCAAAAGTTCAGATAAATAAGCTTCATCTCTTTAAGGTCTCCTCAAGTGCAAAAAAAGAAGAATTACACTTTTAATAATCTCCACAGCACATTTCACAATTCTAGGCCCCAAATAGGTACACCACAAATACTTGTTGAATGATGGATACTAAATATGGAAAGAAGCATACTATAGTGGAAAAAATATTCTAAAGAAGATGTGGTTTATGTATACAATGGAATATTACTCAGCCATTAGAAATGACAAATACTCATCATTTGTTTTGACATGGATGGAACTGGAGGGTATTATGCTGAGTGAAATAAGTCAATTGGAGAAGGACAAACATTATATGTTCTCATTCATTGGGGAATATAGAAAATAGTGAAAGGGAATAAAGGGGAAAGGAGAAAAAAAATGAGTGGGAAATATCAGAAAGGGAGACAGAACATGAGAGACTCCTAACTCTGGGAAACGAACTAGGGGTGGTGGAAGGGGAGGTGGGCGGGGGTGGGAGTGACTGGGTGACGGTACTGAGGGAGGCACTTGATGGGATGAGCACTGGGTGTTATTCTATATGTTGGCAAATTGAACACCAATAAAAATAAATTTATAATAAAAAAAGAAAGAATATTCTACTGGAAGTCAGGAGAAATAAGTCACACAGCTATGATCTTGAGAATACCATCTCTCTGAGCTTTGTTTTATTTTTTATGTGAATGAATCAAATTAGATATCTGACACTCTTTCTCACTCTGACAGTACACTGTAGACCAAAGGTCCAAGAAACTGTTACTTGGAAAGCAAAGATTTACATACAACAATCAAAGTAGGCTGTGGAATTTTTTTTAGAATTTATTTATTTATTTACTTACTTACTTACTTATTTACTTATTTATTTAAGGGAAGAAGGGACTAAGGGAGAGGGAGAGAGCCAATATGGGATTTGATCTCATGAACCTGAGATCATGAAGCGGAGATCATAATCTGAGCCAAAACCAAGAGTCAAATGCTTAAATGACTCTGACACCCAGGTTCTCCAGACTGGGGAAATATTTTAAGAGCATTTTAAATAATTACATCATAAGACACTAAACTTTCTATAGCTGTAAAGAAGCCTCAGTAGTAGACAGAAAAGAAGCAATACCTTTTAAGATAAGACAGTTTATAGATTTGATATCTCTTTTTTCCCCTTTTTTAAATTTAAAATCAATTAATTAACATATAGTTTATTACTAGTTTCAGAGATAGAGTATAGTGATTCATCAGTTGCATATAACATTCAGTGCTCATTAAATCAAGTGCTCTCCTTAATGCCCATCACTCAGTTACCCCATCTCCCCATCCCTCCTCCCCTCCAGGAATCCTCAGTTTGTTTCCTATGTTAAGTGTCTCTTATGGTTTGTCTCCCTTTATGATTTCATCTTATTTTATTTTTCCTTACCTTCTCCCATTCATCTGTTTTGTTTCTTAAATTTCACATATGAGTGAAATAATATGGTATTTGTCTTTTTTTGACTGACTTATTTTGCTTAGCCTAATAATCTATAGTACCATCCACATTGTTACAAATGGCAAGATTTCATTCTTTTTTGATGTCTTAGTAATAGTCCATTGTATATAAACACCATGTATACACCCCATCTTTATCCATTCATCTGTCAATGGATATCTGGGCTCTTTACATAGTTTGGTTATTGTGGACATTGCTGCTATAAACATTGGGATGCATATGACCCTTCAAATAACTATATCTAGTAGTCTAATTGCTAGGTTGCTCATTTTTAAGTCTTTGAGGAACATCCATACTATTTTCCGGAGTGGCTGTGCAAGTTTGTATTCCCACCAATATTGGATGAGGGTTCCCCTTTTCTCCACATCATCGCCAATATTTGTTGTCTCCTCACTTGTTAAGTTTAGCCATTCTGACGGGTGTAAAGTAGTATCTCAACGTGGTTTTGATTTGTATTTCCCTGATGTGGGGTGGTGTCAAGCATTTTTAATGTTTCTGTTGGCCATTTGTACGTCTTCTTTGGAGAAACATACTTTCATTTACTCTGCCCGTTTATTGACTGGGTTTTCTTTTGTTTTTGTTTTTGGATGTTGAGTTTGGTAAGTTCTTTATAGATATTGGATACTAGCCTTTTGTCTGATCAGATATTTGCAAATACCTTCTCCCATTGAATGGGTTGTCTTATAGTTTTGTCAACTGTTTCCTTTGCTATGCAAAAAGTTTTTATCCTGATGAAGCCTCAATAGTTCATTTTTCTTTTTGTTCTGCTTGCATTTGAAAACATGTCTAGCAAGAAACTGCTGCTGTTGAGGTCAAAG
Organism: Canis lupus dingo; assembly: GCF_003254725.2. Taxonomy (NCBI): domain Eukaryota; kingdom Metazoa; phylum Chordata; class Mammalia; order Carnivora; family Canidae; genus Canis; species Canis lupus. The sequence goes on from NC_064281.1 coordinate 72,744,376, forward strand.
AGATTGCTACCTGTGTTGTCCTTTAGGATTTTGATGGATTCCTGTCTCATATTTAGGTCTTTCATGCATTTTGAGGTTATTTTTGTGTATAGTGTAAGAAAGTTGTCCAGTTTCATTATTCTGCACATGGCTGTCCAAATTTACCAGCACCATTTGTTGAAAAGACTGTCTTTTTTCCACTGGGTAGTCTTTCCTGCTTTGTCAACAGTTGACCATGGAGTTGATGGTCCATTTCTGGGTTCTGTCTTCTGTTACATTGTTCTGTGTCTGTTTTTGTTCCAGTACCATACTGGAACCCTTCATTATTACCCATTCATTATCAGTCTTAATTATTACAGCTTTGTAATATAGCTTGAAATCTGGAATTGTGATACCACTAGCTTTGGTTTTCTTTTTCAACATTCTTTTGGCTATTTGGGGTCTTTTCTGGTTCCATAAAAATTTTAGGATTCTTTGTTCCAACTGATGAAAAATGTTGATGATCTTTTGATAAAGATTGCATTGAATGTATAGATTGCTTTGGGTAGCATAGACATTTTAACAATATTTGTTCTTCTAATCCATAAGCATGGAATGTTTTTCCATTTCTTCATGTCTTCATTAATATCTTTCATAAGTGTTCTATAGTTTTTATAGTACAGGTTCTTTACCTCTTTGGTTAGATTTATTCCTAGGTATCTTATGGTTTTTGATGCAATTGTATATGGGATCAATTCTTTGATTTCTCCTTCTTCTGCCTCGATGTTAGTATATAGAAATGCAACTGAATTCTGTGCATTGATTTTATATCCAAACACTTTACCAAATTCCTGTATGAGTTCTAGAAATTTTGGAGTGGAGTTTTTTGGTTTTTCAACATAGAGTATCATGTCTTCTGTGAAGAGTGAAAGTTTTACTTCTTTCCTGATTTGGTTACCTCTTATTTCTTTTTGTTGTCTAACTGCTGAGGGTAGGACTTCTACTACTTTGTTGAACAACAGTAGTGAAAGTGGACATCCCTGTTATTTCCTGAACTTAGGGGAAAAGTTCTCAGTTTTTCTGCATTGAGGATGATATGCACTGAGGGTTTTTTTTGTGTATGGCTTTTATGATATTGATATGTTCTCTCTATCCCTACATTATAGAGTTTTAATCAAGAAAGGATGCTGTGTTGTGTCAAATGCTTTTTCTCCATCTATTTAGAGGATCATATGGCTCTTGTCCTTTCCTTTTTTATGTGATGTACCAAACTGATTGATTTGCAGATGTTGAACCATCCTTGCAGCCCAGGAATAAATCCCACTTGATCATAGTGAATAATTCTTTTAATGTACTACTGGATCCTATTGGCTAGTATCTTGGTGAGAATTTTGGCATCCATGTTTGTCAGGGATGTTGGTCTGTAATTCTCTTTTTTGGTGAAGTCATTGTCTGGTTTGGGGATCAGTGTAATGCTGGCCTCATAGAATGAGTTTGGAAGTTGTCCTTCCACTTCTGTTTGTTTTAAACAGCTTCAGAATATGTATTAACTCTTTTTTAAATCTTTGTTAGAAATCTACTTGGAAGCCATCTGGTCCTGGACTTTTGTTTGTTGGGAGATTTTTGATTACTGTTTCAATTTCTGTGCTAGTTACGGGTCTGTTCAGGTTTTCTAATTCATCCTGTTTTAGTTTTGGTAGTTTTGTATGTCTCTAGGAATGCATCCATTTCTTCCAGATTGCCTGATTTGTTGCCATATAATTGCTCAAATATTCTATATAATTGTTTATATTTCTTCAGTGTTGGTTCTGATTTCTCCTCTTTCATTTATCATTTTATTTATTTGGGTCCTTTATTTTTTCTTTTTTTGTTCCTTTCTCTTTTCTTTTTGAAAAGCCTGGATAGGGGTTTATCGATCTTATTAATTCATTCAAAGAAAAAACTCCTAGTTTTGCTGATCTGTTCTACTACTCTTTTGATACTATGTCATTGATTTCTGCCCTAATCTTTATTATTTACCTTCTCCTACTGGATTTAGACTCTATTTGCTGTTCTTTTTCCAACTCCTTTAGGTGTAAGGTTAGGTTGTGTATTTGAGAATTTTCTTATTTTTGAGAAAGGCTTGCATTGTTATATACAGCCCACTTAGGATTGTCTTTGGTGCATCCCAAAGGTTCTGAACTGTCATGTTTTAATTTTCACTTGTTTCCATGTATCTTTTTAATTCTTCTTTAATTTCCATGTGGACCCATTCATTTTTTAGTAGGATGTTCTTTAACCTCCATGTGTGTGTTTCTTCCAAATTTTTTCCTTTGACTCGGTTTTAAAGCATTGTGGTATAAAAATATGCATGGCATTATCTCAGTCTTTTCATCATGGTTGAGATGTGATTTGTGACCCAGTATGTGATCTATTCTGGAGAAAGTTCCATGTGAACTCAAGAAGAATGTGTATTCTGTTGCTTTAGGATGAAATAATCTGAATATATCTGTGAAATCCATCTGTTCCAGTATGTCTTTCAAAATCCTTGTTTCTTATTGATATTCTGCTTAGATAATATGTCCATAGCTGTGAATGGAGTGTTAAAGTCCCCTACTATTATTGTATTGTCATCAATGTAGTTTAATTTTACTATTAATTGGTTTATATAATTGACTGCTCCCAAGTAAGGGACATAAATATTTGCAATTGTTAGATCTTGTTGGATAGACCCTTTTATTATGATATAGTGTCATTCTTCATTTCTTAATATAGTCTTTGGTTTAAAATCTAGTTTGTCTAATATAAAGATTATTACTCCAGCTTTCTTTTGATATCCATTAGTATGATAAATGTTCTTCATCCCCTTACTTTTAATCTCTAGTTGTCTTTGGGTCTAAAATTAGTCTCTTGTAGATAGCATATTGATCAATCTTTTCATTTTATCCAATCTGATATCCCATGTCTTGTGATCAGAGTATTAATCCATTTACATTTAGAGTAATTTTTGAAATATATGAATTGGTGCCATTATATTACCTGTAAAGTCACTGTTTCTGTAGATTGTTCATATCTGATCTTTGTTACTTTTTTGCTTTCTCTTTACTCAAAGGATCCCCTTTAAAATTTTTTGTAGTGCTGATTTAGAGTTGAAAAATCCTTTAGTTTTTGTTTTTCCTCAAAACTTTTTTCTCTCTCCTATTCTGCATAACAGCCTTCCTGGATAAAGTATTCTTGGTTGCATATTTTTCCCATTTAGCAAATTGAATATATTATGCCAGTCCTTTCTGGCCTGCTAGGTCTCTGTGGACAGGTCTGCTGCCAGCCTATATGTCTGCTTTTGTAGGTTAAAGACCTCTTGTCCCAGGCTGCTCTCAGGATTTTCTCTTTATCCCTGAAATTTTCCAGCTTCACTATTATATGTTGAAATGTTGACTTATTTTCATTGATTTTGAAAGGGGTTTTCTGTGCCTTCTGTCCTGAAAGACCTATGTTCTTCCCAGGATTAGGGAAGTTCTCAGGTATAAGTTGTTCAAACAAACCCTCTGCCTCTTTCTCTTCCTTCTCTTCTGGGACTATTATTACTCAAATATTATTTAGCTTTATGGTATTGCTGATTTCTGTAATTCTCCCTTCATGATTCAGTAGTTTTCCTCTCTTTTTCTCAGCTTCCTTATTCATCATTTTGCCTTCTATATCATTGACTCTCTCTTCTGCTGCATCTATACTAGCAGTTACAGCCTCTATTTTTGCCTACATCTCATTAATAGCAGTTTTAATTTTGGACAGATAAGATTTTAGTTTTTTCATTCTACACTAAGGGACTCTCTACTGTCTTCTATGCTTTTTTTCAAGTCCAGCTAGTGTCTTTATAACTGATGTTTTGAATTCTAATTCTGATATTTTAAGTATATCCATAATGATTAAATTCCTAGCAGTGAGTACTACATCCTCTTCTTTCTTTTGGTGTGAGTTCCTTCATATTGCCCTTATGTCCAAAAAAGAGCAGAGGAAAGAGAGAAAAGATAAAAATAGCAACAGTACCAGAAAAATAGAAATAAACTAGAAAAAAAAAAACAAACAAAACAAAATAAGAAATAAAAAGTAAAACAGAAAAAAACAATAAACTAGATCCTGGGTGTATTTTGGTCTGCCTTTTAAAAGAAACTAGATCCCTCTTAAAAGCCATCTACGAAAAGCCCACAGCAAATATAATTCTCAGTGGGGAAACACTGGGAGCCTTTCCCCTAAGATCAGAAACAAGACAGGGATGTCCAATCTCACCACTGCTATTCAACATAATACTAGCATTTCTAGTCTCAGCAATCAGGCAACAAAAAGAAATAAAAGGCATTCAAATTGGCAAAGAAGGAGTCAAACTCTCCCTCTTTGCCGATAACATGATACTCTACATAGAAAACCCAAAAGTCTCCATCCCAAGATTGCTAGAACTCATACAGCAATTTGGCAGTGTGGCAGGATACAAAAATCAATGCCCAGAATTCAGTGGCATTTCTATACACTAACAATGAGACTGAGGAAAGAGAAATTCAGGAGTCAATCCCATTTACAATTGCACCCAAAAGCAGAAGATACCTAGGAATAAACCTAACCAAAGAGGTAAAGGATCTATACCCTAAAAACTACAGAACACTTCTGAAGGAAATTTAGGAAGACACAAAGAGATGGAAAAATATTCCATGCTCATGGATTGGCAGAATTAATATAGTGAAAATGTCAACGTTACCCAGGGCAATATACAGGTTTAATGCAATCCCTATCAAAATACCATGGACTTTCTTCAGAGAGTTAGAACACATTATTTTAAGATTTGTATGGAATCAGAAAAGACCCCGAATAGCCAGGGGAGTTTTAAAAAAGAAAACCATATCTGGGAGCATCACAATGCCAGATTTCAGGTTGTACTACAAAGCTGTAGTCATCAAGACAGTGTGGTACTGGCACAACAACAGACACATAGATCAATGGAACAGAATAGAGAATCCAGAAGTGGACCCTCATCTTTATGGCCAACTACTATTCAACAAAGGAGGAAAGACTATCCACTGGAAAAAAGAAAGTCTCTTCAATAAATGTTGCTGGGAAAATTGGACATCCACATGCAGAAGAATGAAACTAGACCACTCCCTTGCACCATACACAAAGATAAACTCAAAATGGATGAAAGATCTAAATGTGAGACAAGATTCCATCAAAATCCTAGAGGAGAACACAGGCAACACCCTTTTTGAACTTGGCCACAGTAACTTCTTGAAGATACATCCATGAAGGCAATAAAAACAAAAGCAAAAATGAACTATAGGGACTTCATCAAGATAAGAAGCTTTTTCACAGCAAAAGATACAGTCAACAAAACTAAAAGACAACCTACAGAATGGGAGAAGATATTTACAAGTGACCTCTCAGATAAAGGGCTAGTATCCAAGATCTATAAAGAACTTATTAAACTCAACACCAAAGAAACAGACAATCCAATCATGAAATGGGCAAAAGACATGAACAGAAATTTCACAGAGGAAGACATTGACATGGCCAACAAGCACATGGGAAAATGCTCCACATCTCTGGCCATCAGGATAATACAAATCAAAACCACCATGAGATACCACCTTACACCAGTGAGAATGAGGAAAATTAACAAGGCAGGAAACCACAAATGTTGGAGAGGATGTGGAGAAAGGGGAACCCTCTTGCACTGTGGGTGGGAATGTGAACTGGTGCAGCCATTCAGGAAAACTGTGTGGAGGTTTCTCAAAGAGTTAAAAATAGATCTGCCTTCTGACCCAGCAATTGCAATGCTGGGGACTTACCCCAAAGATACAGATGCAGTGAAACATCGGGGCACCTGCACCCTGATGTTTCTAGCAGCAATGTCCACAATAGCCAAACTGTGGAAGGAGCCTTGGTGTCCATCGAAAGATGAATGGATAAAGAATATGTGGTCTATGTATACAATGGAATATCACTCAGCCATTAGAAACGACAAATAGGGGATCCCTGGGTGGCGCAGCGGTTTGGCGCCTGCCTTTGGCCCAGGGCGCGATCCTGGAGACCTGGGATCGAATCCCACATCAGGCTCCCGGTGCATGGAGCCTGCTTCTCCCTCTGCCTATGTCTCTGCATCTCTCTCTCTCTCTGTGACTATCATAAATAAAAATTTAAAAAAAAAATTAAAAAAAAAAATAGAAACGACAAATACCCACCATTTGCTTCGACGTGGATGGAACTGGAGGGTATGATGCTGAGTGAAATAAGTCAATCGGAGAAGGACAAACATTATATGGTCTCATTCATTTGGGGAATATAAAAATTAATGAAAGGGAATAAAGGGGGAAGGAGAAAAAATGAGTGGGAAATATCAGAAAGGGAGACAGAACATGAGAGACTCCTAACTCTGGGAAACAAACTAGGGGTTGTAGAACAGGAGGTGGGCGGGGGTTGGGGGTGACTGTGTGTCTGGCACTGAGTGGTGCACTTGACGGGATGAGCACTGGGTGTTATTTTTATATGTTGGCAAATTGAAATGAACACCAATAAAAAATAAATTTGTGAAAAAAAATAAATAAAAGAAACTAGATCCTAAAATATGAAGTCAAGAAAAACTTACATATATACAAAAATAAAATAAAATATATTGAAAGGAAACCAAAGATTAGATAGGTAGCTAGATAGACAGATGATATAAAAGAATTGATAAAATATGAAAATAGTTGAAAAAGATAAAACTGAAAGACATAATAATAATAATAATAATAATAATAATAATAATTCCATGAATGCTATATACTCTTTTCCCCATAAGCCGACTTTTGCAGTTCTCTATGATCAGTAAATTTGGAGTTAGCTGATTGTTCCTGCTGGTCTTCTGAGAAAGGAGTCTGTTATAGTGACCCCTCAGGTGTCATTTCCACGGTGGAATTATGCCTCCCCACTCACCCCCTGGCTTGCTAGGTTGCCAGGGTCAGTGTAAGTGGCTCTGTATTGCACTATGTGGTGCTGTTTTGCTCCCCAATGCTTCATTCAGTGATAGGGGAGATGTAAACGGTGGTGTTCCAATGTCTAGAACTGGAGCTGAAAGTTAGTGCCCCCCACTCTCCAGTGAATCCTCAGAAAAAAAATCAATTACTCTTCTCTCCCTGGCTTCTATTCTAACTTTGTGTTCACCTAGCCTTTGACCAAATGTTTTTATCTCAGGTATGCAACCCAGTTTCCAGTCTCCAAACTTTATGGACTCTTGCCATGTGGGCCCATGCCATTCCTCCCAGGGGAGGGAAGCAGGGTCTTGCCCTGGTCCTCCTCCTATAGAAAGCAGTCACCTGACCATGTAGCAGTTTGCAGATTATGTCAACACCACGCAGAAAGTCAGTGCCTAAACTCACTGTTTTCAGCCAGCTTCCATGTTCCAATGCTTCAGAACTCTGAACTCAGGTATCCCCTCTCTTTTTGGGTTGCTGGGGATCCTGAGATGCTGTCTCACCCGAGATTCCACCCCACTTTACCACCTGAGCAATTTAAAGCCAGGGACATGCCCATCTGTAGTAGACTGTTAAAAGTTCTGATTTTGCTCTCTACCACTTATTATAATTTCTGGTAGCCTCCTTAAGCAATATCCCTCCCCTCCACAGTTTATCTTCTATATTGTCCTGGATTCCGCATCTCCGCATCTCCTACCTTGCAAAAAGTAGCCACTTGTATATTTGTAGAATTGCAGCAACTCTTTTCTCAGATCTTTGATTGATTTCACGCGTGTTCAGAATGATTTGATAACTATCTAGCTGAATTCCAGGGACCAGATGAAATTAAGTTCCCCTACTTCTCACCATCTTTACTTCTCCCTCAGACTTGATTTTTTCTAGAGGAATTGCTGATATATAGTCCGATAAATTCTCCTGCTTTGATTCCAGTCATTTCTCTATAATATAACCAGAGTGATCTTTCTACAATTACAAACAAATCACTTTACTAGCTTTATTAAAACTCTTCAGTGGCTTTCATGTGCTCTTAGGAAAAATATAAAATCCTTAAAATTATCTCTATGGCCTCCCTGGATCTGAAAACTTCCTAAAACTCTAATATCAGCTTTCCCTACTCTGTGCTTCAAAATCTTTATTCTGGGCTTCTAGCCATACTCAAGTTTTTTCAGATACCCAAAAGATCCCAAAGTATACTCTTCTGTGGGCTTTTGGACAGACTCACCAAATGAAAAATGCTGAGGGTATATTACATGTGAAAAAGCAATTGCATATTCTTAGCTGTATTATTTGCAATAACCAGAAAGTGGAAAAAAACATGAATATTCATCAACTAATCGGCAGATAAACAAAACTTTTACTGTCCACACATTGTATTTTTCATTCAATGAAATATTATTCAGCCATAAAAAGAAATGAAGTACATGCTACAACATAGATGAACCTTGCCAAACACCAAAGACCACATATTGTATAATTGCATTTATATGAAATGCCCAGAAGAGACAAAACTATAAAGATAGAAAGTAGATTGGTAGTTCCCAGGCTCTGGAGTGAAGGAGAGTGGGGTGAATGCTAATGGGTATGATGTTTCTTTTTGGGGTGATGAAAATATTCTAAAATTAGATTTTAGTAGTGGTTGCACAATTCTGTGAATACTAACAAGTATTAAATTGTATCCTTTAGATACAATTTAGATGGATGAAATATATAGTATTTGAATTAGATGGATGAAATATATAGTATTTGAATTAGATTTCAACAAAATTTAAAAATACAATTGAGTAAACTTTGAAAGTCATTATAGAAGTGACAAAGAAGCAGGGTAGTCCAGTGGAGGAAAAAAAAAACTGAATTTAGGTTGGAGTGTTGGCACCTCTGTTTGCTGACTGTGGGAGCTTGGATAAATCATTTCTCAGGCTTTAACTGTACAACTGATAAAAATACAACCTATGTTAGCCTGTATGAGGAATAAATGGGGTAGGGTAAGTAAAAATGCTTTGTAAACTGCAAAATACTATTCAATTGTAAGATCTAGTATTATAATACATAATTGCATTGTGTAATTATTATTACTATATATAGTAGGTATGTGAATTCCAGTATTTTACAACCGTATTTTTATTCTTAGTCCCAAAATCTCCCTTTATGATGATCAAATGAATTAATTTTAGATAAAGAAAAATTCTTCTAATTATCCCCTTTTAATTTCAGAGAATGTAAAAGTATTCTATTTGGCTAATACTTTGACAAGCAAGTGTTGTTTATGAGTCTTTGAATACAACATTTTCATCTAATGCTAATACTCTAAGAAGGCAATTTTGTTCATAAAATTCAGAGGATAATTCTATGAGAATGATTTGAAAGCCAAGCTTTATAATATGCCATTTAGGAGGCAGGGAAGAAAAAGAGGAAGAAGGATGCATATTTCTCTAAAAATTTTTGCTGAAAATCTTGGAGTGGGGGGAGAAGTAAACATCTGTAGTGGTGATTTTTTTTCTCCTTAAATCTGAAGTACAGCTAAAAAGCAATCTGTTGTTTGTATAGAAAGAAATGCTAGTAAATGAGGAAGAAAGTACACCTGGGGGAACATCTGCTCTGAGAAACCATTTGAAAAGTAAGCATGGGGAAACATTTGTACAATACACAGTATATACTGTACTGCAGAAATGAAAAGATAATAATGCAAGAAAGATCTATATGCATAAATATATGTAGCATAAGGAAACTTAAGTGAAAATATAATATATTGACTATTTTCCCCTTCATGAGTAGTCGTCAAATATATTTTAATGCTAGGCTGTACGGGTCATGATCACTAAAACACAGTAACCATGAATGGCACCTATTCTCTTTGCATAAGTCAATCCTTTACCTTCTTTATCATATCCTCATTGTAAGTAGAGCAGATTTGTGTTTTTGTTTTTTTAATATATATTAAATATATAAATGTATATAAATATATAATGTATATTTTACATTTATATTACATTAATTTATATATAAATTTATATATAATATATATTTATATACATTTATATATTTAATATATATTTTTATATATATGTCCATCACCCAGTCACCCCATCCCCCCATCCACCTCCCCCTCCATTACCCCTTGTTCTCTTCCCAGAGTACAGTATATTTGAAATAAAAGATGTTGTCCCTGCTTTTGAAAAACTATTGGTTGAGTTAGGGAGACACAGTCAAAGTCTAAAGAGGTCATATTGACATATACAACACCATAGAAGTAAATGTCAGTGTAAATGTAAGTAAATGTAAATGTGAGGCCAAGAACACACAATGACAGTTGATAGATGATAGATAGATAGATAGATAGATAGATAGATAGATAGATAGATGATAGATAGATAGATAGATAGATAGATAGATAGATAGACAGACATCATATATATCCAGGACTGACTAGTCAAGAAAGAGCAGATGTCTCACATTAGCTGTACTTGAGCCAAATCCAACGAAAAGTTGTTTGGTTTTGTTTGCATACACACACACACACACACACACACACACACACACACCATATTAAACATTTAAAAATTAGGAGAGTTCCCATTAGAATTCAGATACCTTGTTTCTCCTGAGAAAGCAGATTAAAAAAATGATTTGACTTTCCTGCATGGCAATAATTGACTTGACCTGAGTCATGGCTGCCTGCTTTGGAGACAGTGTGTATTCTTCTGCCTACCATATTCCTCTCCACTCCAAATTACGCCACTAGTGCATTAATTAAGAAAATTGGGATAAACGCAAATCAGAGCTGAAGTTCTCAAATACTATATATGTAAGTAACATTTATATGTATGAAACCTTTGAGTATGTATGTATGTACATGCATGTATGAAACACCTGACCTCAGTGTATGTTATGTAGGAAATATTTGAAGTGCTGATTATAAATATTGTTGCCTAGAATATACCCCAGAAACAGAATATCTGAGACCAGATGACTGGAATATGTACTTTTATAATAGCATCATAAGTATGTCTTATATATGTATTATAAGTTTGAGAACCACTGATCTTAGCCATCCCTACTCAAATGCACTTCACTAACTGGTGGAAGATTTTTTTTTTAACTGATGGAAGATTAACGATAATCTAACTCTGCCATGTTGCTTTCTGCTAAAACAATCTTTAATGATTTCCCCCTATCTACTGAATAAAATTCAAACCAGTCAGTTTGGCATAAAAAGCCTGTTATGATCTATTCCAAGGCACTTTTTCATTATCTTCTAGCTACATAAACCTTTCATTATTTTCAAATTGAATTTTTTAAAATATTTTATTTATTCATGAGAGAGGCAGAGAGAGAGAATGGCAGAGACATAGGCAGAGAGAGAAGCAGGTTCCATGCAGGGAGCCCGATGTGGGACTTGATCCCAGGACTCCAAGATCATGCCCTGAGCCGGAAGCAGACGCCCAACCACAGAACCACCCAGGCATCCCTCAAATAGAATTATTCTTTCCTTGTAAATGCCTAATACCTTTCAAACCTTTAGGCTTTGGGAGAAGTTTCTCATTAAATGTGGAAATGCCCTTTTTCTATCTACCAATTAGTTGATACTGAGGTAGACACCTGATTTAAGTTGGACTAATCAGAATTTTTCCTTGGTTGTTTCTCCCTAGGATATTGTAAAATAGTCAAATAAAGGGTAAAGGAGAGAAAATGAGTGGGAAATATCAGTGAGAGTGACAACATGAGAGACTCCTAACTCTGGGGAATGAACAAGGGGTAGTGGAAGGGGAGGTGAGCAGGGGGATGGGGTGACTGGGTGACGGGCACTGAGGGGGCCACTGGATGGGATGAGCACTGGGTGTTATGCTGTATGTTGCCAAATCAAACTCCAATAAAAAATATCAAAAAAAAGAAAAGAAAAATTACTCTGCTATTAAAGACTCATGCAGTCATATTGGGCCTGCCTGGATAATCTCACTATTTTAAGCCATCTAGTCCTAATTAGATCTACAAAATCCCTTTTCCATATAATCTAATATATTCATGAATTCAAGAGATAGGGCATGGATATTTTTGGAGGACTGTACTGCACACCACAAGACGCTACAAAAATGTCACAGCACATATGATAATTAGGAAATATTGGAAAATTTTCCACTGAATTCAGGAATTAGAGAAGACTGGTCACTATCACTGATTTTATTCAGTTCTCTACTAAAGGATTTGGTCTGTCTGAGAAGGATAAGTAAATAAATAAAAAGTTATAGGTTTGGAAAGCAAGTAATTAATTTTAGATGACTTAATGCATACCTAGAAAATCTGAAATTGCCTATGTACCAGCATCGTACAGATTGAAATACATTTCTTTTACAAAGCATCCAAGAGACGTCTGGGGAAATGGCATAGTAGGAGGACTCTAGCTCACCTCATCCCATGGATAGTAGACAACACTCACATCAGTATAAATAATCCAGAAAATGACCAAAGATGGGCAAAACAACCTCCCAAACTAAATTTGGAAAACAGGACACACCAAAGACACTAGTAAGGGTGGAGTAGATGTCAGGAGTTAAACAGACCTTCAGGCTATCTTCAAGACGGAGCCGTGGAAATGGAGAGGGGGAGAGAAACAGATCTTCACACTAGAGATTCCACACAGGGAAAAATAATCACCGTATCATTTGACTTTGAAAACCAGAGGGGCTGAATTTCATGAGTTTTTAGAAACAATGGGACTTTAAACCTAGAACTTTATTTTTTTTAACACTGTAGCTTTAAAAATTAGTGGGCTTGGGTTGCCTAGGTGGCTCTGTCAGTTAAGCATCTGACTTTTGATTTCAGCTCAGGTCATGCTTTCAAGGTAATGAGATCAAGCCCCATGGTGGGCTCCACACCGAGCAAGGAGCCTGCTGTGATTCTTTCCCTCACTCTTCTGCCCTCTCCACTCCCTGTTTGCACTCTCCCCTGAAAAAAAGAAAAAAGAAGGTCCCTGTGTGGCTCAGTCAGTTGAGCATCTGACTTTTGTTTTGGGGTCACATTGTGATCTCATGGATTCTGGAATCCAGTCCCATGTAAGGCTCTGCACTCAGTGAGGACTCTGCTTGAGATTTGCCCCCTATGGTCCCCTCTACCTGCTCTCTCTCAAATAAATAAAATAAAATAATAACATAACATAACATAACATAACATAACATTACATTACATTACATAAAATAAATTAGTGGGCTTGGCTCTGGGAGAGCTTGGAGCATGATAGAGAACAGTGTAAGTGCCCTTAAAGGGATAGCATAAAGAAGAGCTGGCAGAGATAAAGCATATGTGCAACTATTTGAAAAAGAACTAGGCACAGGAAATAGTTATTTACTAATCACAGTGTGTTCCAGCAGGACAGATTTTGGTGGTAGACTTCACTAGAAACAGAGCACTTGGCAGATGCCATTTCAAAACCTCCAGCATAAACATGCAGCCAACTATGAAAACCAGCTCAAAGCCAGATTTTTAAATTTTTTTTTACTGGAGTGCAATTTGCAAACATATAGCATAACACCCAGTGCTCATCCCGCCAAGTGCCCCCCTCAGTGCCCGTCACCAATTCATCCCCACCTTCTGCCCACCTCCCTTTTTACCCCGTCTTTTTTGTTTCCCAGAGTTAGGAGTCTCTCATGTCCTGTCTCCCTTCCTGATATTTCCCACTCATTTTTTCTCCTTTCCCCTTTATTCCCTTTCACTATTTTTATATTTCCCAAATGAATGAGACCATATAATGTTTGTACTTCTCCAATTGACTTATTTCACTCAGCATAATACCCTCCAGTTCCATCCACGTCGAAGCAAATGGTGGGTATTTGTCGTTTCTAATGGCTGAGTAATATTCCATTGTACACAGAGACCACATCTTCTTTATCCATTCATCTTTTGATGGACACCGAGGCTCTTACCACAGTTTGGCTATTGTGGACATTGCTGATAGAAACATCGGGTGCAGGTGTCCCAGTGTTTCACTGCATCTGTATCTTTGGGGTAAATCCCCAGCAGTACAATTGCTGGGTCTTAGGGTACATCTATTTTTAACTCTTTGAGGAACCTCCACAAAGTTTTCCAGAGTGGCTGCACCAGTTCACATTCCTACCAACAGTGCAAGCGGGTTGCCCTTTCTCCACATCCTCTCCAATATTTGTTGTTTCCTGACTTGTTAATTTTCCCCATTCTCACTGGTATGAGGTGGTATCTCATGGTGGTTTTGATTTGTATTTACCTGATGGCAAGTGATGCGGAGCATTTTCTCATGTGCTTACTGACCATGTCTATGTCTTCCTCTGTGAGATTTCTGTTCATGTCTTTTGCCCATTTCATGATTGGATTGTTTGTTTCTTTGATGTTGAGTTTCATAAGTTCTTTATAGATCTTGGAAACTAGTCCTGTATCTGATACATCATTTGCAAATATCTACTTCCATTCTGTAGGTTGTCTTTTAGTTTTGTTGACTGTTTCCTTTGCTGTGCAAAAGCTTCTTATCTTGATGAAGTCCCAATAGTTAATTTTTTTCTTTTGTGTCTTTTGATTTCATGGATGTATCTTCAAGAAGTAACTGTGGCCAAGTTCAAAAAGGGTGCTGCCTGTGTTCTCCTCTGGAATTTTGATGGAATCTTGTCTCACATTTAGATCTTTCATCCATTTTGAGTTTATCTTTGTGTATGGTGTAAGAGAATGGTCCAGTTTCATTCTTCTGCATGTGGATGTCCAATTTTCCCAGCACCATTTATTGAAGAGACTGTCTTTTTTCCAGTGGATAGTCTTTCCTTCTTTGTCGAATATTAGTTGACCATAAAGTTGAGGGTCCACTTCTGGATTCTCTATTCTGTTCCATTGATCTATGTGTCTGTTGTTGTGCCAGTACCACACTGTCTTGATGACCACAGCTTTGTAGTACAACCTGAAATCTGGCATTGTGATGCTCCCAGATATGGTTTTCTTTTTTAAAACTCCCCTGGCTATTCGGGGTCTTTTCTGATTCCACACAAATCTTAAGATGATTTGTTCCAACTCTCTGAAGAAAGTCCATCGTATTTTGATAAGGATTGCATTAAATGTGTAAATTGCCCTGGGTAGCATTGACATTTTAATAATATTAATTCTGCCAATCCATGAGCATGGAATATTTTTCCATCTCTTTGTGTCTTCCTAAATTTCCTTCAGAAGTGTTCTGTAGTTTTTAGGATATAGATCCTTTACCTCTTTGGTTAGGTTTATTCCTAGGTATCTTCTGCTTTTGGGTGCAGTTGTCAATGGGATTGACTCCTTAATTCCTCTTTCTTCAGTCTCATTGCTAGTGTATAGAAATGCCACCAAATTCTGGGCATTGATTTTGCATCCTGCCACACTGCCAAATTGCTATATGAGTCTAGCAATCTTGGAGTGGAATCTTTGGGTTTTTAATGTATAGTGTCATGTTATCTGCAAAGAGGGAGAGTTTGACTTCTTCTTTGCCCATTTGAATACATATTATATCTTTTTGTTGCCTGATTGTTGAGGCTAGGGCTTCTACTACTATGTTGAATAGCAGTGGTGAGAGTGGACATCTGTCTTGTTCCTCATCTTAGGAGAAAGGCTCCTAGTGTTTCCCCATTGAGTATGATATTTGCTGTGGGCTTTTCATAGATGGCTTTTAAGATGCTGAGGAATGTTCCCTCTATCCCTACACTCTAAAGAGTTTTGATCAGGAATGGATGCTGTATTTTGTCAAATGCTTTCTCTGCATCTATTGAGAGGATCCTATGGTTCTTGGTTTTTCTCTTGCTGATATGATGAATCACATTGATTGTTTTATGAGTGTTGAACCAGCCTTGTGTCCTGGGAATAAATCCCACTTGGTCATGGTGAATAATCTTTTTAAAGTATTGTTGGATCCTATTGGCTAGTATCTTGTTGAGAATTTTTGCATCCATGTTCATCAGGGATATTGGTCTATAATTCCCCTTTTTGGTGGGATCCTTGTCTGGTTTGGAATTAAGCTAATGCTGGCCTCATAGAACGAGTTTGGAAGTATTCCATCTCTTTATATCTTTCTCAACAGCTTTAGTAGAATAGGTATGGTTTCTTCTTTAAACGTTTGATAGATTTCCCCAGAGAAACCATCTGGCCCTGGACTTTTGTGTCTTGGGAGGTTTTTGATGACTGTTTCAATTTCCTCCCTGGTTATTGGCCTGTTCAGGTTTTCTATTTCTTCCTGTTCCAGTTTTGGTTGTTTGTGATTTTCCAGAAATGCGTCCATTTCTTCCTGGTTGCCTAATTTATTGGCGTATGGCTGCTCATAATATGTTTTTAAAATCCTTTGTATTTCCTTGGTGTTGGTGGTGATCTCTCCTTTCTCATTCATGATTTTATTAATTTGAGTCTGCTGTTAATCTAATATTTTTCCCCATAAAAGTTAGAGATTTCTTGTCTCTTGCTGCTTTAATGATCTTCTCTTTATCTTTGGAATTTGTAAGCTTCACTATTAAATGTGGAGGTGTTGAGCGGTTTTTATTGATTTTAGGGGGGGAGGGAATCTCTCTATTTCCTGGATTTGGATGCCTGTTTCCCTTTTCAGATTAGGAAAGTTCTCAGCTATTTGTTCAAATACATATTCTGGACCTCTGTCCCTTTTGGCATCCTCAGGAACCCCAATTAAATGTAGATTTTTCCTTCCGAGGCTGTCATTTATTTCCCTTAACATATCCTCATGATATTTTAATTGTTTTTCTCTTTTTTCCTCAGTTTCTCTCCTTGCCATCAATGTGTCTTCTATGTCACTTACTTGTTCTTCTACCTCGTTAACCCTCGTCGTTAGGACCTCTAGTTTGGATTGCATCTCATTTAATTGATTTGTAATTTCAGCCTGATTAGTTCTAAATTCTGCAATCATGAAGTCTCTTGAGTCCTTTATGCTTTTTTTCTAGAGCCAGCAGTAGCTTTATAATTGTGCTTCTGAGTTGGCTTTCTGACATTGAATTTTAATCCAATTTTGTAACTCTGTTGGAGAGAGGACTATTTCTGATTCTTTCTTTTGAGGTGAGTTTTTCCTTCTAGTCATTTTGCTCAGTGCAGAGTGGCCAAACACAAGTTGTATTGGGAAAAGGAGAAAAAGATAGAAAAGAAAAAGAAAGGAAAAAGAAAAGAAGAAGAAAAAAAATAAGAGGAAAAAAGGGGGGAGAAGCAAACTGAAAACAAAAACATGGGGAGTATCCTCTGATTCTATATACTGTAAATCACTCGACTTCCCCTGGAACTTTCCAGTGCTGTGTGGTCGGTCAATAACTTGCTTTTTCCCTGTCCATCTAGCTGATCTTCTGGGGTAGGGGCCTACTCTGCTGATTCTTAGGTGTGAGCACTTGGGGGAGCTGCTCAGCCCTCTACTTGGTGCATGACTCAGTGGGAGTTGTTTATCCTGTTTATCCTGTGAGGCCCAGGAGGAACAACAACAGTGGCTCTCCAGCCCTTGAGTCAGCTCCAGCAGTAACTACCACAGTTCTCAGTCTGCAGGGGCCTGGATGGGGTGGGGGCCGTCCGTCTGCACAGCTCGGAGCCCCCTAATGGCATGAACGTTCTGGCGGTCCTGGGCCCTCCTGGCCTCCGCCTGTCCCGGGGGTGGGGGGGCAGGGAGTGCCAGATCCTGGGCTGTGTCCCCCAGCGCCCTGGGCTCTGGGGCCTGCACAGCTGGAAATGCGCTCCCAGGTCCACACAGCCTCCTTGTGCGGAGCGCTGCTTGAGACCCGGACCCAGCTGCTCCCAGGGCTCCGCTGGGTGCGCTGCAGCCCTTTTAGGAGGTTGGTGGCGTGGTGTGTGGCGCACTCTCCCCTGGGGCGCAGGTCCTCTGTTAGTGTCCCAGGGAGCCTGAGGGCATCCCCACTCTTCCTGGCATCCTGCTCCAACTCCCTGGGAGCACCTTTCCATCTGGGAAGATTGGTAAAGCTCCTGCTTCTCCAGGATAGGGCTTTCCTGTCCTGGGGGCACTCACCCTGCGGCCTTAGCCCCTTCCTCGTGGGGCCCCTCCCCCTTGGATTCTTTTTATTTATTTATTTATTTTTTCCGTCTTCCTACCTTGATGGAAGTGTGAATTCTTCTCACTGTAGCATTCAGCTCTTCTCGCTTTAAATCTCAGGCCGAATTCATAGGTTTTCAGGATGATTTGAAGGTTATCTACGTAATTTGGTGGGGACAGGTGACTTGGGGACCCTACTCTTCCGCCATCTTGCCCCTCCTTACTCAAAGCCAGATTATACCACATAACTTGTTTATACTGTGTGCTACACCCTCTAGCCAGGCCTGACTCAGTCTGGGATACATGGCAGCTGGTCACCTCCTGAAGATGAAGCATCCATCTTGCTAAAGCTGCACAACTGCCACCCTTGTGCACTTTGTGGATTGAGTACTTGTCCTCCCAGTCTTGGCTGTGGCTGCAACTGTGAAAGAGGACCAGTCCATAAAACATGTGAATGGTGAGTGCACTATCCATGCTTTTTGTGGAGTATCCCTGATGCTCCCTGCTCTCTGTAGCAGCTGTATGTCCCCTTTGGCAAAGGACCAGCACTACTTTGTTAAACATATATGCCCTGCTTATTCATTTCAAGAGCAGGACACATAAATGACTTTCCTAATGCACAGAAAGAGACACAAAAAGTTAGACAAAATGAGGAAAGATAGAAGTATGTCTCAAATGAAAGAACAGGACAAAACCACAGTAAGCGATCTAAGCAAAAGAGATATAAGTAATATGCCTGATAGAAAATTTAAAGTAATGATCATAATGATAGTCACTGGACTTGAGAAAAGAGTGGAGAACATCAGCGAGACTCTTAACAAAGAGACTAAAAAACATAAAAAAGAATGAATCAGAGATAAATTACACAATAAATAAAAATTCCCTTGTTAAAATAAATAGCAGAATCGCAGAAACAGAAGAATGAATTAATGACCTGGAAGATAGAGTAATAGAAAGTAACGAAGTTGAGCTGGTTAGAGAAAAAAATTATGCAAAATGGGAAGACTTCAAGTATAATAACTTTCCCAATATAGGGATCCCAGAATAAGAAGAGAAAGAAAATGGAGCAAAAATTTTATTTGAAGAAATAAGAGGTGGAAACTTCCCTAACCTGGGGGAAAGAAACAGATATCCACATATAGGGGGAAGAGATGCCTCAACAAAATCAACCCAAGGAGGAAAACACTAAAACACATAATAATTCAAATGGCAGAAAGTAGTGTGGAGGAGAGAATTTTAATAGCAGCAAGAGTAAAGAAGATAGTAAAGAAGGCAGGCAAGGGAAACCCTATACAAATATCAGCAGATTTTTCAGCAGAAACTTTGTAGGACATATTTGAGTGGCATGATATAATGAACTGGAAGTTCAGTCAAAGTAATGAACAGGAGAAATCTGCAGTCAAAAATACTCTACCCAGCAAGACTATCATTCAGAATAGAAGGAGAGATGAAAAGTATCTCAAAAAAATAAAAATTAAAGGAGTACATGGCCACTAAACAAGCCCTCAAAGAAATGTTAAATGGGACTCTCAATGGAAAGGAAAGATCATAAGTAAGAATAAGAAAAGTAAGAAAGCACACAGCAATAAAAATAAGTATATCTGTAAAAATCAGTCAAGGGATTCACAAAATAAAAACGATGTAAAATATCACACCATATACTTAAATGTGGGTAGGAGAAAAGTAAAGAATAGGTTCAAAGTTAAGTGACCATCAACTTATTATAGACTGTTATATGCAGAAGATGTCATATACAGATCTATTGGTAACCACAAATCAAAAGCCACTAATAGATATGCAAAGAGAGAGAGAGAGAGAGAGAGAGAGAGAGAGAGAGAGAGAGAGAGAAAGGAATGCAAGTACATCACTATAGACACTAAAGAAAGCCAACTTTTGCTGAAAAAATAAAGCAAGGGAAAATAGGAATGAAGATGGTCTAAAAAAACAACCACAAAATAAATAACAATATAGCAATAAATACATGCTTATCAACAATTTTTTTGAATGGAAATGGAGTAAATGCTCGAATCAAAAGACAAAGGGTGATGGAATGGATAAAAGCAAGACCCATCTAATATGCTACCTACAAGAGACTCATTTCAGACCTAGAGATAGTCAGATTGAAAGTTAAGGGATAAAGAAATATTTATCATGAAAATGGAGCCAAAAGAAAGCTAGGATAACAATACTTATCACAGACAAAATAGACCTTAAAACGAAGACTATTATAAGAAGGACACTAGGTATGGAGACAATCAAACAAGAAGACAACATTTGTAAATATTTATATACCCAACATGAAAGCACACAAATACGTAAAATGGTTAATAACAAATATAAATGAAGTAATTTATAGCAATACAGTAATATTAGGGGATTTTAGTACCTCACTGACATTGATGGACAGATCATCAAAACAAAAAATCAAAAAGAAAACAATGGCTTTAAGTGACACACTGGACCAGATGGACTTAACAGATATATCCAGAACATTCCATCCTAAAACAGAAGTATACACATTCTTTTCAAGTGCACATGGGACATTCTCCAGAATTGATCATATACTATGTCACAAATCAGAATTCAACAAGTACAAAAAGATTAAGATAATACCATGCATCTTTCTGACCACAACACTTTGAAACTTGAAGTCAGCCAAAGGAAAAATTTGGAAAAACCACAAATACATGGAAGTTAAAGAATATGTTTCTAAATAATGGATAGAATTAAATAAGCAATTTTAAGGTACATGGAAACAAATGAAAATAAAAACAGAATGGTCCAACTTTGGACAATGGTCCAAAATCTTTGGGATGGAGCAAAAGTGGTCATAAGAGGGAAGTATATAGCAATATAGGCCTACACAAAGGAGCAAGAAACATATCAAATAAACAATCTAACCTTACAACTAAAGGAACAAGAACAACAACAAATGTAGCCTAAAAGCCAGCAGAGGAAGGGAAATAATAAAGATTAGAGCAGAAATAAATAATATACATACAAACAAATAAAAACAATAGAACATATCAATGAAATCAAGAGCTTGTTCTTTGAAAATATTAAGAAAATTGATATACTTCTAGCCAGAATATCAAAAGGAAAACAGAAAGAATCCAAATGAGTAAAATCACAAATGAGACAGGAGAAATAACAAGGAACACCACAGAAATACACGCAATTCTGAGAGAATATTGTGAAAAAACTATATGACAACAAATTAGACAGTCTGGAAGAAATGGATAAATTCTTAGAAATATAAGCTACCAAAACAGAAACAGGGAGAAATTAAAAACTTGAACAGACTGATAGGAAACAAAGAAATTGAATCAGTAATAAAAAATCACCCAAGAAATAAAAGTTCAGGGCCATATGGTTTCACAGGGGAATTCTACCAAACATTTAAAGAATATTTAATATGCATTCTCGAACTTTTCCAAAAAATAGAAACAGAAGGAAAACTTCCAAATTAATTCTATAAGGCCAGCATTACCTGGCTATAAAAATAGACAAAGACTCCACTAAAAAGGAAAACTACAGGCCAGAATTCTTGATGAACATCAATGCAAAAATTCTTAATAAAAACCTAGCAAATAAAATTCAACAGTACATTAAAAGAATCGCACACTATAATCAAATGGGATTTATTTCTGGGCTGCAGGCATAGTTCAATATTCACAAATAAAACAATGTGATATACCACATTAATAAAATAAATGATAAGAACCATATGATCCTTTCAATGGGTGCAGAAAAAACTTTTGACAAAGTACAGCGTCTATCCATGATAAAAACAATCAATAAAGTAGAAATAGATGATATATATACATCAACATAACAAAGGCCATACATGAAAAACCCACAGCTAATATATCTTCAATGGGGAAAACAGAACTTTTCCTCTATAGTCAGGAGTAAGGTAAGGATGTCCACTCTCACCACTGTTACTTAACATAGTACTGGAAATACTAGTCTCAGGAATCAGACAACAAAAAGAAATAAAAACGCATCCAAATTGACAAGGAAGAAGTCAATCTTTCACTATTTGCAGATGACATGATACTCTATGTAGAAAACCAAAAGACTCCACCAAAATATAGCCATAGGATACAAAATAAACATACGGAACTCTGTTGTGCTTCTCTACACCAAAAAAATGAAGCAGTAGAAAGAGAAATCAAGGAATCAATCCCATTTTCAATTACTTCAAAACCTATAAAATACCTAGTTATAAAATAGATAAAAGATTGTGTATATATATATATATATATATATATATATATATATATATAACTCAGGCATAAGAAAGAATGAAATCTTAACATTTGCAATGACACGGATTGAGCTAAAGAGTATTATGCTAAGTGAAATAAGTCAGTCAGAGAAAGACAAATACCATATGGTTTCACTCAAATGTGAAATTTAAGAAACAAAACAAGTGAACATAGGGGGAAATAAGAGAGAGGAAAACCAAAAAACAGACTTATAGAGAACAAACTGTTGGTTACTGGAGAACAGTTGGGCTGGGTGGTGGGGTGGGGGGTGGGTTAAATAGATGATGAGTATTAAGGAAAGCCCTTGTGATGATCACTTGTTGTAAGTGATGAGTCACTAAATTCTACACCTGAAACTGGTGTTACACTGTTAACTAACTGGAATTTATATAAAAATTTGTAAAGAAGAAAATAAAAAAAAAAAAAACCAAAACCCCAAACAATCATAGAGGAAAATAAGAGACAGGAAAACCAAGAAACAAACTCTTAACTATAAAGAACAAACATAGTTGCCAGAGAATAGGTGGGTGGGAGGGTATATGTATTAAATAGATGATAGGGATTATGGAGTGCACTTGTGATTAACCTGGGTGTTGTATGGAAATGCTGAATCACTAAATTGTACATCCGAAACTAATATTACACTGTATGTTAACTAATTGCAATTTAAATACAAACTTTAAAAAGAAATAAAACAAATGTACAAAGGATTAAAAAAGTAAGAGAAAGACAAACCAAGAAACTCATTCTTTTTTTTTTCAAATATTTATTTATTCATGAGAGATACAGAGAGAGAGAGAGAGAAGTAGAGATACAGGCAGAGGGAGAAGCAGGCTACATGCAGGGAGCTCAATGTGGGACTCGATCCCGGGTCTCTAGGATCACACCCTGGGCTGAAGGCAGACACTAAACCACTGAGCCACCCAGGTCACCCTCATTCTTAAATATAAATGAGGTTACCATAAATGAGGTGGGTGGGTGGATGGGTGAAACAGGTGATGAGGATTAAGGTGTGCACTTGTAGTGATGAGCACTGGGTGATGTATGGAATTGTTGAATCACTATATTGTACATCTGAAACTAATGTAACCCTGTATGCTAACTCTACGAGAATTAAAATTTAAAAAGAAGATGGGTTATATAAATACAATGAAATATTATTCAACCACAAAAAGAATGAGATCTTGCCATTTGCAACAACATGGATGGATCTAGAAAGTAGAATGCTAAATGAAATAAGCCAGTCAGAGAAAGACAAATAGCATATGATTTCACTAATATGTGGGGTTTAAGATTCAAATGAAATAAACAAAGTGAAGAAAAAGAGAGAGAAATCAGGAAACAGACACTCCTGAGTATAGAGAACAAACAGCGTTTCCAGAAAGGAAATGGATAAGGATGGGTGAAATCCTTCACCTGAAGGGAATTAGGAATAAACTTATCTTGTGAGTACTGTATAACATGTGGAATTGTAGAATCACTACATTGTATACCTGAACCTAATAAAACACTGTATGCTACCTACACTGGAATAAAAATGAAATTAAATTTTTTCTTAAATCTTAAAATAGTTGCACCCAACATTGCTTGTATGAATGTACAATGATGAAGTCACTATGGAAAGCACTTTGATCATTCCTCATAAAGTTACACATGGAATTGCCTTATGATCCAGTAATTTTACTCTTAGATACATACCCAACAGAAGTGAAAGCAGGGATTCAGATTACTTGGACAGCAATATCCATAGCAGCATATTCACAAAGGCCAAAATGTAGAAACAACCTGCATCCATTAGTAGGTAAATGGATAAACAACAAAAAAAAATGGTATATACATCGAATGGAATATTATTCATTCATAAAAAGGAATAAAATTTTGATATATGCTACAATGTGGATGACCCTTGAAGTCATGCTACATGAAATAAGCCAGACACAAAAGGACAAATACTGAATGAGTGCACTACTATGACTTATCTAGAATAAAACTCATTGAAAGAAAGTAAAACAGTGGTTACTAGGGGCTGAGAAGATCTCATGGAGGTTATTTAATGGGCACAGTTTTGCAAGACGAAAAAGTTCTAGAAACAGGTTGTACGACAATGTGAATGTGTATAACACTACTAATCAGTACACATATAAATGATTAAGATGGTAAGTTTTATGTTATGTATATTTTACCCTAATAAAAAGTTAAAGAACTAATAAAATATTATCCCAAAACATGAAGCAGCTGGGTGCTTCAGTTGGTTGAGCGTCCAACTCTTGATTTCTGCTTAGGTCATGATCTTAGAATCTTGAGACTGAGCCTCATGTCAGGCTCTGTGCTTGGAAGGGGGGCAGTTTCTGCTTCAGATTCTTTCCCTCTGCCCCTCCCTCCTAAATAAATAAATAAACCTTTTAAAAAACAGAACCCCAAACCATAAAAATCATATATCTGGGACTGCATCAAATTACAGATGTACAAGACTCTACATTAAAAACTAAAAACAATATGCATTATGAGAGAAACTAAAAAATATCTACAGATGGTCCCCAAATTATAATTGTTCAACATATTTTGACTTTAAAATGGTTTAAAAGTAATATGAATTCAATAGAATCTGTAGTTAGAATTTAGAATTTTGATCTTTTCCTGGGCTAATGATACTCAGTACAATACTCTTGTGATGCTGGACAATGGCAGCAAGCTATAGCTCCCAGTCAGCCATAGGATCACAAGGGTAAGCAACTGAGTGGTTAAGCATCTGCCTTTGGCTCAGGGGGTCCCAGGGTCCAGGGATTGAGTCCCACATTGGGTTTAAGGAGCCTAAGGATCCTGCTTCTCCCTCTGCCTATGTCTCTGCCTCTCTCTGTGTGTCTCTCATAATTAAATAAATAAGTAAATCTTTAAGGGAAAAAAAGAAATATGTTGAATTAGAAAATTCCATAATTCCATACTATAAATTTGTCAATTCTTCCAAATTATCCTATAAATTCAATATAATGACAATGAAAATATTAGACTTTTTTGAGGAAATTACTAAGGAGACTCTAAAACTCAAATGAAAGTGCACAGAACAAAGTGGCCAGAGGTATTTTAAAGAGGAAAACAAAATATGGGGATGTAAACTATTAGATATCAAGATGTGTTATAAAACAATAGGAATTAAAGAGTGTGATACTGGCACATGCATAAACTGACTAATTGGATTAGAGAAAAGAACCAAGAAACAGACTTACACATACAGTCACCTATGAAAGAGATTATACTGCAATACAATGAAAAAAGAAGTAACATTTCAGCAAATTGTGCTTGGTTAATTAGAAACTCATATGGAAAAACATTTATCTAGGACAATCATTATTGATTCTCAAAGTATCATGGACCCCTGATAGTTCCAAGTTCCTTTCAGGGAATCATTGAGTTAAAAACTATTTACATAAGACTACTGATACATTCTTTACCCTTTTCACTGTGTTGACATTTGCCATGTTGGTACAGAGAGAAGTAAGAGATCAAACCCATGGTACGTTAGCATCAATTAAGTTAGTGCCAGCAAACTATACTAGTAGTCATTGTATTGTTTATCACCTTGTACTCACAGTAAAAACAAAAGCTAATTTCACTTAAGAATGTCCTTGGAAAGCAGTAAAAATTATAACTTTTATTAAATTTCAACTTTGGTATATATCTTTTTAATATTTTATATGATGAAACATAAAGTATTTTAAAAGTATTTCTGCTGTGTACTTAGGATGGTTCTCTCAAGGAAAAACAGTTGAGTGAGTTGTCAGCTGAACTAGCCACTTTTTACATTGAATGCCATATTTACTTGAAGGAATGATTATCAAACTATGGCTCTTGAGATTTTATGATTTGGTGGACAATATTCCTGAAAATGGATTGTCAGTCTGTCACTTAAAGATAAATAATTCATTCTATTTATTGCCCATGATAAAATCTGACCTTCAAGTAAGAATTGAAATTCTGGAAAATTTGTGTCTTCTACTGTGAACCTGATTATCTTCCAAGTATTTACATGTTTCTGTGACAGGACCTGTGATATTAACTGTGATTTTTAAAAAAAATATTATGTAGTTAGATCAATGGAACATAATAGAGAATTCAGAAGTGAACCCTCAACTAATAATTGACAAAGCAGGAAAGACCATTCACAGGAAGGAGAGTCTCTTCAATAAATGGTGCTGGGAAAATTGGACAGCCACATGCAAGAGAATGAAACTGGACCATTCTCTTACACCATACACAAAGATAAACTCAAAATGGATGAAATATCTAAATGTGAGAGAACAATCCATCAAAATCCTAGAGGAGAACACAGGCAACACCCTTTTAGAACTTGGCCACAGCAACTTCTTGCAAGATACATCCATGAAGGCAAGAGAAAGCAAAAATGAATTATTGGGACTTCATCAAGATAAAAAGCTTCTGCACAGCAAAAGAAACAGTCAACAAAACTAAAAGACAACCTACGGAATGGGAGAAGATATTTGCAAATGACGTATCAGATAAAGGGCTAGTATCCAAGAGCTATAAAGAACTTATAAAACTCAACACCCAAGAAACAAACAATCCATCATGAATTGGGCAAAGGCATAAACAAAAATTTCACAGAGGAGGACACAGACATGGCCAACAAGCACATGAGAAAATGCTCTTCATCACTTGCCATCAGGGAAATACAAGTCAAAAGCACAATGAGATCCCACCTCACACCAGGGAGAATGGGGAAAATTAACAAGGCAGGAAACCACAAATGTTGGAGAGGATGTGGAGAAAGGGGAACGCTCTTGCACTGTTGGTGGGAACGTGAACTGGTGGAGCCAAACTGGAAAATGTGTGGAGGTTCCTCAAAGAGTTAAAAATAGATCTGCCCTACGACCCAGCAACTTGCACTGCTGGGGATTTACCCCAAAGATACAGATGCAGTGAGACACCGGGACACCTGCACCCCGATGTTTCTAGCAGCAATGTCCACAATAGCCAAACTGTGGAAGGAGCCTCGGTGTCCATCGAAAGATAAATGGATAAAGATGTGGTCTATGTATACAATGGAATATTACTCAGCCATTAGAAATGACAAATACCCACCATTTACTTCGACATGGATGGATCTTATGCTGAGTGAGATAAGTCAATCAGAAAAGGACAAACAGTATATGGTCCCATTCATTTGGGGAATATAAAAATTAGTGAAAAGGGATAAAGGGAAAGGAGAGAAAGTGAGTGAAAATATCAGTGAGAGTGACAAAACATGAGAGACACCTAATTCTGGGAAATGAACAAGGGGTAGTGGAAAGGGAGCTGAACAGGGGGTTGGGGTGATGGCACTGAGGGGGACACTTGGCAGGATGAGCACTGGGTGTTATTCTATATGTTGGCAAATTGAACTCCAATCAAAATTTTTTAAAAAATAAAAAAATAAAAAATAAAAATATTATGTAGTAAAATGTGTCAATATTTGAAAGACCTGCATAAATCAAAAAAGAAATATTTTCCAAATGCTCAATATGTTACAAAATCATGTATAGATCAAAGATCTATCCAACATGTAAGATATATCAATTATTTTTAAAGTAACATAATACAAAAAGGTTTACTGATTTTTTTCATATTCTATATTGAAAATATCAGAGTCTGTCCTTTAAGAAACTACTACTTATTCAGTGTAGCATCAAAGAGTATTTATAATTATCTTAAAATATCATCATAATACTCTTCCCTTTTACAACTATAATCTTTGTGAGAGTAAATTTTCATTATAAACTGCAACCAAAACAACATAGTGTAGCAGATTGGGGAAGCAGATATGAGACTCCAGCTTTTCCTATTAAGTCATATATTGAAGAGTTTTACAAAAATGCAAAAAAGAAATGCCACTTTTCTCACTAAAGAGGTTTTTGCTCTGGAAAATATAATTATTTTTCATAAGACATGCTAATTTTATTAACATGTAATTTTATTATTTAGTAGAATTAATAAATATTTTAAAATTTTCTCATGAATATTTTGTATTATGGGTGGTATCAATACCACATAAAAGCTCTTTGCAGTCCTGTTTAAGACTACAATGGACTTCTAAGACTAAAACATGAAAATCACTGCCATACTGCAAAATCTATTCCTTTTTAAAATTTATTTATTCATGAGTGACAGAGAGACACAGACAGAGATATAGGCAGAGGGAGAAATAGGCTTCCTGTGGGACTTGATCCCAGGACACCGGGATCATGACCTGAGCTGAAGGTAGACGCTCAACCACTGAGCCACCCAGGTGCCCAACAATATCTATTTCTAAAGATTTAATATATAATTATGAATGATAAGTTCATAATTCTTTTAGAGGAAAACAGAGTATCTTTGTGACATTGGAAGGGTAAATATTTCTTAATGTACAGAAAGTACTAATCTTAAGAGAAAAAAAAGCAAATTGGACCATATTAAGACTAAGAACCTCATCAAAATAAACCATTAAGAAAGTTAAAATGTAACCCATTCACAGTGTGGGAAATATTTATAGCATATACCTCCAGCAAAGCACCCATTCTGGAATATATGAAATTATTACTACTTCATGAGAACAAAAGGAAGCAGTAGAAAAAATGGGCAAAATCTTTGAACTTTACAAAATCATCAGTCTGCTAGTGCTGAATCTTTTACAGGCTTTTAGCCCAAATTAAGTTTTGTTTTTATTTTGACACTTACAGTTTTTCCAAGTATGGTTCAAGGCCCACTTGCATTAATATCACCTGGTAGATATATGAAAAAAAACTGAATAATTCAAACTCCCATTCTATGGATATGGTGTTCATATCACTGAAAACATTATAGTTTTTGATGTCTTTCATGTGATTGTTACTTTTTCTAATTCATTTGTTCATCTGGATCCTTGAAAGGCTGTTGCTATTTTTTAATTTTTATTTTTTTTATTTTTTATTTTTTTTAATTTTTATTTATTAATGATAGTCACAGAGAGAGAAAGAGAGGCAGAGACATAGGCAGAGGAAGAAGCAGGCTCCACGCACCGGGAGCCCGATGTGGGACTCAATCCCGGGTCTCCAGGACTGCGCCCTGGGCCAAGGCAGGCGCCAAACCGCTACGTCACCCAGGGATCCCTATTTCTTAATTTTTAAAGTCAATATCATTTAGAACTTATGTGGCTTTATGTCCAACAATGTGTAAGGTGAGATTTCACAATAAATTTTCTGTAGGACAAAAAAGGAAGAGTGAGTGATAATTGTTGCAAAAATAAGTATCCAAAGGCAACCTGGAGGCCATTGATGATCTTATATGGACCAGTTCTAAAGATGTGCTTAAGTGAGATCTGTGAGAGGTGAAAGTAGGTGGGTAGTCAGTGTGTAGTTTAGAAGTTCTCAGAGTGTGGTGCCTGGACCAGTAGTAGGCATACCAATAAAAATCTTGTTAGAAATGTAAATTCTCTGGTTCCGCCTGACTGACTGAATAAGAAATTCTGGGGGAAAGCCCAAAAATCTGTTTTAACAAGCCCTCCAGTTGATTTTGATATATGCTCAAGTATGAGAATGACTGGTAGAGAAAACTATTTTGAGAAATTTAGTTGTGAAGGGAAGATGCCTAAGTATATTTAAATACTGATAGAAAAGAATCTGTACAGAATAATTGGTTGAAAATACAGCAGTAAAAAAGAAATTACACTGGGTAATATTCTTGAACAGTTAAGATGATAGAATTCTATCGCAATTCAAAGTAGAGGGTTACTTAAGCATCATTAAAAAAAAACAAAAGGTAAAAGGGATAGTTTGGGGTACATATAGCTAATATTTATTGAATTTATTAATATACTGGATACCATTATAACATACTCACAAGACTAAATTCTTATAATAATCCTATATAGGACTATTATTATCCCTATCTTACTGGAGAGGAGATAGAAAAAAGTTAGATAACTTTCCCAAAATCACACAGCTAGCAAGTGACAATATTCAGCTTTAGACACAGGAGTTCTGGCTTCTGAACTTAGGTTCTTAATCATTATGCTATGCTATGCTATGCTATATCTTAGATTCAGGTAAGTTTTTAAATGTGATCTATGATGTTGAGAGAATTCCTATTATATGGCTTTTTTTTCCCCTGAGAAAAAATCTGCTGTCAGTGAGAGAGGAGGAGAGGTCAGATATTTGAAGTCAATAAAGTTAATTTATAAATAATCACTGTAGAGTGTAGGAGGGCCAGTTGACAACAAATACATCATTAAAAAGTCCAGAGTGGTTGGAGGCCAATTTGAGATTAGTGGTCATTAATTTAGAGTCCTACCAAGATCCTTGTCATATTGTTTCCCTGGCAGTGATCATTTGCCTGCATGTAGGTGCAGAGATAGTGGGTATTTGGTTTTATCTAGGGTTGGGATTTTTGCTAGGTTTTAGTTATGAAGAGAAGATAACAGGATATTTTCTGGGTTGTCACTAGATATATTGAAATGCTAGGCAATGGCATGAAAACTGGATATAAATGCAAGTTAAAATAAAATTAGTTATATTGTTGAGAAAAAAGAAAAAAAATGCACAGCTATTTTTAAGTCTTTGTTCCTGGCAAGTTTTTAGCCATATGTATGTAAATTTTACATCATTTAGACATACTATGCCTTCATTTTTGTGCTTTTTACTTAGATTTTTTTTCATTTGCTACAATGTTGTTTAACATTTTCAATAGACGCTTTGCATATTTGATGTAGCATAATCTACTTAGTCCTTCCCCTATGTGGAACCATTAATGTTGTCTCCAATTTTCTAATATAAACATATACATATTTGTATATAGACACTTTATTTTATTATTTTATTTTTTTTGTACAATCCACAGAGTTTATTCAGATTTCACCAGTTACACATGCACTTATTTGTGTATACCTGCGGCTGTATGTCATTTGATGACATTTGTAGCTCCATGTAAGCACCACAGTCAAGATACTAAACTGCCACTCCACATATCTCCCTCTAATTCTCCTTTTTGGTGGGATTTTGTCTGGTTTTGGAATTAAGGTGATGCTGGCCTCATAGAACGAGTTTGGGAGTACTCCACCTCTTTCTATTTTTCCAAACAGCTTTAGTAGAATAGGTATGGTTTCTTCTTTAAACGTTTGATAAAATTCCCCTGGGAAACCATCTGGCCCTGGACTTTTCTGTCTTGGGAAGTTTTGGATGACTGCTTCAATTACCTTCCTGGTTATCGCCCTGTTCAGGTATTCTATTTCTTCCTGTTCCAGTTTTGGTATTTTGTTGTTTTCCAGAAATGTGCCCATTACTTCTAGAGTGCCTATTTTATTGGAATATCGCTTCTCATAATAAGTTTTTTAAATCATTTGTATTTCCTTGGTATTGGTGGTGATCTCTCCTTTTTAATTCATGATTTTGTTAATTTGAGTCTTTTCTCGTTTTTAATAAGGTGGGCTAATTGTTTATCTATTCTATTAATTCTTTCAGAGAACCAACTTCTTTTGTTTTGTTTTGTTTTGTTTTGTTTTGTTTTTTCATCTGTTCTGCAGTTCTTCTGGTCTCTATTTCATTGAGTTCTGCTCGAATCTTTATTAACTCTCTTCTTCTGCTGGGGGTAGGATCTATTTGCTGTTCTTTCTCCAGCTCCCTTAGGTGCAAGGTTAGCTCTTGTATTTGAGTTCCTTCCAGTTTTTTGGATGGATGCTTGTATTGCGATGTACTTCCCCCTCAGGACTGCTTTTGCTGTATCCCAAAGATTTTGAATAGTTGTATCTTCATTCTCATTAGTTTCCATGAATCTTTTTAATTCTTCTCTAATTTTCTGGTTGACCCATTCATCTTTTTGCAGGATGCTCTTTAACCTCCACATGTTTGAGTTTCTTCCAAATTTCTTCTTGTGATTGAGTTCAAGTTTCAAAGCATTATGATCTGAAAATATGCAGGGGATAATCCCAATCTTTTGATATCGGTTCAGACCTGATTTGTGACCCAGTATGTGGTCTATTCTGGAGAAAGTTCCATGTGCCCTTGAGAAAAATGTGCATTCAGTTGCATTTAGATATAAACTTCCATAATTATCTGTGAAATCCATCTGGTCCAGTGTATCGCTTAAAGCTCTAGTTTCTTTGGAGACATTGTGCTTAGAATATCTGTCATTTGCAGAAAGTGCCGTGTTGATGTCTCCCAGTATTAGTATATTATTATCTAAGTATGTCTTTATTTTGTCTATTAATTGATTGATATACTTTGGAGCTCCCAAATTAGGGGCATAAATATTCATAATTGTTAGGTCCTCCTGTTTGATAGATCCCTTAAGTGTGATATATTGCTCCTTTTCATCTCTCAGTACAGTCTTTTGAATAAACTTTAATTTATCTGATATGAGGATTGCTACCCCTGCTTTCGAGGACCACTTGAGTAGTAAATGCTTCTCCACCCTTTCATTTTCAGGCTGTAGGTGTCCTTATGTCTCAAATGAGTGTCTTATAGACAGCAGATAGTTGGTCTTGCTTTTTTACCCAGTCTGGAACCCTGCATCTTTTGATGGGATCATTGAGCTCATTCATGTTCAGAGTTACTATTGGAAGATATGAATTTAGTGTCATCATAATACCTATACAATTCCTGTTTTTATGGATTACTTCTTTGGGCATCCTCTTTCTCTTACAGAGTCCCCATTAATATTTCTTGCAATGCTGTTTTGGTGGTCACATATTCTTTCAGTTTCTGCCTAACTTGGAAGCTCCTTATCTCTCCTTGTATTCTGAATGTGAGCCTTGCTGGATATTGTGGTCTTAGCTGCATGTTCTTCTCATTTAGGACCCTAAATATATCCTTCCAGCCCTTTCTGGCCTGTCAGATCTCTGTGGAGAGATCTGCTATTAATCTAATATTTCTCCCCATAAAACTTAGGGATCTCTTGTCTCTTGCTGCTTTAAGGATTTTCTCTTTATCTTTGGAATTTGTAGGTTTCACTATTAGAGGCATTGAATAGTCTTTATTTATTTTAGGGGGGGGGACCTCTCTGTCTCCTGGATCTGAATGCCTGTTTCCCTCCCCAAATTAGGGAAGTTCTCTGCTATGACTTGTTCAAATATGCTTTCTGGTCATCTGTCCCTTTCAGCGTCCTCCGGAACTCCAGTTAAATGTAGATTTTTCCTTCGGAGGCTATCATTTATTTCCCTTAACCTTTCCTCACGATCTTTTGTTTTTCTCTTTTTACCTCAGCTTCCTTCCTTGCCATCAACTTGTCTTCTATATCACTCACTATTTCTTCTATCTCATTAACCCTCATTCATAGGACCTCCAGTTTTCATTGCATCTCATTTAATTGATTTGCAATTTTGGCCTGATTAGATCTAATTTCTGCAGTCTTGAAGTCTCTTGAATCCTTTATACTTTTTTCCAGAGCCACCAGTAGCTTTATAATTGTGCTTCTGAATTGACTCTCTGACATCAAATTGTAATCCAAATTCTGTAACTCTGTGGCAGAGAGTACTGTTTCTGATTTTTTCTTCATGTTGAGTTCTTTTTTCTCTTCATGTTGCTCAGTGCAGAGTGGCTAAAAACAAGTTGTACTGAAAAAGGAAGAGAAAAAAAGAACAAACAACAACAAAAGAACCAAAGAGAGGTATCCTCTGCTTCTATATACTGTAACTCCCTCGATTTCCCCTGGAGTTTCCCGAGCTGCTTGGCCAAGAACTTGCTCTTCCCGTGTCTTCCAGCTGGTCTTCTGGGGTAGGGGCCTGCTGTGCTGATTCTCAGGTGTGTGCACGGCTCAGTAGGAGCTCTTTATACTGTGAGGCCCCTGTTCCTGGCAGCCCCACTCCATCCCAGGCACAGGGTGAAACCAGGAGGAAGAACAACAGTGGCGGCAACCAGCACTCCAGCCCTGGAGTCAGCTCCCACAGTATCTATTGCAGTCTTCCAGTCCACACTGGCTTGGATGCTCCAGGGGCGGGGGCGGGGGGGGGGCAGTGCTGATCTGCAAAGCTTATGGGCGCCCGATGGCAGGAGAGTCCTCGCTGTCCTGTGCCTTCCCCGCTTTTGCCTTTCCTGGGGGGAGCGCAGGATCCTGGGATGTTTCCCCCGGTGCCCTGGGATCCAGGGCCTGCATTGCTGGAATCCTGCTCCAGGGGCTGCGCAGCCCCCTCCACCCAGAGCCATTGCCTGAGCTTCTCCGGATGCCCTGCTGGACCCACACTCCAGCCCTTTAGAGATCTTGGTCCGCGTGTGTGGCACGCTCTCCCCCAGGGCGCACTTGCTCTGTTAGTGACCCTGGGAACCTGGAGGCTCCACTGTCCTTCCTGAGATCCAGCCCGAGTTCCCTGTTAAACGCCTTTCCGTCAAGGAAGAATCTGGTGCAGATTTTTAAAGTTCCTGCATCTCAGGTACTGGGCTTTCCTGTTCTGAGGCTGTCACCACCCGGCCTTAGCCTGGCTCCTCGCAGGGGCCCCTCTCGCACTTGAGTCTTTTTTATATTTTTTTTCTGTCTTCCTATCTTGTTAGAAGCCCAAATTCATCTCTCTGTTTCATTCCAGCTGTTCTCTCTTTAAGTCTCAGATCGAATTTACAGGTTTTCAGGATGATTTGAAAGTTATCTAGGTAATTTAGTGGGGACAGGTGACTTGGGGACCCTACTCCTTTGCCATCTTGCCCCACCCCCCCAAGACTTTTTAGAAGTAGATTTCTTAGAGCAATTCTTTGAGATGAGATTATCAAAAGAAAGAGTATGAGAAATTTTATGTTTCTTGATATGTTGATTAAATTTCAATTTGCTAGCCAGAATAAACATCTAAATTTAACTTACCACCAGAAAGGTATTATATGCCAGTTTTCCTACATGTTCTCCCATTATCAGGCTTTTCAAAAATACTTAATTTTTCCTATTTTAAAAGGAGTAGACTAACACTTTGATTTTATTATAATAATTACCAGCTTTTATTAGTAGTTAAGTAAACAAATTTCCTTTATATATTTCTTTTCAGGCAAAACAACTTTTCATATCCTTTGTCTGTGCCTAGTATATATTTTAGAATCTTGGTGTTGTTCCTATTTGAATACATTCAGTATAAAGTAGATAAAAAAAACTTCCTCTCAGATATCATAAATATAATAGATTCTTTCAAAATGAAATATGATTTCCCAGTAGTTCTGAGTGTCCATTTTGCTGTTTCAGAGCATGTTCAAGTGTATAGCTTTGGGAATATTCACATATTAACATGACATTCACACATGGTAGCTGAGGAATATTTTATGATATTAAATAATTCATATAACTCTTAAATTAGTAATTATGGAGGTAGACATAATACATATTAAATATGATGTTGAGGGGCAGCCTGGGTGGTTCAGCAGTTTAGTGCCACCTTCAGCCCAGGGCCTTATCCTGGAGACCTGGGATTGAGTCCCACGTCAGTTTCCCTGCATGGAGCCTGCTTCTCCCTCTGCCTGTGTCTCTGCCTCTCTCTCTCTCTCTCTGTGTCTCTCATTAATAAATAAATAAACATTTTAAAATAAATAAATAAATATGACATTGATTTACATTGAATAATAGAATTGTGTGTTTTTTTTTACTTTCAAACATGTAATACAGTTTTACTTTCAAAGATATATAATACAATTTGTTTAAATTTGCAAAAATGATACAATTTTATTTTTTTTCAAATTCATTTTAAAACTTTACTATTCAGGGCAGCCCCGGTGGCCTAGTGGTTTAGCACCACCTCCAGCCCGGGGTGTGATCCTAGAGACTGGGGATCGAGTGCCACATCGGGCTCCCTGCATGGAGCCTGCTTCTCCCTCTGCCTGTGTCTCTGCCTCTCTTTCTCTGTGTGTCTCTCATGAATAAATAAATAAATAAAAATCTTTTAAAAAAACTTTACTATTCATTAAATATAATTTGTTATTTGAAAATACTCAAAATATAAATATTTTATTTAAAAATATTTATTAAAATTTATTATTTGTTAAAATATTTGTTATATTTTGAAGATTTTAGATGAAAAAAATTATTGCAATAATTTATGAAAACTAAATTTATTTTTTATTTTATACATTGTTTTATGTAATTTGATGAAATAGATTAAAAATTTGTACACTTTGAATAAAATAGCATTTTACTTTTGACTCTAGATTCTAAATGTCAACAGCCAAAAAATTACGTGAAAACTTAATTACAACAGTGTAATTTTATTAAAATAAAATTTTATAGAATTTAATTTCCATATTATGTATATATTGCCAATTCAAACATTGACCCAACATTTGAATAATGATAAATATGATCAGACTTATTATTTTCCCCAATTTGTCATATAAAAATTCAGCTTACACATTTTAAAAGTTTGTCATTATGATAATATATTTGTTAAATTGATTTATAAATCGTAAATATTTACACATATGGTATGTGGGCTTTTATTTATACTCTTGTCCTAGGCCCCACAAATGTTAGAGGTCGAACTACATACTGTAGTTGTTTAATAAAGTTATTAAATACAAAAAAAGAGTTACACTTTAAGCAAAGACATGTACTTAACACAGATGTAAAATGTTCCCCCTCTTGAGTTCCAAGTTTTTGTATCAAAGCCATGACTCTATTATGGAGTGATTTTTTTCTAGTGTGGCAGATAATGAAAAGAAAAAGTCTATGCAGATGCATTTGGAGATTTTTAAGCCTTAATAAAATAAATTAACTAAAAACCAAGACACTAATCCAGAATGTTTTTCAAGGCATTTTTTCCTTCATATTTGTATAGTGCTAGCACTCTTAAGCAGACTATAAGATACTTTATAATTGTCAACCCTTGAGCTGTTCTTATTTAAGGCAGTGTTGGATACATAGAAGAATTAATTTTCTTTTTTTCTTAAGATGCAGTAATCACCTCTGGGAAAGGGAATATATAGTATTTAAAGTAGTGGGTTGAGAATCACACACATAAAAGAAACCAAACCGTACTGATGAGGGAAATAGTATATCATTAGGAATGCAACTGATTGATGCATGCTCCAAAGTTAAAATGTTCAATCAGTTTTTTAAAAAACAGCCAGAAATTGTTTTATTAAGATGTACCACAATCTCCTATACTTCACTTGCCATAACATTTCTTAGCATTCACACTTGGTCAATTTGAAAACAGTAGCCTTGGTCATTTGAAAACAGAAAACAAATGATACAGGACTTGTTCATTTTTTGCTTTGGAAATTTTAGGTGCTAAGATGCATCAATAAGTCCAACAATTTGTCTTTACTATTCTTCCTTCAGAGAATTACCAATACTAAATGGGGAAATAACTAATGTAGTAGATGGTGCTCTCTCTCTCTCTCTCTCTCTCTTTCTCTTTTAATCTGTCTAGTCAATAATGTGATCATAAATAACAGGAATAATAAGAATGGATGTGTTCGTGTCTGTGGGTTTTAGTTAATATTATCAGGAAATAATGAAGCATATTTGAAAGAGGGTGTGTTAAGTCTATTTGTAGGTATC
This sequence comes from Canis lupus dingo, assembly GCF_003254725.2. NCBI lineage: Eukaryota > Metazoa > Chordata > Mammalia > Carnivora > Canidae > Canis > Canis lupus. The sequence continues at coordinate 72,782,043 of NC_064281.1, forward strand.
TATTGACTGAGAAGGACCCAGAGAATTCTAGGAGCAAACTAATTAAATATCAATGAGCTGTTCTAAAATACTTTTCTGTGGCTAAGTCACTGAAGCCTCAAAACAATTTATCTAGTGGGTACTTTTGTCAAGCCCATTTTACAGAAGAAGAAACAGGCAAGATGGGTTAAGTATTTTACACATGTACACATAGCTAGCAAATGACAGTGCTAAAGTTTCAACCCGTTTGGCTGCTATGAAGATAGGAGTAAGATCTCTAGGGAGGTGAGAACAGATGTGGTCTATCTCTGTATGCTTTCTTACCAAAAAACAAAAAACCAAAAACAAAACACACAAAAGGTATATTTCTTCTAAAAGTGCATGAATCAAAGCATATATGTATAAATCCATTATTAAATAGACTTGCAGGGGTACCTAGGTGGCTCAGTCGGTTAAGGATCTGCCTTCAGCTTGGGTCATGATCCTAGGGTCCTGAGATCAAGCTCTGCTTTGGACTCCCTGCTTAGCAGGGAGTCTGCTTCTCCCTGTCCTGCCCTTCCACCCACTTGTGCTTGCTCTCTCTCTCTCTCTCTCTCTCTCTCTCTCAAAATAAATAAATAAATAAAATCTTAAAAAAAATAGACCTGATAACAGTTCATTACACCAACCTACCTTGTCTCAACTAAGTCAGGTAGGAGCAACAGATAGTAATCTGAGAATTAGGAACAAGCATAGTTCCAGTAGAGTTAAATGAAAATAATTGAGGTACAACATGCTAGGCATTTTAGAGGCCTTAATGATTTTTATCCTTGCAACAACTCAAAGAGTTTATTTATTTGGATTTTTGATTGTTAGTAATTGAAACAAACTAGATTAACAAATAAATGGGATGTTCACTGTTTGGAAAAAAGAATGTTTCATGTCACCCAAAGGTGTGCATAGGAAAACCTCAGAAAAAAGTTGGAATGAGAAAATTGAAAGTTGTCAGGAAACAAGGCAATACTTTCCCTCCATTTATTGCTTCTGATTTTCTTCCTGAGGGTTTGCTTTATCTTTCTAACTCTTTAGAATTATTCTCTTACTCAGTCTTCATGGCAGAAGGTGGCAGTCCACAGATCCAAGTTCATAAACCTCACTTCCAATTGCAAGGATGGGGGTGGATAGGAAGAGAGACTGATTGATTCAATCTGGGCTGGATATGACCCAATCATATATGACTGGAGAGGGTCATCTAGTACAAACATGGCTACTGGCAATCTACTTTTAGGGATGAGAGTTTCCTTTAAGGGGACCACTATAAGTTTAAGTATGGTAGGTGTTATCTTTTATTTTATAGGTGAAAGAAAAATGAATCTCAATAGTGTAAGTAACCACTCCAAAGTCACAATCAAAAAAAAACAAAAAAACAAAAAAACAAAAAAACAAAAAACAAAAAAAAAAACAAAGTCACAATCAAAACAGAAATGAACTTTAAACTCAGGTCTGGGATGCCTTGGTGGCTCAGCAGATGAGCATCTGCCTTCTGTTCATGGTGTGATCCTGGAGTCCCAGGATGGAGTCCTACATCGGGCTCCCTGCATGGAGCCTGCTTCTCCCTTCGCTTATGCCTCTTCCTCTCTCTGTGTGTCTCTCATGAATAAATAAATAAAGAAGATGTGGTTTATGTATACAATGGAATATTACTCAGCTATTAGAAATGACAAATACCCACCATTTGCTTCAACGTGGATGGAACTGGAAGGTATTATGCTGAGTGAAGTAAGTCAGTCGGAGAAGGACAAACATTATATGTTCTCATTCATTTGGGGAATATAAATAATAGTGAAAGGGAATATAAGGGAAGGGAGAAGAAATGTGTGGGAAATATCAGAAAGGGAGACAGAACGTAAAGACTGCTAACTCTGGGAAACGAACTAGGGGTGGTAGAAGGGGAGGAGGGCGGGGGGTGGGAGTGAATGGGTGACGGGCACTGGGGGTTATTCTGTATGTTAGTAAATTGAACACCAATAAAAAATAAATTAAAATAAATAAATAAATAAACCCAGGTCCTCATGCTAAGAAAGCAGTCCTTTTCACCATTCAATAAGATCTTCCTAAAGTAAGAAGCATTGTTTCACAAACCGAGAAACATATAGATTTATAGTTAGGTAAAACTAAGGGCTTATCTGGGACAAGAATCAAAATAGAATGCATTGAGATGACATGTTTCAGGATCAAAACAGATCACAACAGAATCAGTAGATTAGACTTATTGATGAGAACTCAGAAATAGAGATAGGGCTTGATCATATGCCAGTGCCCAAGGCAGAAATAAATATAGCTACCAATAGGCTTTGTGGCTTTTACAACTAACTCTTGAGGTAGCAGCTGTGGGACTTCAATAGTTCTGGTTTATTACGACATTCATTCAATAAACACTATTTGAGCATCTACTCTACCAGACGGTGTTCTAAGTACTGGGAATACAGGGGATCCCTGGGTGCCGCAGCGGTTTGGCGCCCGCCTTTGGCCCAGGGCACGATCCTAGAGACCCGGAATTGAATCCCACATTGGGCTCCCAGTGCATGGAGCCTGCTTCTCCCTCTCCCTCTGCCTGTGTCTCTGCCTCTCTCACTCTCTCTCTCTGTGTGACTATCATAAATAAATAAAAATTTTAAAAAAAAGTACTGGGAATACAGCAAGGGACAAGATGGACAAAATTCCTGGACTCAAGGAACTTAGATCCTGGTTCAGGGAGATGGATAAAAACAAACAAATAGTGTGTCAGGGGCTGAAGAGCATTAGGGGGAAAAATCTTAAGCAGGGTTAAGGGTTAAGGTGTGAATAAGGTCTACAGTTTTAGTTAGGATAAAGGGAGTGGTTGGGAAAGGCCTCTCTGAAGAGATGAAGTCTAGGAAGAAAGTAAACCATTTGAAACAGGAAGTCATCCAGGTATCTGGGGGCAGATATGCCCTGGTCTTCCATTTGAAAACCACTTCATTCGTGTTCAGAAGTTTCTAAATTGAGGAATTTCAGTTCTGGTGACACTTAAAACTTTCAGATCTTCTTTTATTAAGATATTCTTGTGATAAACTGCAGAAATGGCCCAATTCTCCACTTTTCTTTGTATCTAGGACCTTGGCAATATTATTTTATAACACTTCCCATCAATAATTAAGAGGCGCTTTTTTAACTTCTTAAAACTGGGCTAATCTTATTACTTGGTCAATAGAATGTAGCAGATGATTGGCCTGTTCTGAATCTAGGCCTCAAGAGACTTCACACACTTCTACTGGTTTTGTTTTGTTTTGTTTTGTTTTGTTAGGATTTGTCTCTTCCATAAGAACAAACTTAGGCTGTCCTGTTGGAGGACATGAAACCATGTGGAGTAGAGACTTTTCAGCCCAATAGTCCTAGATAAGGTCTCAGTTATGAGAGATAGTCAAGATCAGTAAAGTCGTCCAGTGGACCTGCAGATGCATGAATGAGCCTTGTCAAGCTGACCAATACAAGAACTTTCCAACCAACACACTGATTTACTAAGCAATATTATATGGTTATTAGTTTAGTCTATTGAGCTTTGGGAATAGTTTGTTATATAGCATTATTATGGCAACAGGTAACTTGTACTCTTTGCTTTCCCAAAAGATAGTAACCCTCAGGAGTTAGGGGATCATGATTGTTCAATTTGGGAATGTATACTTAAAACTCAGCCTTGAATACTATCTTGTTTTGATGGTGTGTGTGTGTGTGTGTGTGTGTGTGTTCAAAGTGTAAGTGTCATCCAGTGAGGAGTGAGTAAGTGTTATAGGCAATATTGAGAAGATCAAGGCAAGTTTAGCATTTACCAGATATGAACATTTAAAATATCTCTTCTCACTACATGTGCATACATGATGATATGCTAAAACCACTACATGTAGATCCATAACCACAAGTTGGTGGAATTTGATGGGGATTTTGGGAGTATTCTTGTGTTCTTTCATTTAGACTGTACCCTTGTTAATAGTGCCCCCACAATCCAAATTAAAGCCCATATATTCTCATTTTAAGCAAAATTTCTAGAAACTAAATCTCTAAAAAAAATCTCTTACACTCTATAAAACACATTTGGAAGATAACAAGAGCTAAATTACAGCCTTCACTTTCACCCCATTAATCTTCTCTATGCCTGTTATAATCTCACTTGTACAAAACAATTCCAATTATATTTTATAAAAATGCTAAAAATTTCCTAAGCTTGCAAAATCCTTGTTTTTCATCTTTGTAATGTGTTTTCAGTAGACTACCTAAGTTTCTGTTTACTTAAATAATATAACATAATGCTTTGTGTATAAAGAAATGTTTCTGAACCACCAATTGGATGTGTGCTTTGAGCTGTATTTTTCAGTTATAGGAATGGATTTATAATGATCATACTCCCTTTTTCACCCAGTGCCCAATCTTGCTGGTGAGAATGGCTTACTATATTCATGGAAATAGAAGAGATGTTAATCTTGTCCATATTTGTACTGTGTCCTCAGCAATCAAGTTCAGTTAAGTCCTGGCTTTAATTTCAATAGAACCTTTGGATATGGCTTCAAAATTATTTCTTTTCCCATCATGCTGCTACTTTATTTTTTATTGGTGTTCAATTTACCAACATACAGAATAACCCCCAGTGCCCGTCACCCATTCACTCCCACCCCCCGCCCTCCTCCCCTTCTACCACCCGTAGTTCGTTTCCCAGAGTTAGGAGCCTTTATGTTCTGTCTCCCTTTCTGATATTTCCCACACATTTCTTCTCCCTTCCCTTATATTCCCTTTCACTGTTATTTATATTCCCCAAATGAATGAGAACATATAATGTTTGTCCTTCTCCGATTGACTTACTTCACTCAGCATAATACCCTCCAGTTCCATCCACGTTGAAGCAAATGGTGGGTATTTGTCATTTCTAATAGCTGAGTAATATTCCATTGTATACACAAACCTTCAAATTTTCCTGAAAATCTATGAATTCGGCCTGAGAATTAAAGAGAGACCAGCTGGAATGCTACAGTGAGAAGAGTTCGCGCTTCTATCAAGGTAGGAAGACGGGGGCGGGGGCGGGGGGGGAAGAAATAAACAAAAGGCATCCAAGGGGGAGGAGCCCCGCGAGGAGCCGGGCTAAGGCCGGGGCGAGTGTCCCCAGGACAGGAGAGCCCCGTCCCGGAGAAGCAGGAGCTGCACCAACCTTCCCGGGCGGAAAGGCCTCGCAGGGAGTTGGAGCAGGACCGCAGGAGGGCGGGGATGCCCTCAGGTTCCCTGGGACACTAACAGACACCTGCGCCCTGGGTAGAGTGCGCCGAGCTCCCTAAAGGGCTGCAGCGCGCACGGCGGGACCCAGGAGCAGCTCAGAGGGGCTCGGGCGGCGGCTCCGCGGAGGGGGCTGCGCGAGAGCAGCTCCGAGGGGCTCCGCCAGAGGAAGAGGCTCCGTGTGGAGGGGGCTGCGCGGCTGGGAGCGCGAATCCAACAGCGCAGACCGGGAGCACAGGGCGCCGGGACACAGCCCAAGATCCGGCCTCCCCCGGGACAGGCAGAGGCCCGGAGGGCCCAGGACAGCAAGGACGCTCCTGCCCCGAGCTGAGCAGATCAGCGGCCCCGCCCCTGGAACATCCAGGCCCCTGCACACTGAGAGCTCCGGAGGTACTGTGGGAGCTGAATCCAGGGCTCCAGAGCTGGCCGCCGCCACTGTGGTTGTTCCTCCTGGGGCCTCACAGGGTAAACAACCCCCACTGAACCCTGCACCAGGCAGGGGCAGAGCAGCTCCCCCAAGTGCTAACACCTGAAAATCAGCACAACAGGCCCCTCCCCCAGAAGACCAGCTAGAAGGACAAGTTCCAGGGGAAGTCAAGGGACTTAAAGTATATAGAATCAGAAGATATTCCCCTGTGGAGAAAATTATTTTTCTAATTGTTATCACATTCTAAGTTATAATTGATATGTTGGGCCTCTTGTTTTAACCTGCCCAAATAACAATTACTAAAAGGATATTTCATCAAGCACAGATGAACACTTTCTTCAAAAATAGCTGGTACTACCTTCAACTACTTTTCTCTTGGTGAATGAGTATATTTCTATAAAAAAAATAAACATAATAGCTTGCAATTATTTTAAGGATAACATTTTATAAAGTGAAAAAAATTACACTGTATGTAATTAATATTACTTACATTAACAAATTTGTCTTTGATATTGGTCTTAGATAATTTTTCACCAAATTACAGATTACCATAACAATCTTGACATACATATTTCACTTATTTAAATGTATTTATTTACTTGTATATTGCTTTATTCCAAAACCAGGAGGTAAAGATAATTGAAAGATAAATATGACAATATTTGAAAAATATGTCTTTCATAAATGTTTGTTCTTTAAGATGTTCTCAGATCTGAGAATTTTCAAAAGTGGCATTAAGAAAATACTATACAAACTGCTACAAATTATAACATCTATTGGGAATTGTATAAATGTTTAAGAATCTAGTTAAATACACTATGTAAATTTTTAAAGTATTTCAACTGGCAATTTAAAAATGCATAGCCATGGTTTAATTTATTCTTCTTAATTGTAATTAGTATGCTAAAAATTTGTTAGTTTACTATTTAAGTGGTAATTTCCTATAAATTTACTTGCAGGATATAAACTATTCAGCTCTATAATAAACATTATGTTTTGTATCAGAAAATCATTATCTAAAAAAAAAAAGAAAATCATTATCTATATATTATGAACTTTAAAGCTTTTCTGTTTGAATTTTCCATTAGAGTATGCTCTGCAGATGTTAAGTGCTCTATTTTGTGCACATTTGGTGTTTTGTCCATACATTGAATGAAATGGTGCCTGCTCTTCCTGTGGCCATCTTGGTTCCGTGTTCCCCACACAAAATCCCTAGTGAGGCCACAGAAACTGCCCCTGCTACAGAACAGGAGTTGCCATAGCACCAGGATGAGACAACATCTGGAACAGAATCCAACAGTGATGAATCAGTATCAGAGCTTGAGGAACAGGATTACACAGGTAATCACACAACAAGCTTAGCAGGCAGCAGCAATTAAAATCGAGGAAGAGCCAATCAGTAAAGCAAAACAGAGCTAGAGTGAAAAGAAGGTATGGAAGGCTATGTCTAAACTGGATCTTCAACAGGTTACAAGAGTTAGGAGAGTCACTATCTAGAAATGTACGAATATCCTCTTTGTCATCACAAAACCAGATGTCTACAATAGCCCAGCTTCAGATTCTTGCATAGTTATTGGAGAAGCCAAGATTGAGGATTTACTTCAGCAAGCACAACTAACTGCTGTTGAGAAATTCAAAGTTCAGGGTGAAGTGTTCTCAAACATTCAAGAAAACACACAGGATCCAACTGTACAAGAGGAGAGTGAAGAGGAAGAGGTTGATGAAACAGGTGTAGATGTTAAGGACATAAAATTGGTCATGTGACAAGCAAATGTGTCAAGAACAAAGGCAGTCAAACCCCTGAAGAACAACAGTAATGATATTGTAAATGCTATTATGGAATTAGTAATGTAACCATTTGAAAATGAGCATTTTTTGGCATTTCAAAAGAATAACTGTAGCTTGGTTTGAAATTTGTACTTTCTATCATTAATTAATTTCTTGTTGGATGAACACAAAACAAAACAGAAAAAAAAAGAAATTTGTTTTAAATTTGAAAATAGCTCCTAAATCATGGTGTTCACATCTACCAGTGATTTCTGCTACACAAATGGTCTATTAGATTTTGTATTTTCTCAATAACAATTTTTCTTATCATATCCATAGAAACAATTTCAACTGCAGTTTAAGTTTCCAAGATAGAAGTATGTTTTTGCCCACCTTACAGTACTACATCATTGATTGAGCATGTGATTTCTTGCCTCATTCAATATTACTTGTAGTTTGAGAATTGCTCTTTGACTTTGAAAAAAATAATACTTGAGAGTAAAAGAACTTATAGAAATTAAATCCATATCTCTGCGTGTAAAAGAGTCTGTAGCAAGTAAAGGCAAGATGTATCTTTTATGGATAAAACTTTTTCTCTTAAAGGAAACTGGGTAAAAATTAGAGGGGAAGACAAACCATGAGAGAGACTCCTAACTCTTGGAAACAAACAAAGGGTTGCAGATAGGGAGGCAGGTGGGGGAATGGAGTAATTGGGTGACAGGCACTAAGGATGGCACATGATGAGATGAGCATTGGGTGTTACACTATATGTTGGCAAATTGAATTTAAATATAATATTTAAAAAATAAAATTATTTTTAAAATTTATTTAATTTATTTTTTTATTGGAGTTCAATTTGCCAACATATAGCATAACACCCAGTGCTCATCCCACCAAGTGCCCCCTCATTGTCCATCACCCAGCCATTAGAAATGACAAATACCCACCATTTGCTTCGATGTGGATGGAGCTGGAGGGTATTATGCTGAGTGAAATAAGTCAATCGGAAAAGGACAAACATTATTTGGTCTCATTCATTTGGGGAATATAAAAATTAGTGAAAAGGAATAAAGGGAAAGGAAAGAAAATGAGTGAAAATATCAGTGAGGGTGACAAAACATGAGAGACACCTAACTCTGGGAAATGAACAAGCAGTAGTGGAAATTAAAATTTTTAAAAGGCTAAATATTAATTGGTTTCAAGATATTCCTGCAGCTTTAGTAATTTTATTCACCAAGGACTTGTGATGTTTCTGATAAAGGTAAAAATATGTTAGTGACTATTATTCATTCTGTGTATATGTATTTATTGAAATGTTGGCAGTTCTGTGGAGGAGAGAGAACCTGGTTTTGCAGTTTACAAAATCTTCATCAGAATCATGGACCCACCAGTTGTAAGCCATATTCTCTTAGTCAAGTAAGACTCTTGCTGAAGTTCAGATTACTTTGTCTAAAGATTACTCTGTTAGTACCTCATCTACTCTCTCCTAGAGTTGTTAAGAGGAACAAATGATAAAATGTATTTAGAATCCCACTGTAATTGGTAAAGTGATTTTGAAATAAAAACCAGTATTTTTTTTGAGACAGGTAATATGATCACTACATATGATGCTAAATCTGCCTTTCTCCTCACCTCTCTTCTACAGGAGTTTGCATTAAAACAACACAAACTGAACTCTTTCATACATATGATTTGCAATATGATAATGTATTAGTGGTAAGAATCTGTAGTCATACAGGCTAAACCTTTTTTAATGTTTGTGATTTTTGCTAAATGATGTTTATACCCACAAATTAAACATAGCTTTGGGGGGAGGTAGTTGTTATCTGACTACTTTTTAATCTAGAGAATTTTAGTGACACAATAGAGGTTTTTGAAAAGGAGAAATGAGAGTGAATGCCAGGCTTGGGATGATAGGGATTTTCTGATAAAATGCATCAAGTGAAAAATGAGAAGACTGGATGCAAGAAGCAGTGAGATTGGCAAGGACTGAGCTCAGATAGCAGGCCAAAAGGAAATACTTCAGGAAGTTTGACATAGCCTAAGGAAAGTGTTTTTTTGTTTTTTTGTTTTGTTTGTTTGTTTGTTTTTAGTAGAGAGCAAGTGTGGTCTGAGTGGTGGAAAACAAGAAGTCACTATAGATTTGAAGAGAGGGTGTATTAGTAATTAGGATAAGGACAGCATAGCAATAGGCCTCTGAAAGATAAATAATCAGGCCAGGGGTGAGAATTTTTCAGTTAGCTTCTATAACAATAATTATTCTGTTGAAAGAATAAATAATGGGGATCCCTGGGTGGCTCAGCAGTTTGGCGCCTGCCTTTGGCCCAGGGCGCGATCCTGGAGACCCTGGATCGAATCCCACGTCGGGCTCCCGGTGCATGGAGCCTGCTTCTCCCTCTGCCTGTGTCTCTGCCTCTCTCTCTCTCTCTCTCTGACTATCATAAATAAATAAAAATTAAAAAATAATAATCTCTTAAAAAAATAAAAAATAATGGCTCAAATTCAAGTTCTAAGACTCTAAGTCAATTTTGTGAAACATACCGACCCCACCACTATGATTTTCTGAGTCCCTATATACTACAGAATTTCTGATCCATAGATGGATCTTTGCTAATGCTGAAATCTCAAGAGTTATGTAAATGCAGTTTTTTGTCAACAACAACCAAAAAAGCAGTCTACCTTTAAATAGAGCAATATTTACCTGACTGTTATTCAGTCATCCTATACCATAGAAAAGTGAGTATTTTTAAAATATTAATACTTCACAGTTTTGATCAAACATGACTCCCTTTTCCTTTATGTATAATAGCCTCTTATACCCAGCAGTGATTACACAGCCCTCATCACTGGCTGCTATAGCACAAGATATATCAGCATCCCAATAGCAGCTGGATAAAAAGTTTCTATGTTTATCTTTAAAAAATATCTTTCAAGCTACTGTCTTGTTATGTAGTCTGGAAATACATTTTGATTCAACTCTGAAAAGAAGACAGTTTCAATACTTGACAACAGTTATATAGTCAAGGCAGGCCATAATTTCTGTTTCAGAAACCATGTGTGCAAGCTGATTTTTCCTCTACTTGCTACAGTTTTAGGGCCAGATTTTCAAACAAGCATTTGTGCACATAAAATGGGTAATTGCACACAAAAATGGGCAATTTTGTATGCAATTATTCATTTTGCATACGCAATTATATGCTTCTGAGGGTATAATGCATATACATGAAATTTAGTAAGCATACCCATTACACCTTCCTTTAAAAATGTCCATATTGCAGGTTTACTGCAGAAAAGAAAATTGAGATTCTTCGTGTTTGATTGTGTTATTGCACTATTTTTCCTTACATCATACCTTTTAATCAAGGATCTCAAAGCCCATTAAATTATTAACCCAATCATCCCAACAGCCCTATTGTCTATGGATGCCAAATGTTATGACAATCTCACTTTAGAAATTAAAAAATCAGGACACAGAAGTTGGACTTTTCTAAATATTAACCACTTTCCATTTAGGTTTCCTGACAAATAGTTCCCTAGAATCCACTCTCCATCTGCCTGGACAAATGCAAATCTAAAACAACAGTTATTGCAAATGGCAAAGGAATTGAGCATACACAGTTTCTTTCCTTGTGGTCCAACTAAGCCAAAGTTTATTCACATTTCTGCACTGACAAAAAGCTTGCAATGTTCCCTTCTTCAAACATAGATCGGGTTAGAGCAAGTTTTAATAGGAGGGCTTGTTCATCTGGGAAGTCCCTATGTCATTGTCAAAACAAGAGAATAAAACATTCACTCACTTCATGGAAATAAATTGTGTCTTTAGATTTGCAGCATGTTTCTCAGAAAGCTGATGAAAGAGGTTTATTTGACTGATAACAGCCCGAAGTTTACGGTTATCCATTTGGCTTCCTCACAAAGCTGAAAGCAGGATTCTTTGTGGCTTTGATATTGGGGAGATAAGACAGACACCTTTGAATATTTGTTGTTGCTGTTGTTGCAGTTAACTTATGTGCCCTTTTGTATTCCTGCTTGACTTGTTACCTGTCTACCATGTCATTGTGCAGTCTATGCTGACAGAATTGAAGAGGCAGAAAGCTCAAGTTGTTCCGAAGAAGAAAATAATCCAATCAGTACTTGCAAGGAAAAAAATCAGTTGGCACTTACTACACAGAGATTATTATTTGACAGCAACTTTACCTGAAACTTATAGTTTGCTTACATCAAGACAAATTAAAATACTTTGAGATGACTTTTAATTGATGTGTTATTGGTTAGTAGTAGTAAGAGTAGCAGTAGGATTAGTAGTAACAGCTGCAGTAATAGTGGTATATTAGTAGTAGCAGTGTCAGAAGTAGTGGTATTTCTAGCAGTAATAGTAGGAGCAATACTGTTTTTAGTGAAATGAGCAATACTGCTCATAACATGTTGCTATGTACCATGTACCAAGATCTATGACAGGTACTTTAAGTTTTTATTTAAATTCCAGTTAGTCAACAGTGTAATATTAGTTTCAGATGTACCATTATAGTGATTCAACACTTCATACAACTCCTGATGCTCATCACAAGTGCACTCCTTAATTCCCATGAACTATGTAACACATCTCGCCACCCACCTCCCCTCTGAAAACTATCAGTTTGTTCTCTATAGTTACGGGTCTGTTTCTTGGTTTGCCTCTCTTTTTTCCCTGTGGTCATTTGTTTTATTTCTTAAATTCCACATATGAGTGAAACCATATGGAGTTTGTTTTTCTTTGATTGACATATTTCACTTAGCAAAATACTCTCTAGCTTCAATCATGTCCTTGCAAGTGGCAAGATTTCAATCTTTTTTATTGCTGGGTTATATATATATATATATATATATATATATATATATATATATATCACATATTTTTAAAGATTTTATTTATATATTCATGAGAGACACAGAGAGAGATGCAGAGATAGGCAGAGGGAAAAGCAGGCTTCACGTGCGAAGCCCAATGTGGGACTCGATCCCAGGACTCCAGGATCACGCCCAAGGCAGACACTCAACCACTGAGCCACCCAGGCATCCCTATACCACATCTTCTTTTTTTTTTTTAATTTTTTTTTATTTATGATAGTCACACAGAGAGAGAGAGAGAGAGAGAGAGACACAGGCAGAGGGAGAAGCAGGCTCCATGCACCGAGAGCCCAATGTGGGATTCGATCCCGGGTCTCCAGGATCGCGCCCTGGGCCAAAGGCAGGCGCCCAACCGCTGCGCCACCCAGGGATCCCCCACATCTTCTTTATTCATTCATCAGTTGATGGACATTTGGGCTGTTTCCATAATTTGGCTATTGTAAATAATGTTACTATAAACATCAGGACTCATGTGTCCCTTTGAATTAGTATTTTTGTATCCTTTGGGTAATACCTGGTAGTACAATTGCTGATAATATAGTAGTTCTTTTTTAACTTTCTTTTTTTTTTTAATTTTATTTATGGCAGCCCCGGTGGCTCAGCGGTTTAGTGCCGCCTTCAGCCCAGGGCATGATCCTGGAGTTCCAGGATCAAGTCCCACGTCCGGCTCCCTGCATGGAGCTTGCTTCTCCCTCTGCCCGTGTCTCTGCCTCTCTCTCTCTGTTTCTGTGTCCCTCATGAATAAATAAATAAAATCTTTTTAAAAATTACTTATTTATTCATGAGAAACACACAGAGAGAGGTGGAGACACAGGCAGAAGAAGAAGCAGACTCCATGCAGGGAGCCTGATGTGGGACTTGATCCCGGGTCTCCAGAATCACGCCCTGGGCCAAAGGCAGGCGCTAAACCACTGAGCCACCCAGGGATTCCTATTTTTAACTTTCTGAAGAACTTCCATGCTATCTTCCCATGTGGCTGCACCAGTTTGCATTCCTACTAACAGTTTTAGGAGGGTTCGACTTTCTCCACATCCTCACCAACACCTGTTGTTTCTTGTGTTGTTGACTTTAGCCATTGTAACAGGTGTGAGGTGATATTTCATTGTAGTTTTGATTTATATTTCCTTGATGATCAGTGATGTAGAGTATATTTTCATGTGTCCATTTGCCATCTGTATGTCTTCTTTAGAAAAATGTCTATTCATGTCTTCTGCCCATTTTTTAATCGGATTATTCATTTCTTGGGTTTTTTTTTTAAAGAGAGGGAGAACACAAGAATCAGAGAGGGATAGAGAGAGAGGGAGAGATAGAATCTGAAGCAGACTCCATGCTCAGTGAAGAGCCCCATGTGGGGCTCAGTCTCATGACCCTGAGATCATGTCCTGAGCCAAAATCAAGAGTTGGACACTTTGCAGACTAAGCCCTCCAGGCACACTGTAAACCTACTTTGTTGATTTTTTTTCTTACAAATGGATATAATACTTTGTCAACTACTTTTTCTGCAACTATGATAAGTACTTTAAATAAACCATGTCTTTTAATGCTGAGAGTGCCTCTGAGAAATATTTTTTAACTGCTTCCACAGATAAGGATATGGAACATTTAAAAGCTTCTTTGTGGTTATATAGCTTGTAAGTAGCAGAATTGGGAATAGCCCCAATGTATTCAGATACTAAATGCTACAAAGGTGAAATTTGGTACAAGTCCATTTCAGCCATTTGTTTTTATTCTTATGTAGCTGCAGAAAATCAAAGGGTAATTTTGGCAGACCGTTACCTATTTCTCAAAATATCATTAAAAAGGTGCAGTTTTGATAATTCATGAAATTTAAAATTAAATCTTCCTAAGTAGTAAGTAAAAAACAGGCTACTTTGTGTAACAAGTCATGAGTTAAAGATAGTACCAAACAGAATGAAAGGGCTGAATTTGATTCATGCTGTTATTTCCTGATTATTTTCCTTAAGGTGTGTGTGTGAGACAGAGAGGTGGGGGGAGAGTGTATAGTTGCACTAGAGAGAGTTAGCCTTCTAAACACCTGATTCTGCCAATAACGTTAGATTTTTCCCTTGATAATAACTACAGCTGAGAAAGACTTCAAGAAGTAAACTTCATGCTGCTCATTAGTCTTAAACCTTTCATGATGAGCATGTTTATTGGGTTGCTTAATAATTTATGTTTCTTTAGAACCTTTCATCTTAGGATTCTAATGTGTTTTATAAACATTAGTTCTCTTAGCATTGCTACTAGGAAGATGTGTATGTTTATATTTGGCTTAAATATGCTCCAAATGATTAAATAGTCTACTTTATGTCACAAAATGTGGGAAATTCCATTATGGCCACTATCCTTTGATTTAATGATTTATTCTAAACACACATATATAGTCATAATTTCAGAAGAATGTGTTCCTCAAAAATATAATTCTGTATGTGATTGACAAATTATATAATTGATAAATACTCCCCTAAAACTCTAGATATGAATGGATTTATAAAGCCCAGCACAGACCTTTAGGAGCTCAAGAAGGGCCTTCTTAGTCAATCACATAATTAAAGTGGTCCAGAAAAGTTCTATAAATATGTCTGATAATTCAGAGTTAAGGTCCAAGCACACACACAGGGAGGTTGGGCTTTTTGACCAGATTTCTTGGCCAAAGACTTCCCCACTGGCTTATATTTCCTCAAGAGTCTTATGTCATAGTTTATTCTTCACAAACTCTTCCTCTTATACATGCTAAAGAAGAAAGTTTGTTAGATAGTAATCATTTTCCTTGGTATGCCTAATAGACCAGGAGATTGCAGCTAAGATGCCTCTCTGTCACTAATGAAAAATTAATGTGACTACTGTAGCTACACAGTGTAAACACTTTGTGTGAGTATGAGTAGTGCAGACTGGAGAGTTTAACCTTGGCTGTTGTGTTGAAAAAAAAATATGTTTTCTTAAATCCTGTAAGGTAAATTCAAGAGTTAAGGGTCTGCACACAGATGTTTCATTCCATACCCAAGTTGTTCTTTTCATGCCAAGAGGCATACAATTACCTCCTTAGCACACAAATTTGTAATTTTAAGCCAAACTACATGCTGAAATATTTACATAGAGGTAAGCCCTGGAAATCTATAACTTTAGCCCTAAATGAGCTATTTTAAAAGAATACTCTAGGTAGCATACATATATGCAAAGTACTGTCTGGTTCCTCTGATTTTTTTCTTCGCCTTCACAGACCTCCTTTTATGAGAGATACTGTTCAATTTAAAGTGAATGAGCTCTGTTTTTTTTTTACCTTTTGCTCTATACTTCTGCAAACCATCTCTATATAATAATTTCCATATGGACAGATTTCTCATTCTCATAATGCCTTCTACATTTCCTTTCCCAGCAAGTGTTTCCAGAAGGCAGTTTGTTCCTTAAAGCAACTTCTTTAAACTTAAAGAAGTTGTAGCTTGTTCATATAAAGCATTTTCTTTCATCTAAGAAAGTATCAAAGAAGGATACCATTCTAAGAAATTACAAACTATCGGGCAAGCTTAGGAAAATAGCTAGTTTCTTTAACTCCAGAAAAGGTAATATTCAATGGCTTCTGCGGGGTTTGGTGATAGAGTTGCATGTACTCTTATGGTTTAATTTATTTCAGAAATGAAGACAACACTGTTTACTAGTGTTTGCATTAATTTTGGCTACCACAAACAGTTTTAAAATAATATTTTGTTTATGCTAAAATGATCCAATTAAAAATTGCAATCTTTGTTGAAAAAGTTGGGGGGGACTTAATGCATCACCAGAATTCAACAGATAATATTCTTATCAGTGAAGAAGAGTAAGACTTTAACCCAAGGCAAAATACAAAGTATCCAATCAGCCATCAGATAGCAAAATGAGATTTAGTGTGTATTTACCTGGAACACATGTATTTTGTAGGCTCACTAGATGTAAAATCATGTAGAACAAGATATCACCAAGCTATTTGGAAATTAAATGGTAGTTTACTCATCACTAGGGCTTTCGCAGCATTTTTGAACTGGGTGTAATCGTTCAGGATACACTCTTTTTTTTAAATTCCCATATCCTAAACAGATCTCAAGATTCTTGAAAATGAAGAATACAGGTCACTTTTCAGTAAAGGATATGTTATACGTTTTTCAAGGTTATAATTTTATTGTGGACATTTGTTGTAGTGGTGGTCTATTTATGAGGAGAGACCAAGGTCAGGTGGGTTGTGGATCATTAAGAGACAGATGATAAAAGGAGGAACAAAATACATTCATTGGCAAACCAATATAAAAATAAAATTAACAGGAGAGAGAATGGGGCAATGGATGCAAAAATGTCTATGACTTCTCAATCAAAGTCACATAATATGACTTGTGACTCTTTCAGTTATCTGCCTTCCCTGTGCCATTCAGAGACACTCCTTTCTGCCCCACTATTTATTTTAATTATACTAAGCTAAAGCTCATGTCTGTTAATTGCCATCTACATTTTCTGGCTTTTCTGACCCTAATAAAAATCTTTTTAATGTCAGCAGCATTCTCTTTTGTTAGTTCTATTCTAATATGTTTATTTTCAAAATGATATGTAATATCACATAAAGCAATAACTTCTGTTCTCCTTCACTGAAACTAGATATCTTTTCTTCTGTTCATGTACTTAATATCTGCTCTTAATTGTCTATAAGGTCAAATATTATGCAATGTGTCTATTGACATTGCCCTCACTGACAATCCTATAAACACTCCGAAACTGCTTTATACTGATGTCTTGCATATGCCATTTGGCATCCTTTATGCCATTTGTTTTTATCAGATAGCTTTTCACATTGTATTGTGAAATAACTATTCTATATGAGCAGGCATATGGAAAAGTGATTATGCTCTATCAAATAGTTTACCTCTTTTTCCATTACCAAATTCATACCTAAGATCTCTCTCTTTTTTTTTCTCTCTGTCTCTCTCTCTCTCGATCATATCTCTTAGGACATCTTTAGTTAATAATTCTCTCAAGAGGGGCGTCCCTGGGTGGCTGAGTGGTTTGGCGCCTGCCTTCAGCCCAGGGCATGATCCTGGAGTCCCAGGATCGAGTCCCACATCAAGTTCCCTGCACGGAGCCTGCTTCTCTCTCTGCCTGTGCCTCTGCCTCTCTCTCTCTCTCTCCTCTGTGTGTGTGTGTGCGTGTGTGTGTCTCATGAATAAATAAATAAAATCTTAAAAAAATTAATTCTCTCAAGGTGTTTTTTTTTATTTTTCTCCTTCTTCAGATTTATAGAATCATGTTCCCCACTATAAACTACTAAGTTCAAGTCAAAATGCAACATGTCACATTGAGAAAGACCCCAATAGAAGTTAGTCTCATCACCATGGATTCTCCCATGATGATTGGAGTATACATAGAAGTGACACTCAGTAATATAATGACAACAAATCCAAATAATAAAGCAAAACCTTCCCATCTGTGCCTAATTCTTTCTTTAGCAAGTGTTCACAATGCAAATGCTACAGGCTTTTCTAGGTCATCTGGCATCATGTGAGAAATCGCCACTCTGACCCCATATGGTGAAGCGTCAGTAGCTAAATAGATTGGCAGAACAGGGTCATGATATGCTAGAATACTTGAGGACATCAGTTGCTGTTTAGTCAATTCAAAAGCAGCTTGACATTCCTTTCACCAATGACACTATTTACTTTGCTATGATAGTTCTATAATAAAAAGTAACTACTATGGGGAGACGATTTAAATTTCCTGAAGTAATTTTAAAGGAACAGAAATGATATGTAATTCTATATATAGATTAATTATATATACATATATATACACATGATAAGCATAATGTATTACTGTATGTAATGGAAGATATAATTAATTAATTAAGCTTTTAATGGGGTGCCTGGGTAGCTCAAGCCTGGGTAGCATCAGTTAGGTGTCTGCCTTCAGCTCAGGTCATGGCCCCAGGGTCCCAGAAACTGAGCCCCATGTCAGGCTCCCTGCTCAGCAGGGAGTCTGCTTCTGCCTTTCCCACTGTCCCTGCTTGTGCTCTCTGTCTCTCTCTCTGTCAAATAAATAAATAAAATATAAAAAAATAAGCTTTTAATAATATGACCAGAATTTCTTGCTGAAAATACAAGCTATTAAACATTTGATGAAGACAATGAGTATAGAAGAAAAAATGTAAAATAAAACATTTATATTATTTTCAGTATGATTATCTACTAGCTTTAACCACACCAACTTCTCCATAATTCAGGTAGAATGTGATATCAAGGTAAACAATCATATGAGTCTCGACATTCCTTTAAGAAAATTAAATCTTTACAAGAGAGTAAATATTCTAAGGATGAGAAATGAGTCTTGATTACCTGATTCTTATGCTTTGGTCACTCATTTATTTGTTTACTCATTTTCACCAACAACTTTGACTTAATTTGAACTCATCTTAAAACTTTGCCTTTTGACTATCCATTAGCATACTTCTCAAATGTGAAATACTTCATACTAACTTTCTCGTTTTCTATAGTGAAAATCCTAATTAAAGATTATGGAGGTTTGGGAAAGAAGAATAACTGGCATTGCCATCATCTCTTCTTGCTGAACAAATTCATTTTAGAACTGTCACCAGACATAAATCCATGATATATGAAGTTCTATGAAATTTACATCACTTCATAATTCTGCAGTTAGGTCAGTTACTTCAGTGTATGGTTAATGGTCCATATCTAAGAAGAGCTTCTGTTATAACTAGTCACTATGTATTCTTATGGTAACCGTCAATGTACATACATAACTGATAAAAACAAAAGGAGAATTCCTTCTAAAAGCTATACTTGGAATTCCTTTTGATATAAATGAAACAATTAAAAATTAAAAATCCAATAAATAAGAAAATGCTTGTCCTTACAAAATACTTAAAATACATGGCTAAAAAATATTGCTGTAATATGTGCATAAAATAGTTTGATTGGTGTAAAAATTTATTACAAAGAATGAGGTATTATTTAGGAATGGGTAATAACAGAGGGCAACTTTAAAACTATATAAAAACTAAGCAAGTTATGAGATTTCCTCAGGATATGGTAAGAAAGTTTGAGATAGACTAATCCACTCAATAAAAATCCAATGCTGGGTAATGTGGATAGAACTGGAAGGTATTATGCTGAGTGAAGTAAGTCAATCAGAGAAGGATTAACATTATATGGTTTTATTCATTTGGGGAATATAAAAATTAGTGAAAGGGATTAAAAGAGAAAGGAGGGGAAAATGAGTGGGAAATATCAGAGAGGGTGACAGAACGTGAGAGACTCCTAACTCTGGGAAATGAACAAGGGGTAGTGGAAGAGGAGGTGGGTGGGGGGGATCAGGTGACTGGGTGACAGGCACTGAGGGGGGCACTTGACAGGATGAGCACTGGGTGTTACATTACATGTCGGCAAATCGAACTCCAATAAAAAATATACAGAAAAAATATTTGAATGTATCAAACGATTGGTAAGCAAAAGTACTTGAGAGGTACCAGAGAGAAGAAAGTTACAGAGTAGTAAGCAATAATTCTATACCATTTGCTTGCTCTTAGTCTGCTGTTCCAGCAGAAAACCAGGGCATGGGGCTGCGTCAATAGATAAAGAAACAAGTAAAACTTTTGGCATTCTCATGGGTTAAGAGGCACAAAAATTATAGTTCAAGTCTGCTTTGAACAACAAGTAAGAACCCATTGAGAATAGAGGTGCATTGAATTGAGCCTGCATTCTGTTTTCCATTGTAAGCATTTGCCAAATTCTTGAACTGTGCAAAACAGGAGGGTAAAAAACAAGAAGAAAGTTCTGGAGGCAGAAAAAGAACCCCCAGAGAGTTTTTTCTTTTTAAGCATGCATTGCAGTTTACTGTCCACCAAGGAAGAAATGCCCCATTGAAACCTCAGCATCTCAGCAGGTCTCAAAGGAAGACTTCACCTTGGAATTATAGATAAACCGGAGTTAGGGGATACCTTACAAAGCTGACACCAAAACTTTAGCAATCTCAGTCACTGATTGGATTAGTATGATCTGTTACCACTGTGTCTGCTTATCAGAAGATAAGGGAAATCTTCTCTGGAGCAGGAGAACATCATAGAGTGCCTCAAATTTTTATCATACAATTTGGTATTCAATACTAAAAACAAATATGCCAATAAATATGATCATACAAAATAATGGATAATGTAAATAGATTCACAAATAACTGAAATATTAGAATTATCAGGTAGAATACTAAATACCTGTGATTAGTATATTCAAGGCAATAGATGACAAAATAGAGAATTTTCCCAGAGAACTGAAACTATAAATTATAGAAATTTTTAAATTAAAAAAATAAGTAATTAAGAACAAAGTAGAATGACAGATTAGGTACAGGAGCAGAGACAATTAGTTGACTGAAAAATAATGGAAAATATCCATACTGAAGCAGAAAGAGAACAAAAGCACAGAAAATTCAGAAGTTATGAGGCATGTAGGGCAAATTGAAATTATTTTATGTATGTGTAGTTACGGTCCCAGGAGGAGCAGAAAAAAAGTGAGAAGGAGAAAGAAATAACGTCCAAGATTTTTCCAAAATGGACTGAAGAAAAAGAAGGAAATCCTGCCATTTGCAACAACACTAATAGATCCTGAGGGAATTATGTTAAGTGAGATAAGTCAGACAGTAAAAGACAAATATTTTATGTTCTCATGTATATGAGAGACTCTAAAAAAGCCAAACTTGTAGAAACAGAGGACAGAGAGTAGAACGGTGGTTGCCAGGGGCTACAAGGTGGGAGAAATAGGAGATGCTGGTTGAAAGGTACAAACTTCCAGTTTTAGTATGAATAAATTCTGTGGATATAATGTACAGCATAATGATTATAATGAATAATTCTGTATTATGTATTTAAAAATTGCTGAGAGTAAGTACTAAATGTTATTATCACACACACATACACACAAACACAAATGGTAAATATGTGAGGGGTGGAGGTGTTTTTATTCTGAAAATCATATATATATATGATTATGAAAAATACATATATATATATATCCATCACATTATATGTGATGTTTTTATTTTTTTATTCTGATAATCATTTTATGGATATATATATATATATATATCACATTATATGCTTTACACTTAGATATGTTATATGCCAATTATATCTGAAAGCTGGAAGAAGAAGAGTGGACTTAAGATTTAAAACCCAGACTCAAAAAATTCTAGCAATCCCAAGCAAGATAAAATAAACAAGCAAACAAACAAAAACTGTACCTAGATTCATCACAATAAGCTTGTTGAATATCAATAATAAAAATAAAATCTTAAAAGCAACAAGAATAAAAAAATATTTCTTCAAGGAGAAATAAGACTTCTCAATAGACACAATGGAAATTAGAAAATAATAAAAATTGCATATCTAAAGTGCCGAAAAAAACGTGACAGCTTAGAATTCTACCTTAGCAAAGAAACAAAAAGATATAAGGAAATATAAAGATTTTTTTCAGACAAATAAAACTAGAATCTTACTAAAGAAATAATAGAATTCTTCATGAAAGAAAATGATTCCAGTCAGAGAGATGGAAATACAGTAAGAAATAAAGGACAACAACAATAGCCAAACTGTGGAAGGAGCCTTGTTGTCCATCGAAAGATGAATGGATAAAGAAGATGTGGTTTATGTATACAATGGAATATTACTCAGCCATTAGAAATGACAAATACCCACCATTTGCTTCAACGTGGATGGAACTGGAGGGTATTATGTTGAGTGAAATGAGTCAATCGGAGAAGGACAAACATTATATGTTCTCATTCATTTGGGGAACATAAATAATAGTGAAAAGGAATAAAAGGGAAGGGGGAAGAAATGGGTAGGAAATATCAGAAAGGGATACAGAACATAAAAACTCTTAATTCTGGGAAATGAACTAGGGGTGGTAGAAGGAGAGGGGGGCGGAGGGTAGAGGTGAATGGGTGACGGGCACTGAGGGGGGCACTTGACGGGATGAGCACTGGGTGTTACTATGTATGTTGGAAAATTGAACACCAATAAAAAATAAATTTATTATTAAAAAAAGAAATAAAGGACAACATAAAGTATAATATGTGGGTTAATATAAATGAATACTGACCATAATAATAATAATAATAATAAAAGTAATAATATATTGTGAAGTTTAATAGATATAAATAAACATGGTATAAATGAATATATAATATGCATAATTATAATTCTAACCCTAATCCTAGCTATATATAGTAAATTCTCATTATTCATTGATTTTATATGCAAATTTGTCTGTGCATTAAATTTATTTGTAGTCTCAAAATCAATACTCATGACACCTTCACAGTCATTTGTGGATATAATCTTTTGCATAGTAGTGAAATATTTGAAACATCCAAGGTGCATTTTCCCAAGCTAAAGTTGAACAAGGCAACATTCTGCCTTATTTCTGCTCTCATAAACAAGTGTCCATTTCAGAGTATATTTAGTGTCATGCTTTTTTGTATTTTTGTGGTTTTTTTTGTTGTTGTTGATTTCACTGTTTAAAATTGCTCCCAAGTATAGTGTTGAAGTGTTGACTAGTGTGCCTATGTGCAAGAAGCCATGATGTGCATTACAGAAATGCTGGATGAGCTTACAGTGTGCTATATAGTTTTTGCTTAAGCATGCGTTATAGTGTTGTTGGCTGTGAGTTCAAAGTTAATGAACCAAAAAAATATTAAATAAGGTTTCTTCGTATAGGAACACACAAAAGATAAGATTACATATTGATTGACAAATCTGGCTCTCAGGAACGTAACCCTTTATTTTCTCTAACAGAAATGATTTAGTGTTTGTGAATTCATTGTTTGTGGCAATTTTATAGGAATTTACTATGAATAATGAGAATCAACCGTGTGTGTGTGTGTGTGTGTGTGTGTGTTCCAGTCCAAGAAAGTTGGTTGAGGTTACCTTTTTCCTGCTCTTACCCCCTAAATACAACTAAATAACCTGGAAATAATTCAATAGACAATTGTTAAAGAATTCTGAAAGGTATAAAGAGGAAGATAGACTGCCCAGGGAACTCAGAATTTGAAGAGTGGCACTGTAGTTAGTTCCTTGGCTTTTCTTTGTATCTTTTTCTCAGATTGTGTATCATAGAGCCCTGCAAATCAGAAAGATCAACAGACATAGATGAAATAAAATAGAATACACAGAAAAGCCTTCTTCTACTGTCAAAGATCTTAGAAAAAGAAAAGCCAGTAAGGACCTAAGTAAGAAACACTTATTTGGTGGCAGTGATGGGCCTAATATCTGGTAACAGTGGTGCCAGCAGAGATGGGGGAAAATAAAGAGACTGAGAGAAGTCAAATTTTAATATTTCACTTTAAGTGACTAAATGACAAAATTAATAGGATGAGATGAGTTATATGTGTAAATTTTATATCCTAGAGCAACTACTAAAAAAGCTCCATAAAGTGATATGCAGTACAAATAAATAATAAAGTATACAATACAAAAAAAGGAGTATAAATAAATCAATGTGGAATACTAAAAATTGTTAAGATAAGCCACAGAAATGTAAAAAACAAAAAATAGAATTGTGAAAGAAGAAACCAAAAGAAAACAAATACCAAAATGGCAGAATTAAGCCCTAATATATGGCTAATTACTTTAAATATAAGCAGACTAAACACAGAATTAAGTGAAAAGATTAGTAGGGTGGATTTTTTAAAAGGCTTATCCCTTTTTTATGTACTCACTTCAAACATAATGACATAAAATGTTTGGAAATAAAAAGAGGGGAAAAGATATATCATGGTAGCATTAATTTAAAAATAAAGAAACAAACAAAAGAAAACGAGAGGGTGCCTGGGTGGTTCAGTTGGTTAAGCATCTGCCTTTGGCTCAGATAATCTTCTCAGGGTCCTGGGATTGATCAGGTTCCCTACTCAGCAGGGAGCTTGCTTCACCCTCTCCCTCTGCCTGCCACTTCCCCTATTTGTGCTCTCTGTCTCCGTCTCTGTCTCTCTGTCAAATAAATAAATAAAATCGTTTTAAAAATAAAAAAACAAGAGTAACTATGTAAATATGACATAGATTCCAGGACAAAAGAAATCACATAAGAACAATGAGGGACATTACATAATGCTAAAAAAAATCAGTTCATCAAAGGACAGAGAAATCTTGATATGCCTCCCCAGGCAAGGGAAAAGCAAAAATAACCTTTGAGACTACACCAAAATAAAAGTCCTTTACACCAAAAGAAACCATCAACAGAATGCAAAGGCAAGCTACTGAATGAAAGAAGAGATTTACAAATGATATACCTGATAATAGGTTAATATGCAAAATATATACAGCATTTATACAACTGAACACCAAAAACACAAATAATACAATCCAATTAAAATATGGGCAGAAGACCTGAACAGACATTGTTCCAAAGAAGGTATTACAGATAGCCAAAAGACACATGAAAAGATGCTCAGTATCACTATTCACCCATTACCCATTTCCATTGCAGGGTAATGCAAAAAAAAAAAAAAAACATATATCATGCCTGTCAGAATGGTAGAAGAAAGAAATAAGTTTTGGTGAGGATGTTGAGAAAAATGTACTGTTGATAGGAATGCAAACTGGTGGATCATTCTATGCTATCAGAAAAAAGTATAGATTTTCCTTAGAAAAATAAAAAATAAAAAGGGGTACTTGGTTGGCTCAGTGGTTGAGTGTCTGCCTTTGGCACAGGTCGTGATCCCAGGGTCCTGGGATCGAGTCCTGAATCGGGGTCCCTGCTGGAATCTTCTCCTTTTACTACTCCCTCTGCCTATGTCTTTGCCTCTCTCTCTGTGTGTCTCTCATGAATAAATAAGTAAAATATTTTCAACAAACAAACAAACCATATGGTCCAGTAATTCCACTACTGGATATTTACCCAGAAAAAATGAAAACACTAATTGTAAAAGATATATCTGCCTCTATACTTACTAAATCATTATTTACAATTGTCAAGATATGGAAGCAACCTAAGTGTCCATTAATAAAGATGTCACACACACACACACACACACACACACACACACACAATGGATGGATACTTAGCCATAAAAAAGATAAAATCTGGCCATTTGCAACATGAATGGACCTAAAGGTTATTATACTGAGTGAAATAGTCAAACTGAGAAGGACAAATATCATACAATTACACTTATACATATAATTTAAAAATAAAGCAAATTAATAAATAAAAAAAAACCATAAACATACCCATAAGTACAGAGAGCAAAGTGGTGGTTGCCAGAGGAGAGGGCAGTGGAGGGTATGGACAAAATGGGTGAAGGGAGGTTTTCAAGTTATGGAATGAATAAGTCACAGGGTAAAAATACAGCATGGGGAATATAGTCAATGGTATTGTAATAGTATTTTATGGTGACAGATGGTAGTTACACTTATGGTGAGCATAGCATAATGTATGGGATGGTGGAATCACTATGATGTAGATTGTACACCTGAAAGTAATGTAACATTGTGTATGAACTATAATTTTAAAAAAAATGTCAGAGGGCTCCTAAATGTGAATACACCAAATAGCACAGCTTCAAAATACATGAAACAAAAACTGTTAGAGCTGAAAGAAAAAGTAAACAATTCCACTATTATCAGTTTTTACTTCAAGACTACAGTTGCAACAATTTATACAACATTTAGACCAAAAAATTAGCAAAGATATAGAAGAACTGAGTAACATCATTAATTAATGTGATCTATGAATATACAGATGATCTATGAACAACATGGATTTGAATTGAGTGAGGCCACTTAAACAGATTTTTTTTTTCAATAAGTGCACCAGAAACTTTTTTGGAGATTTGTGACAATTTGGAAAAAACAAAACAAAACAAAACAAAAAACAAAACAAAACAAAAAACCTCATGACTGTATAGCCTAGAAATATCAATAAATTAAGAAAAAGTTGTGTCATGAATGTATGAAATATGTGTAGATACTAGTCTATTTTATCATTTGCTACCATAAAATATTACAAATCCATTATAAAGTTAAAGCTTATCAAAAATTATGTGCACAACTCTTACAGACTATGCATGGTGCCATTTGTAGCCAAGAGAAATGTAAATAAATGTCAAGATGTAGTATCAAATCATAACTATGTAAAATTAACTGTAGTATATAATGTACTATCATAATAATTTCATAGGCACCTGCTGTTGTTACTTCAGTGAGCTTAAGTGTTGAAACTATCTTATTAAAATGTCATGTGATGCTTATCATCTCCACATGAGCATTTTGTCTTTTAGGAAAATCGTGTCACAGTAAAAAGTGATCTCTCATGGTTCTCATATGTTCTTCATCATCTTGAGTGCCATAGAATAAACCTTGAATAACACCATGGGACCCATATGAAGTGCAACTTAAGATGCTGGAAGTGCTCCCAAGAAGAGAAAAGTCATGATATTATAAGAAAAAAAGTTGAATTGCTTGATATGTACTATAGACTGAAGCCTGCAGCTGTGATTTCCCATCATTTCAAGATAATTAAATCCAGTATAAAGACCACTGCGGAGAAAAAAAAAGAAATTCACGAAACCATTGTTGTGGCTTCACCAACAGGCCCCAGAACCTTGCATCTTTTTAATGCCTTATTTATTTTGTATTGAAAACACAGCTTTTGTGTGGGTATAAGATTGCTATAATAAATACATACCTATAGATGCTAATATGATCTTGGAAAAGGTGAACACATTATAGGACACCTTAAAGTAAAAGTAAAATAAAGTATCTAAAGCTGGAGAATTTAATGCCAGCAAATGATGGTTTGATAATTTTAAGAAAAGATTTGGTTTAAGAAGTGTCATGATAGCAAGAGAAGTAGCTTCTGCCAACCAAGACACAGCAGAACAGTTCCCAGACACCAGTAAAACACAGACACACACAAGAGAAAGGGTATCTGCCTGAACCAGTTTTTCTATGTGGATGAAAATGCCCTCTTCTAGAAGGAAGAATGCCACAAAAGATTTGAATTAGTAAGGAAAAGAGTAAGTCAGGAAGGGATAGGCTAACTCTGCTGTTTTGTGCAAATGCAGTCAGGTTTGTGATCAGAACTGCCCTCATCTATAAAGCTGCTAACACTTGAACCTTGAAAGGGAAATATATACACCAGCTGTGAATCTTGTTTTTACAACAAGAAGGCCTGGACAATAAGAACACTTTTTCTGGATTGCTTCCATCAGTGCTTTGTCCCTAAAGTCAGGAATTACCTTGCCAGTAAGGGATTGCCTTTTAAAGTTCTTTCAAAAGTAGATAATGCCTTTGGCCATCCAAGACACATTGAGTTCAAGGCATCAAAATGGTCTACTTGACCCCAAACATAACATGTCCAATTCTGCCTCTACATTAAGATGTCATAAGGATCTTTAAGTCTCATCACACAAGGTACTCCATGGAAAAGGTTGTCAATGCTATGGGAGAGAACCTTGATAGATCATAGTGAAAGTTTGGAAAGTTTACACCATGGAAGATGCCATTATTGTTTATAGAAAAAACTGTGAAAACCATCAAGCTCAAAACAATAAATTCATGTGGTAGAAAACAGTTTTCAGATGTTGTTCATGACTTCACAGGGTTTATGACAAAACCAATCAAGGAAATCATAAAAGACATTGTGGATATAACAAAAAAATGGTAAATTTTAAAGAAATGGATCTTGAAGAAATGCAAGAGCTAACAGATACCACACCAGAGGAAGTAACAAGATGACTTGATGGAGATGAGTGTTTTACAAACCAGTGCCAGATGATGAGAAAGATATAGAAGAAGCAGTGACAGAAAACAAATTGACATTACACAATCTGGCAGAAGGGTTCTGATTATTCATGACTGCTTTTGACTTCTTTTATTATATGAACACTTCCATGATATGGACACTGAAACTAAAGTAAATGGTGGAAGAAAGATTGGTACTATATAAAAATATTTTTAGAGAAATGAAGAAGCAAGAAATCAGACAAAAATTACAATAGATTTTTATAAATTTACACTGGTGGAAGACAGCTTTCCTGCTTCCCCTTCCACCTCCTCTACTTCTTCCACCTCTACCTCTCCTGAGACAGCAAGATCAATGCCTCTTTCTCCTCCTCCTCAAGCTATTCAAAGTGAAGATGAGGATGGAGACATTTACTCTCCCACTGCCCCTCCCTCCAATTGTGCACTCTCTAAATAAATGAATAAAATCGTTTAAAAAATACAATACAGAAAATAAATGTATTTTCTCTTCTTTTTTATTTTCTTAATATTTTATTTTCTCTTACTTATTGTAAGAATGCAGTAAAATATATTACAATATATGAAATATTTGTTAATCCACTATTTATGTTTTCAGTAAGATTTCCAGTCAGCAGTAGATTTTAATGGTTATGTTTTGGGGGGAGTCAAAAGTTATACATGAATTTTCAAGTGTTTAGAGTCAGTGTTCCTAACCCCCATGTGGTTCAAGTGCCAACAAAAACAGAATATTTAACCTATTAACAGCAAAATGCACATTTTTTGGTGTGCCTGTGAATTGTTCACCAGGATAAACCATATCCTGAGTCACAATCAAACATCAACAAATTTGAAATAACTAAAATCACCCAGGTATACTCTCTGATCATAATGAAATAAAACTAGGAATCAAAAGCAGAAAGACAATAGGGAAATCTCAAAACACATGGAAATTAAGCAACATATTTCTAGGCAATCCATGGGTCAAATAAGAAGCTTTAGGAAAATTTAAAAATATATATTGAATTAAAAAAAAAACAAAAATACAACATGTCAAAATATGTGGAATGCAAGCAAAACAGTGCTGGGTAGGAGATTTATAGCACTAAGGCTTTATATCACATCAGAAGGGTGTATCTCAAGTTAAATCTAAGTTTTTACCTCAAGAAAATAGAAAAAAAATAAATGCAAAGGAAGCAAAAAGTGGAAATAAAGACAGGAGTAGAAATCAGAAAAATCAAAAATAGGAAAACAATAGAAAAAAATCAGTGATACAAATTGCTGTTATTTTAAATAATAAAAATAAAATGGATAAACCCTTAGGAAGTCTGACAAAGATTTTAGAAAAAAAGAGAGAAGACACAAATTACAATATCAGGAATGAAACACAAATTATCATTATAGATGTTGAAGCACTTCAAAAGATTATAAAGGAATACTACAAGCAACTCCATACATATAAATTTGAAAACTTACAGAAGTGGACCAATTTCTCAAAGATCACAAACTACTAAAATTCAATAAATATGAAACACCTCTTAGTGCATTTTATGAGGTCAGTATTATCCTGCTATCAAAACCAGAAGAGACAACACACATACACACACACACACAAAACCCATAGATGTCTCATAAATTTAGAGGGGAAAAAAGGACTCCACAATATAATATTAGCTAATTCAAGGAATTTGTGAAAACAAAATTAAACAAACAAATAAAAACCAATGGGTCATGTCATGTCCAAGTGATATATATTTCAAGTATGTGAAGCCAGTCATCACTTGAAAACCAATCAATTAAATCCAATTTATCAACTGACTAAAGAAAAAAATCATGATTGTGTCAATAAGGAAAAAAATGATGAAATTAAAAATTCATTCACTATAAAAACTCTACTATTATTTACAAACAGAAGCTCTTACATGGGGGGAGGGGTCAAGATGGCTAAAGAGTAGGGTCCCCAAGTCACCTGTCCCCAC
Source organism: Canis lupus dingo (assembly GCF_003254725.2). NCBI lineage: Eukaryota > Metazoa > Chordata > Mammalia > Carnivora > Canidae > Canis > Canis lupus. The sequence continues at coordinate 72,812,098 of NC_064281.1, forward strand.
AAAATTACCTACATAACTTTAAGATCATCCTGAAAACCTACAAATTCGGCCTGAGATTTATTTTTTAAAAATTTTTTTTAATTTATTTATGATAGTCACAGAGAGAGAGAGAGAGAGGCAGAGACACAGGCAGAGGGAGAAGCAGGCTCCAGGCACCAGGAGCCCGATGTGGGATTCGATCCCGGGTCTCCAGGATCGTGCCCTGGGCCAAAGGCAGGCGCCAAACCGCTGCGCCACCCAGGGATCCCCCGGCCTGAGATTTAAAGAGAGAACAGCTGGGAATGCTACAGTGAGAAGAGTTTGCACTTCTATCAAGGTAGAAAGACAGAAAAAATAAATAAAAAAAGCATTCAAGGGGGAGGGGGCCCCACGAGGAGCCAGGCTAAGGCCGCCTGTCGAGTGCCCCCAGGACAGGAAAGCCCTCGTCCCAGAGAAGCAGGAGCTTCAACAAACTTCCTGGATGGAAAGGAGCTCACAGGGAGTTGGAGAAGGATCCCAGGAGGGGCAGGGACACCCTCAGGCTTCCAGGGGCACTAACAGAGGACCTGTGCCCAGGGGAGAGCACACCACACACTACAGCTGAGCTCCCTAAAGGGATACAGTGTGCACCCTATGGGGCACCGGGGGCAGCTCGGAGGCGGCTGGGACGGTGGCTCCTAGCGGAGGGGGCTGCAGGACCCCGGGAGCACGATTCCAGTAACGCAGGCCCTGGGGCCCAGGGCGCTGGGGTACACAGCCTAGAAGCCAGCACTCCCCTAGGGACAGGCAGAGACTGGGAGGGCCCAGGACAGCAAGGACGCTCCCACCACCCGACAGCCCCGAGCTGTGCAGATAGGCACTCCCTACCCCTAGAGCATCAAGGCCCCTGCAGACTGAGACCTGTGGTAGTTACTGCGGGAGCTGACTCAGAGCTGGACAGCTGAACTCTGCCACTGTTGTTGCTCCTCCTGGGGCCTCACAGAATAAACAACTCCCACTGAGCCCAGCACCAGGGAGGGGGCTGAGCAGCTCCCCCAGATGCTCACACCTGAGAATCAACACAGCAAACCCTGCCCCAGAAGACGACCTAGAAGGACAGGGGAAAAGCAAGTTTTTGACCAAGCAGCACTGGACAGTTCCAGAGGAAGTCGAGGGATTTACAGTATATAGAATCAGAGAATACTCCCCATTGTTTTTTGTTTCCTGTTTGATTCCCCCCCCCTTTTCTTTTCCTTTTTTTCTTCTTTTTTTTTCACTTCTTTTTCTCCTTTTTCCAGTACAACTTGCTTTTGGCCACCCTGAACTGAGAAAAATGACTAGAAAGAAAAACTCACCTCAAAAGAAAGAATGAGAAACACTCCTCTCTCCCACAGAGTGACAAAACTTGGATTACAATTCAATGTCAGAAAGCCAATTGAGAAGCACTATTATAAGCTACTGCTGGCTCTAGAAAAAAGCATAAAGGATTCAAGAGACTTCATGACTGCAGAATTTAGATCTAATCAAGCAGAAATTACAAATCAATTAAAAAACATGCAATCTAAACTAGAGGTCCTAAAGACGAGAGTTAACGAGGTAGAACGAGTGAGTTACAGAGAAGACAAGTTGATGGCAAAGAGGGAAACTGAGGAAAAAAGAGAAAACCAAATAAAAGATCATGAGGATAGGTTAAGGCAAAAAAAAAAAAATGACAGTCTAAGAAGGAAAAAATCTATATTTAATTGGGATTCCCAAGGGCGCCAAAAGGGACAGAGGTCCAGAATATGTATTTGAACAAATCATAGCTGAAAACTTTCCTAATCTGGGAAGGAAAACAGGCATTCAGATCCAGGAAATAGAGAGATGCCCCCTAAAATTAATAAAAACCGCACAACACCTCGACATTTAATAGTGAAGCTTGCAAATTCCAAAGATAAAGAGAAGATCCTTAAAGCAGCAAGAGATAAGAAATCTCTTTTATGGGTAGAAATATATTAACAAAAGACCTCCCCACAGAGACCTGGAAGGCCAGAAAGGCTGGCAGGATATATTCAGGGTCCTAAATGAGAAGAACCTGTAGCCAAGAATACTTTATCCAGCAAGGATCTCGTTCAGAATAGAAAGAGAGATAAAGAGCTTCCAAGATATGCAGAAACTGAAAGAATATGTGACCACCAAGGCAGCTCTGCAAGAAATACTAAGGGGGATTCTGTAAAAGAAAGAGGAAGACCAAGGGAACAATCCACAAAAACAGGAACTGAATAGGTATCATGATGACATTAAACTCATATCTTTCAATAGTAACTCTGAAAGTGAATGGGCTTAATGACACCACCAAAAGGCGCAGGGTTTCAGACTAGATAAAAAAGTGAGACCCCTCTATTTGCTGTCTACAAGAGACTCATTTGACACATAAGGACACCTATATCCTGAAAATAAAAGGTTGGAGAACCATGTAACATTCAAATGGCTTGGAAAAGAAAGCAGGGGTAACCATCCTTATATCAGATAAACTAAAGTTTATCCCAAAGACTGTAGAGAGAGATGAAGAGGGGCACTATATCATACTTCAAATATCTATCCAACAAGAAGACTTATCAATCATCAATATATATGCCCCGAATGTGGGAGCTGCCAAGTATATCAATCAATTAATAACCAAAGTTAAGACATACTTAGAAAATAAGACACTTATACTTGGTAACTTCAATGTAGCACTTTCCACAATTGATATGTTTTCTAGGCAAAACATCTCCAAAGAAACAAGAGCTTTAAATGATACACTGGACGAAATGGATTTCACAGATATCTAGAGAACTTTACATCCAAATGCAACTGAATACACATTCTTGTCAAGTGCACATGGAACTTTCTCCAGAATAGACCATGTACTGGGTCACAAATCAGGTCTTAAATGATACCAAAAGATTGGTATAGTCCCCTGCATATTCTCAGACCATAATCCTTTGAAATTAGAACTAAATCACAACAAGAAGTTTGGAAGAATTTCAACCACATGGAGGTTAAGGACCATCCTGCTAAAAGAGGAAAGGGTCAACCAGGAAATTAGAGAAGAATTAAAAAGATTCCTGGAAACTAATGAGAATGAAGATACAACTGTTCAAAATCTTTGGGATACAGAAAAAGCAGTCCTGAAGGGGAAATACATCGCAATACAAACATCCCTCCAAAAACTGGAAAGTACTCACATACAAAAGCTAACCTTTCACCAAAAGGAGCTGGAGAAACAACAGCAAATAGATCCCACACCCAGCAGAAAAAGAGATAATAAACATTCAAGCAGAACTCAATGAAATAGAGACCAGAATAACTGTGGAACAGATCAACAAAACCAGGAGTTGGTTCTTTGAAAGAATTAAAAAGATAGATAAACCATTAGCCAACCTTATTAAAAATAAGAGAGAAAAGACTCAAATTACTAAAATCATGAATGAAATAGGAGAGATAACCACCAACACCAAGGAAATAGAAATGATTTTAAAAACATATTATGAACAACTATACGCCAATAAATTAGGCAATCTAGAAGAAATGGATGCATTCCTGGAAAGCCACAAACTACCAAAACTGGAACTGGAAGAAAGAGAAAACCTGAACAGGCCAATAACCAGGGAGGAACCTGAAGCAGTCATCCAAAACCTCCCAAGACACAAAAGTCCAGGGGCAGATGGCTTCCCTGGGGAATTCTATCAAACGTTTAAAGAAGAAACCATACCTATTCTCCTAAAGCTGTTTGGAAAGATAGAAAGAGATGGAGTACTTCCAAATTCGTTCTATGAGGCCAGCATCACCTTAATTCCAAAACCAGACAAAGACCTCAACAAAAAGCAGAATTATAGACCAATATCCCTAATGAACATGGATGCAAAAATTCTCAACAAGATACTAGCCAATAGGATCCAACAATACATTAAGAAAATTATTCGGCTTGTGGCAAGATGGATGAAGAGTACGGTCCCCAAGTCACCTGTCCCCACCAAATTACCTAGATAACCTTCAAATCATCCTGAAAATCAACGAATTCGGCCTGAGATTTAAAGAGAGAACAGCTGGAATGGTACAGTGAGAAGAGTTCACGCTTCTATCAAGATAGGAAGACAGGGAAAAAAGAAATAAAGAAACAAAAGGCATCCAAGGGGGAGGGGCCCCACGAGGAGCCAGTCTAAGGCTGGGGCCAGTGACCCCAGGACAGGAAAGCACTGTCCATGAGAAGCAGGAGATCACCAATCTTCTACACCCTGCAGGCGAGCTCCCTAAAGGGCTGCAGGGCACGCCCAGCAAGACCCGGGAGCAGCTCGGAGGGGCTGGGGGAGAGGCTCCAGGTGGCGGGGCCTGCCGGGCCAGGAGAGGGAATCCAACAGAGCAGGCCCAGGAGCACAGGGCGCCTGGGACACAGCGTTCCCCCAGGACAGGCAGAAGCCAGGAGGGCAAAGGACAGCAAGGACGCTCCTGCCCCGAGCTGAGCAGATCAGCGGCCCCGCCCCCGGAGCATCCAGGCCCCTGCATACTAAGAGCTCCTTAGTTACCGCTGGAGCTGAATCCAGGGATCCATAGCTGGCCACCGCCACTGTGGTTGTTCCTCCTGGGGACTCACAGGATAAACCCCCACTGAGCCTCACAGTGGCCTCACCAGATAAACCGCTTAAACATCTTTCACTGAGCCCTGCACCAGGCAGGGGGCTGAGCAGCTCCCCAAAATGCTCACACATGAAAATCAGCAGAGCAGGCCCCTTCTCCAGAAGACCAGCTAGACGGACAGGGGAAAAAGAAATTATTGACCAAGCAGCACTGGAAAGTTCCAGGGGAAGTCAAGGGACTTACAGTATACAGAATCAGAAGATACTCCCCTTATTTTATTTTGTGTCTGCTTTTTGATTTCAGTTTGCTTCCCCCTCCCCTTTTTTCTCCTTTTCTTCTCTTTTTTTTCTTCTTTCTATTTTTTTCCTTTTCCTTTTTCCTTTTTTTCATTTCTTTCCTGCTTTCTCTTATCTCTTTTTCTCCTTTTCCCAATACAACTTGAATTCGGCCACTCTGCACTGAGCAAAATGACTAGAAAGAAAAACTCACCTTAAAAGAAAGAATCAGAAACAGTCCTCTCTCCCACAGAGTTACAAAATTTGGATTACATTTCAATGTCAGAAAGCCAATTCAGAAGCACTATTATAAAGCTTCTGGTGGCTCTAGAAAAAAGCATAAAGGACTTGCATAAAGGACATGCAGAAATTCTGCATGACTGCAGAATTTAGATCCAATCAGGCAGAAATTAAAAATCAATTGAATGAGATGCAATCCAAACTAGAGGTCCTAATGACTAGGGTTAAAGAGGTGGAAGAACCAGTGAGGGACATAGAAGACAAGTTGATGGCAGAGAGGGAAACTGACGAAAAAAGAGACGAACAATTAAAAAATCATGAGGATAGATTAAGGGAAATAATGACAGCCTGAGGAAGAAAAATCTACATTTAGTTGGGGTTCCTGAGGGCGCCGAAAGGGACAGAGGTCCAGAATATGTATTTGAACAAATCATAGCTAAAAACTTTCTTAATCTGGGAAGAGAAACAGGTTTTCAGATCCAGAAAAAAGAGAGATCCTCCCGTAAAATCAATAAAAACCGCTCAACACCTCGACATTTATTTTTTTTATTTATTTATTTTTTTAAATTTATGATAGTCACAGACAGAGAGAGAGAGAAAGAGAGAGAGGCAGAGACATAGGCAGAGGGAGAAGCAGACTCCACGCACCGGGAGCCCGATGTGGGATTCGATCCCGGGTCTCCAGGATAGCGCCCTGGGTCAAAGGCAGGAGCCAAACCGCTGCGCCACCCAGGGATCCCAACACCTCGACATTTAATAGTGAAGCTTGCAAATTCCAAAGATAAAGAGAAGATAATTAAATCAGCAAAACAGAATACATCCCTAACGTTTATGGGGAGAAGGATTAGGTTGACAGCAGACCTCTCCACAGAGACCTGGCAGGCCAGAAAGGGCTGGCAGGATATATTCAGGGTCCTAAATGAAAAAAAAAAAAACATGCAACCAAGAATACTTTATCCAGCAAGGCTCTCATTCAGAATAGAAGGAGAGAAAAAGAGCTTCCAAGACAGGCAGGAACTGAAATAATATGTGACCTCCAAACCAGCTCTGCAAGAAATTTTAAGGGGGACTCTTAAAATTACCCTTAAAGGAAAAGTCCAATGGAACAATCCACAAAAACAGGGACTGAATAGGTATCATTATGACACTAAACTTATATCTTTCAATAGTAACTCTGAACGTGAATGGGCTTAATGACCCCATCAAAAGGCACAGGGTGTCAGACTGGATAGAAAAGCAGGACCCTTGGGATCCCTGGGTGGCGCAGCGGTTTGGAGTCTGCCTTTGGCCTGGGGTGCAATCCTGGAGACCCAGATTAAATCCCATGTCAGGCTCCCGGTGCATGGATCCTGCTTCTCCCTCTGCCTGTGTCTCTGCCTCTCTCTCTCTCACTGTGTGCCTATCATAAAAAAAAGAAAAGCAGGACCCATCTATTTGCTGTCTACAAGAGACTCATTTTAGACCTAAGGACACTTATGGCCTGAAAATAAGAGGTTTTAGAACCATTTAACATTCAAATGGTCCTCAAAAGAAAGCAGAGGTAGGCATCCTTATATCAGGTAAAGTAAAATTTATCCCGAAGACTGTAGTGAGAGATGAAGAGGAACACTACATCACACTTAAAGGATCTATCCAACAAGAGAACTTAACAATCATCAATATATATGCCCCGAAAGTGGGAGCTGCCAAATATATCAATTAATAACCAAGTTAAGACATACTAAGATAATAAGACACTTATACTTGGTGACTTCAATATAGCACTTTCTACACTCGATAGATATAAACACAACATCGCAAAGAAATGAGAGCTTTAAATGATACCCTGGACCAGATGGATTTCACAGATATCTACAGAACTCTATGTCCAAACGCAACTGAATACACATTCTTGTCAAGTGCACATGGAACATTCTCCAGGATAGATCACATACTGGGTCACAAATCAGGTCTGAAATGATACCAAAAGATTGGCATAGTCCTCTGCATATTCTCAGAACATAATGCTTTGAAATTAGAACTAAATCACAACAAGAAGTTTGGAAGGATTTCAAACACGTGGAGGTTGAGGACCATCTTTCTAAAAGATGAAAGGGTCAACCAGGAAATTAGAGAAGAATTAAAAAGATTCCTGGAAACTAATAAGAATGAAGATACAACCATTCAAAATATTTGGGATACAGCAAAAGCAGTCCTGAGGGCAAATACATTGCAATACAAGCATCCCTCCAAGTACTGGGAAGAATTCAAATACAAAAGCTAACCTTAAACCTAAAGGAGCTAGAGAAAAAACAGCAAATAAATTCTACATCCAGCAGAAGAAGAAAGTTAATAAAGATTCGAGCAGAACTCAATGAAATAGAGACCAGAAGAACTGTGGAACAGATCAATAAAACCAGGAGTTGGTTCTTTGAAAGAATTAACAAGGTAGATAAACCATTAGCCAGCCTTATTAAAAAGAAGAGAGGGAAGACTCAAATTAATAAAATCATGAATGAGAAATCAGAGATCACTACCAGCACCAAGGAAATACAAACGATTTCAAAAACATATTTTGGGGATCCCTGGGTGGCGCAGCGGTTTGGCACCTGCCTTTGGCCCTGGGCGCGATCCTGGAGACCCGGGATCGAATCCCACGTCAGGCTCCTGGTGCATGGAGCCTGCTTCTCCCTCTCCTTCTGCCTGTGTCTCTGCCTGTCTCTCTCTGTGTGTGACTGTCATAAATAAATAAAAAATTTTAAAAAAAGAAAGAAAAAAACATATTATGAACAGCTATACGCCAATAAATTAGGCAATCTAGAAGAATTGGTCGCTTTTCTGGAAAGCAACAAACTACCAAACCTGGAACTGGAAGAAACAGAAAACCTGAACAGGCCAATAACTAGGGAGGAAATTGAAGCAGGCATTAAAAAACTCTCCTGGACCCAAAAGTCCAGGGCCAGATGGCTTCCCTGGGGAATTCGAATAGCCAGGGGAATTTTAAAAAAGAAAACCAGAGCTGGGGGCATCCCAATGCCAGATTTCAGGTTGTACTACAAAGCTGTGGTCATCAAGACAGTGTGGTTCTGGCACAAAAACAGACACATAGATCAATGGAACAGAATAGAGAATCCAAAAGTGGACCCTCAACTTTATGGTTAGCTAATATTCGACAAGGAGGAAAGACTATACACTGGAAAAAGGACACTCTCTTCAATAAATGGTGTTGGGAAATTGGACATACACATGCAGAAGAATGAAACTAGACCATTCTCTTGCACCATACACAAAGATCAACTCAAAATGATGAAAGATCTCAATTTGAGAGAACAGTCCACCAGAACCCTAGAGAAAGACACAGGCAACAGCCTTTTTGAACTTGGCCACAGCAACTTCTTACAAGATACATCCATGAAGGCAAGAGAAACAAAGGCAAAAATGTACTATTGGGACTTCATCAAGAAGACAAGCTTTTGCACAGCAAAGGATACAGTCAACAAAACCAAAAGACAACCTACATAGTGGGAGAAGATATTTACAAATAACCTATCAGATAAAAGGCTAGTATCCAAGATGTATGAAGAATTTATTCAACTCAACGTCAAAGAAACAAACAATCCAATCATGAAATGGGCAAAAGACATGAACAGAAATCTTACAGAGAAAGACATAGTCATGGCCAAAAAGCACATGAGAAAATGCTCCGCATCACTGGCCATCACTAAAATACAAATCAAAACCACCATGAGATACCACCTCACACCAGTGAGAATGGGGAAATTAACAAGGCAGGAAACCACAAATGTTGGAGAGTATGTGGAGAAAGGGGAACCCTCTTGTACTCTTGGTGGGAATGTTAACTGGTGCAGCCACTCTGGAAAACTGTGTGGAGGTTCCTCTAAGAGTTAAAAATAGATCTGCCATATGACCCAGCAATTGCCCTGCTGGGGATTTACCCCAAAGTTTCAGATGCAGTGAAACACTGGGACACCTGCACTCCGATTTTTCTGGCAGCCATGTCCACAATAGCCAAACTTTTGAAGGAGCCTCGATGTCCATCGAAGGATGAATGGATAAAGAAAATCTGGTCAATAATAAAAAAATAAAGAAAATGTGGTCTATGTACAATGGAATATTACTCAGCCATTAGAAACGACAAATACCCACCATTTGCTTCGACATGGATGGATCTGGAGGGTATTATGCTTAGTGAAGTCAGTCAATCAGAGAAGGACAAACTTTATATGTTCTCATTCATTTGGGGGAATATAAATAATAGTGAAAGGGCATAAAGGGGAAAGGAGAAAAAATGAGTGGTAAATATCAGAGAGGGAGACAGAACATGAGAGACTCCTAACTCTGAGAAACAAACAAGGACTGGTGGAAAGGGAGCTAGGTGTGAGGTGGGTGTGACTGGGTGATGGGCACTGAGGGGGTCACCTGATTGGATGAGCTTTGGGTGTTATGCTATATGTTGGTAAATTGAACTCCAATAAAAAAAGAAGCTCTTACATAGAAACCTTATAGTAAACACAGATCAACAATCAGCAATAGATATGAAAAAATAGAGAAGAATCCAAGGACAGCTGGGTGGCCTAGTCAGTTAAGCATCTGCCTTTGGCTCATGTCATTATCCAAGTGTTCTGGGATCAAGTCTAATATTGGGCTCCCTGCTCATGCATTCTCTCCCTCTCTCTCTCAAATAATAAATAAAATTTTAAATAAAAGGTAAAGAAATCCAAATATGTCACTAAAGAAATCCAACCATAAAAGAGAGCAAGAAAGGATCAGAGAAAAACTATAAAAACAATCACAAAACACATAACAAAATGAGAACTAATACATATCTACCAATAATTACATTGAATGTAAATGGACTAACTACTCCAATCAGAAGACATAGGGTGACAAGAGTAGATAAAACACACACACACACACACACACACACACACACACAAGACTCATCTATATTCTGCCTACAAGAGACTGATATCAGATCTAAAGACATCCGCAGAATAGAAGTGATGTAACAGAGAAATATTTATCATGCAAATAGATGACAAAAGAAAGCTGGACTAACAATACTGATATTGGACAAAATAGACTTTATTTTTTTCCAAAACATTTTATTATTATTATTATTATTGTCATTATTGTTCTTGAAATTTACTATTATTAAACATCAGGATAAATGTCATGTTCATATAATATATAAATTTATCTCAAGATACAGGCTGGCATTATTAATTATTATGTATTGAAATACGTGGGGAAGTTTTATTTTTTTAATATAAATTTATTTTTTATTGGTGTTCAGTTTGCCAACATATAGAATAACACCCAGTGCTAATCCCATCAAGTGCCCCCCTCAGTGCCTGCTACCCAGTCACCCCCACCCTGCCCACCTCCTCTCCCACCACCCCTAGTTCATTTCCCAGAGTTAGGAGTCCTTCATGTTCTGTCTCCCTTTTAAATATTTCCCACTCATTTTTTCTCCTTTCCCCTCTATTCCCTGTCACTATTATTTATATTCCCCATATGAATGAGTTATTGGTCTGTTCAGGTTTTCTATTTCTTCCAGTTCCAGTTTTGGTAGTTTGTGGCTTTCCAGGAATGTGTCCATTTCTTCTAGATTGCCTAATTTATTGGCGTATAGCTGTTCATAATATGTTTTTAAAATCGTTTGTATTTCCTTGGTGTTGGTAGTGATCTCTCCTTTCTCATTCATGATTTTATTAATTTGAGTCTTCCCTCTCTTCTTTTTAATAAGGCTGGCTAATGGTTTATCTATCTTATTAATTCTTTCAAAGAACCAACTCCTGGTTTTGTTGATCTGTTCCACAGTTATTCTGGTCTCTATTTCGTTGAGTTCTGCTCGAATCTTTATTAACTCTCTTCTTCTGCTGGGTGTGGGATCTATTTGCTGTTTTTTCTCTAGCTCCTTTATATGTAAGGTTAGCTTTTGTATTTGAGTTCTTTCCAGTTTTTGGAGGGATGCTTGTATTGCGATGTATTTACCCTCAGGACTGCTTATGCTGTATCCCAAAGATTTTGAATGCTTGTATCTTTATTCTCATTAGTTTCCAGGAATCTTTTTAATTCTTCTCTAATTTCCTGGTTGACCCTTTCATCTTTTAGCAAGATGGTCCTTAACCTCCACGTGTCTGAAATACTCCCAAAAGTCTTGTTGTGATTTAGTTCTAATTTCAAGGCTTTATGGTCTGAGAATACACAAGGGACGATCCCAATCTATTGGTATCATTTCAGACCTGATTTGTGACCCAGTATGTGGTCTATTCTGCAGAAAGTTCCATGTGCACTTGAGAAGAATGTGTGTTCACTTGCATTTGGATGTAAAGTTCTGTAGATATCTGTGAAATCCATCTGATCCAGTGTATCATTTAAAGCTCCCGTTTCTTTGGAGATGTTGTGCTTAGAAGACCTATCGAGTGTAGAAAGTGCTAGATTGAAGTCACCAAGTATAAGTGTATTATTATCTAAGTATGTCTTAACTTTGGTTATTAATTGATTGTTATATTTGGCAGCTCCCACATTCGGGGCATATATATTGATGATTGTTAAGTTCTCTTGTTGGATAGATCCTTTAAGTGTGATACAGTGTCCCTCTTCATCTCTCATTACAGTCTTTGGAATAAACTTTAGTTGATCTGATATAAGTATGGTTACCCTTGCATTTTTTGAGGACCATTTGAATGTTACATGGTTCTCCAACCTTTTATTTTCAGGCCGTAGGTGTCCTTTTGTCTAAAATGAGTCTCTTGTAGACAGCAAATAGATGGGTCCTGCTTTTCTATCCAGTCTGACACCCTGCTCCTTTTGATGGGGTCATTAAGCCCATTCACGTTCAGAGTTACTATTGAAAGATATGAGTTTAGTGTCATCATGATACCTATTCAGTCCCTGTTTTTCTGGATTGTTCCATTGGACTTCTTAAAGGGGAATTTTAAGAGTCCCCCTTAAAATTTCTTGCAGAGCTGGTTTGGTGGTCACATAATCTTTCACTTCCTGCATGTCTTGGAAGCTCTTTATCTCTCCTATTCTGAATGAAAGCCTTGCTGGATAAAGTATTCTGGGCTGCATGTTCTTCTCATTTAGGACCCTAAATATATCCTTCCAGCCCTTTCTGGCCTGCCAGGTCTCTGTGGAGAGGTCTGTTGTTAATTTCATATTTCTCCCCATTAAAGTTAGAGATTTCTTATCTCTTGCTGCTTTAAGGATCTTCTCTTTATCTTTGGAATTTGCGAGCTTTACTATCAAATGTCGAGGGTTTTTTATTGATTTTGGGGGGGGGGTCTCTCTATTTCCTGGATCTGAATGTCTGTTTCCCTTCCCAGATTAAGAAAGTTTTTTGCTATGATTTGTTCAAATACATATTCTGGACCTCTGTCCCTTTCGGCACCTTCGGGAACCCCAACTAAATGTAGATTTTTCTTCCTCAGGCCGTCATTTATTTCTCTTAATTTATCCTCATTATCTTTTAAATGTTTGTCTCTTTTTTCCTCAATTTTCCTCCTTGCCATCAACGTGTCTTCTATGTCACTCACTCGTTCTTCCACCTCGTTAACCCTCATGGTTAGACCTCTAATTTGGATTGCATCTTATTCAATTGATTTTTAATTTCTGCCTGATTAGATCTAAATTCTGCAGTCATGAAGTCTCTTGAGTCCTTTATGTTTTTTTCTAGAGCCACCAGTAGCTTTGTAATAGTGCTTCTGAATTGGCTTTCTGACATTGAATTGTAATCCAAATTTTGTAACTCTGTGGGAGAGAGGCCTGTTTCTGATTCTTTCTTTTGAGGTGAGGTTTTCCTGCTAGTCATTTTGCTCAGTGCAGAGTGGCCAAAAATACATCGTATTGGGAAAAGGAGAAAAAGAGAGAAGAGAAAGAAGAAAAAGAAACAAAAGAAAAAAGAAAAAAAAGAAAGAAAAAAAGAGGAAAAAAAGAAGAAAAGAAAAAAGAAAAAAGGGGAGGGGGGGAGCAAACAGAAATCAAAAAACAAAAACCAAGGGGGAGTATCCTCTTATTCTGTGTACTGTAAATCCCTTGACTTCCCCTCGAATTTCCAGTGTTGCTTGCTCAATAATTTGTTTTTACCTTGTTGGTCTACCTGGTCTTCTTGGGGAGGGGCCTGTTGTGCTGATTTTCAGCTGTTAGCACTTGGAGGAGGTGCTCAGCCACCTGCCTGGTGCAGGGCTCAGTGAAAGATGTTTACCCTGTTTATACAGTGAGGCCACTGTGAGGCTCAGTGGCGGTTGTTTATCCTGTGAGGTCCCAGGAGAAACAACAACAGTGGTGGCGGCCAGGTCTGGATCCCTGGAGGCAGCTCCCACAGTAACTACGGAGCTCTCAGTTTGCAGGGCCCCAGATGCTCTGGGGGCGGGGCCGCTTCTCTGCTCAGCTCGGGGCAGGAGCGTCCTTGCTGTCCTGGGCCCTCCCGGCCTCTGCCTGTCCTGGGGGGAGCACCGGATCCTGGGCTGTGTCCCCGGTGCCCAGTGCTCCTGGCCCGGCGCTGCTGGAATCATGCTCCCAGCCGGGCAGCGCCCCCGCGGAGCCACCGCCTGAGCCACTTCGGAGCTGCTCTCGGGTCCAGCCATTCGTGCTGCAGCCCTTTAGGGAGCTCGGCCGCGGGGTGTGGTGTGCTCTCCCTAGGGCGCAGGTGCTCTGTTAGTGTCCCTGGGAGCCCTCAGGCATCCCCCCCACTCCTGAGGTCCTGTTCTAACTCCCTGTGAGCGACTTTCTGTCCGGGAAGGTTGGTGCAGCTCCTGCTTCTCCAGGACGAGGCTTTCCTGTTCTGGGGGCACTTGCCCCGGCCTTAGCCCGGCTCCTCGGGGGCCCCTCCCCATTGGATGCCTTTTGTTTCTTTATTTCTTTTTTCCCTCGTCTTCCTACCTTGATAGAAGCACGAACTCTTCTCACTGTAGCATTCCAGCTGTTCTCTCTTTAAATCTCAGGCCGAATTCGTAGGTTTTCAGGATTATTTGAGGGTTATCTAGGTTTTGGTGGGGACAGGTGACTTGGGGACCCCACTCTTCTGCCATCTTGCCCTGCCTCTCCAAAATAGACTTTAAAACAGACTTTAACAAATGATAAAACGAAGCTATATAATAATAAAAAGGACAATTCCAATAGAAGATATAGCAATTGTGAATATTTATGCACCAAACAAGGGATTACCCAAATACACAAAACAGTTGATAATAAACAAAAGGATTAATAAATAGTAATGGAATAATAGTAAGAAACATTAACACCCCACTAACATGTTTGGACAGATCATCCAAACAACAAATCAACAAGAAAACAGTGGCTTTAAAAGACTCACCAAACCAGGTGGATTTAACAGATATATTCAGAGCATCCCAACCTAAAACAGCAGAATACACATTATTTACAAGTACACATGGAACATTTTGGAAGATAGTTACATATTAAGCCACAGTACAAATATCAACAAATTCAAAATTATCAGTCATATCATGCATCTTTTCTGACCACAATACTATGAGACTAGAGTCAACCAAAAAAAAAAAAACAACAACAACAACAAAAAAACAAAACAAAACTGGAAAGACCACAAATACATGGAGATTAAATAACATGCTACTAAACAATGAATGGGTCAACAAAGAAATAAAAGAAGACATCTGGGGTACCTGGGTGGCTCAGTCAGTTATGCATCCAACTCGTGGTTTCATATCAGGTTATGGTATCATGTGTCATGAGATCAAACTTCACATCAGGCTTCACACTTAGCAGGGAGTCTGCTTATAGATTCTCTCCCTCTGCCCTTCCAACCATGTGCTTTCTCTCTCTCTCTCTCTCTCTCTCAAATAAATACATCTTAGGGAAAAAAAGAAGACATCAAAAATTACATGAAAACAAAAAGACCATGTTTCAAATATTTGGGATACAACTAAAGTTGATCTAAGAGGGAAGTTTATAGCAATAAAGGCCTCCTCAAGAAGTAAGAAATATCTCAAATAAATAACCTAGCTTTACACGTAAGGCAGCAAGAAAAAGAACAAGCAAAACCCAAAACCAGCAGAGAGAAGGAAATAATAAAGATTAGAGCAGAAATAAATGATATAGAAACAAAAACAACAAAATAAATGAAATCAAGCATTGGTTCATTGAAAAGATCAACAAAATTGATAAACCTCTAGACAAACTCATTAAAAAAGAGATAGATTGAGAAAACTCAAATAAGCAAAATCACATATGAAAGTTTTAAAATAATAATGGATACCACAGAAATACAACAAATTGCAAGATAATGTGAAAAATTATATGCCAACCAAGCTGATAACCTAAATGAAATGCATAAACTTCTAGAAACATGTACCCTACCAAAACGGAAAGAAGCAAGAAATAAAAAAAAAAAAATAGAGCAGATTGATTACTAGCAATGAAATTGAATTAGTAATCAAAAAACTCCTAACAAACCAAAGTCCAGGACCAGACAGCTTCATGGATGAATCTTACCAAATATTTTAAGAAGAATTAATACCCATCCTTCTCAAACTTTTCCCAAAATTAGAAGAGGAAGGAAAATTTCCAAATCCATTCTATGAGGCCAGCAATGCCCTGATAGCAATACCCCGATACCAAAACCAGATAAAAACACTACAAAAGAAAACTATAGGCCAATATCTCTCATGAACTTTGATGCAAAACTCCTCAACAAAATAATAGCAAATAAAATCCAAAAATATACTTGAAAAATCATTCACCAGGATCAAGTACAATTTATTCCTGGGATGCAAGGATACTTCAATATTCACAGATCAATCAATGTGATATATCATACCAATAAGAAAAAGTATAAAAACCATATCATCACTTCTATAGATGCAGAAAAATCATCTGACAAAGTACAACATCCATTCACAATAAATCTCCCAACAAACAACAAAGTAGGTTTATTTTTTTAAAAAAATATTTTCCCTTTATTTTTTAAAGATTTATTTATTTACTTATCCGAGAGAGAGAGAGAGAGAGAGAAAGAAAGAGAGAGAGAGGCAGAGACACAGGAAGAGGGAGAAGCAGGCTCCATGCTGGGAGCCCGACGTGGGACTCGATTCCAGCACTCCAGGATTGCGCCCTGGGCCAAAGGCAGGCGCTAAACTGCTGAGCCACCCAGGGATCCCACAAAGTAGGTTTAGAAGGAACATACCTCAACATAATTAAGATCATCTATGAAACACCCACAGCTAATATCATCCTCAACAGGGAAAAATAGAGCTTTTCCCCTAAAGTCAGCCACAAGACAAGGATGTTGATTCTCACCACTGTTATTCAATAATGGGAAGTCCTAGCTATAGTAATCAGACAAGAAAAAGGATTTAAATGAATCCAAGTCAGCAAGGAAGAAGTCAAGTTTCACTATTTGCAGGTAACATGATTCTCTATATAGAAACCTATAAAGACTCCACCCAGAACCATCAGAACTAATAAATGAAATCGATGGAGGCTCAGGATACAAAATCAATGCACAAAAATCTGTTGCATTTTATACACTAATAGAGAAGTAGCAGAAATGAAATAAATAAAACAATGTAATTTACAACTATACCAAAAATAATAAAATATCTAGGAATACACTTCACCAAAGTGATGAAAGAACTGTACTCTTAAAAACTATAAAAGATTGATGAAAGAAATTGAATACGACACACCAAAGAAACCCAGGAAGATGTTTAATGCTCATGGACTGGAAGAGTAAATATTGTTAAAATGTCTATTACTACCCAAAGCAATCTACACATTTAATGCAATCACTATCAAAATATCCACAGCATTTTTTTACAGAGCTCAAACAAACAATCTTAAAATTTGTATGAGACAACAAAAGACCCCTAATTAAAGCAATCTTGACAAAGAAAAACAAAACTGGAGGCATCACAATTCCAGACTTTAGATTACACTACAAGGCTGAGTAATCAAAACAGTATGGGAGTGGCACAAAAATAGAGACATATATCAATAAAATAGAAAATCCAGCAATAAATCTACAATTATATGGTCAATTAATCTTCAACAAAGTAAGAAAGAATCTGCAATAGGAAAAAGTCTCTTCAACAAACAGTGTTGGGAAAACTGGACAGCATCATGTGAAAGAATGCAACTGGACCACTTTCTTATGCCATACACAAAAATAAACTAGATATGGATTTAAAATCTAAATGTGAGATCTGAAGCAATAAAAATACCAGGAGACGGCATATGCAGTAATTTTCTTAGATAAGCCATAGCAACATTTTTTTTGATATGCCCCCTGAGACAAGAGAAAAAAAAAAACAACAAACTATTGAGACTACATAAAAAAATAAACGGCTCCTGCACAGCAAAGGAAACAAGCCACAAAAGTAGAATGCAGCTTACTGAATGGAAGAAGATATTTGCCAATGACCTATATGATAAATGTTTATTATCCAAAAGATATATATATATAGCAGCCCGGGTGGCTCAGCGGTTTAGCGCCGCCTTCAGTCCAGGGCCTGATCCTGGAGACTCGGGATCGAGTCCCGTATTGGGGTATTGGGCTCCCTGCATGGAGCCTGCTTCTCTGTCTGTGTCTTTGCCCCTCTCTCTCTTTCTCTCTCTCTCTGTCTCTCATGAATAAATAAATAAAATCTTTAAAAAAAGATATATATATATATAACTTATACAACTGAACACCCAAAACCAAAAAATTCAATTAAAAATGGGCAGAAGACCTGAGCAAACATTTCTCCAAAGAAGACATAGATGGCCAACAGACACATGAACAGATCCTCAACATAACTCATCTTCGGGAAAATGCAAAGGAATAAATAAGACTGTTCCTATTTACAGATAACATTATTGTCTACATAGACAATCTTAAGGAGTCTACAAAATTAATCTCCTAGAACTAACAAGTGAGTTCAAGGTCACATGATGCAATACAATTTTTTAAAATTAATTATACATCTATACTATAACAATAAGCACATGGATACTAAAATGAAAACTACAGTATTATTTATAATTGCACAAAAAAGAGAACTATTTAGGTATAATTATAACAAAACATGTATAGAGTTTGCTTTTTGAAAATTACACAATGCTGACATAACACATCAGAGGCTTACATAATTGAAGAGACAAACTATATTCATGGACTGCAAAACTCAACATTGTAAATATGTCAGTTTTCTCCAAGCTGATATATAATTTCTATCAAAATCCTAAACAGTTTTGTAGTTATAAACAAATTCAAAATAATTGAAGTGATTTAAAGTATATCATCTAGCTATGGTGGAAATAAAAATCAATAACAAAAATAACACAAGACTATATCTAAATGTTTGGCAGGGTTTCAGGGACCCTCGGGGCTACTAGGACTATGCTTTGAAAACTCTGGATTAAATAATTTAATTATATTATTATGAAGCTTATCACATTGAAATCTTCTTGTACAGACAACTTCATCAATGAATAAACACCTAAGAAAAAAATAGCATTAATCTTGCAAAAACTCTCTCATGGAATAAAAATAGGGAACATGTCCCAATTCATTTTATGAAGCCAGCAAAACATTAAGACAGAAGTTAGCAAACTTTACTTTTCCTACAAAGGGCCAGGTAGTAAATATTTTAGACTTTTTAAGCCACAGGGGCTCTATCACGACCACTTGATTGGTATTGAAGCAAGAAGTAGCCATAAACAATACAGAAATGAACAGGTTATGTGCTGATAAAACTTTATTCATAGTCACTGAAGTTTGAAATAGAAAGAAAAGGCATAGAAAAAGAAAAATGAAAAGGTAATAAAGAGAAATGAAGAGGGGAAAATAAAGGAAGGTGACAAGGAAAAGAGTCCATATATATTTTAAATGATACTTCAGAAATATTTTTTCTTGCTGTAAGAATGAAGTGCACATTAGGATAAGACTTTCACAATTTTAGTATTGGCATACAGTAGTGTTTCACAATTAACTGGTGGCATATAATTAGTTGTGAGGGTTTTCAAAAGTAATTTAGTGCTAGTAATAAAAGTATCAAACTTTTTGCATGAATTTGTTTTTTGATACAGTACAGAGAATTCGAGGTTATATTTATATAAACTTTAATTCACTTGTGTATTGATAAGCTTTTCTGAATGGTAGTGGAGGAGACAGAGTTATATCCAGGTCTCAACCTGGATAAATGTATAGGTCATGGAAACATCACCCACAAGGTTATTTTGTACTAGATAAGATGGTTAAGAATGACTACATTAGAAAGTTATTTCTAACTTTTTTGAAGCAAAATATTTAAAAAAATAAAATAAGTAAAATAAATCTTAAACTTGTAAATTCAGAGTAAATAAACTTTAAATTTTTTTTAATTTTTTTTTATTTATGATGGTCACACAGAGAGAGAGAGAGGCAGAGACACAGGCAGAGGGAGAAGCAGGCTCCATGCACCGGGAGCCCGACGTGGGACTCGATCCCGGGTCTCCAGGATCGCGCCCTGGGCCAAAGGCAGGCGCCAAACCGCTGCGCCACCCAGGGATCCCAAGAGTAAATAAACTTTAAAGAATAGACAATCTATAGAGTTTTGAATTTTGGTTAAACCAAAGCTCAATTTTCACTGAATTTTAAATGAAGAAAAAACAAGCTCATTTATTGCCACACAACACCATGCATATTTTAAATAATGTACATGTATTATGAATATTTCAGAGAAACATATTATGCAAGGGCAATATCCACATACTCAACTAATAAGGATGAATGACTAGATTGGCCACTACACAAAATGCTGGTCTATAGTAACATATAGTGAGTTTTCAATGTTAACTATTTCATATTTCAAATAAAATAGAATTCCATATTATGGCATAAAGGCAAGAGTGTAATTCAGCTGCAATAACTAGCTAAACACATCATCTTATAGCATATTGAAGTTTATTGAGAAAGTCTGTCACATATGTTTAAAATTTGTGTCATCTTTGGCTTTAAAATTAGATAAATGTGCTCAGTTTCAGGGATGACTAAATTACCTTGAAGTATACTTTTTATTGAGGTATAACACATAAATATTTAAAAAGCATATACATTCAACTTCTATATTTTCTTTATTTTTAACAGCTTTATTGAGGTATAATTGACATATAACAAACTGCACATATAAAAAGTATGCATTTTTATAAGTTTTTTCATATATATACTCCCATTAAACCATCACCACAATAAAGGCAATGAATATACACATCACGATAAAAAATTTTTCCTATACTTTTTGGTAATCTTATTCTTTTCCTTTTCATTACCCCCCAATCCAGGAAACAACTATTTTCTATCAATAATGATTGATACACATTTTCTAAGATTTTTTATATAATTAGAAAGATACCATATATGTATATTATGACAGGCTTATTTCAGTCAGTATACTGTCTTTGATATCCATCCAAGTTATTGTATCAAAAGTTTTTTTAGTTGCTGAATAATATTCCATTTTATGGATATACAAATTTGGTTATTCACTTGTTGAAGGAAATTTTGTTTTTCCCCTTTGTGGCTATTACAAATAAAGTTACTATGAATGTTCTTGTACAGACTTTGTGTGAACATAAGTTTCCATTTTGGAGAGATAATTACATATAATTGGAATGACTGAATCAAATCATAGGTATGCTGCTTGATTCCCCAACAGTGGCTCTTTTCCAGGACAAGCCCAGATATTCAGACTCTTGCCTACAACCATAATTGACAAATGCCCCCAGTAGAAAAGCAGATAAACTTAGCTCACCTTCCAAAGTTATCTGTTTCAGAATCTTAGACACTGTGTAGTCTTTGCTGCTTCAGTTGCTCTCAGATGAATTTGTTCATTATCTAATTGTTCTAATTGATCTGTCTCAAGCTGCTTTGAGCTACAAAAAGCAGAATAGTAAATTTCACCTTTTTAAATAATGCATCTTAAAAATCTCTTGATAAAATATAGAAGTCAGTGAATTCTTAAATACTAATCATACCCAGGGCAACTTTGCTAGATTCTCTTATTAATTCTAATAGTTTGCCTGTGAATTATTTTAAGGTTTTCTGTACAGAATAGCAACAGTAACCTTTGGTTTTGTCTCATTTATTTCTTCTTAAATTTTGTTAAATTATTTTTATTTTATTATTTGTTTACTTGGTTTTAATTACAGTGGGGTTAATGTAGAGTGTTATATTAGTTTCAGGTGTACGATATAGTGATTCAACAGTTCCATGTATTACTCAGTGTTCATCAGGGTAAGTGTACTTTTAATTCCCTTCACCTATTTCACCCATTTTCCCTCTGGTAACCATGTTTTTTCTCTGTAGTCAACAGTCTATTTTATGGTTTGTCTCTCTTTTTTTTTCCTTTGTTAATTTGTTTTATTTCTTAAATTCCACATAATGCTAAGTGAAATAAGCCAGAGAAAGACAAATACCATATAACTTAATTCTCATTTATTTCTTACGTATTTTATTTCCTTTTATTTTCTATTGCACTGGCCAGAATCTTCTTTTCTTTTCCTTTTTCTTCTTTCTCTCTTTGTTTCTTATTCTTTTTAGAATCAGGTTAATAGTTTATTCTTTTTTTCATATCTATCTTTGTTCTGTTTCCTTTTCTCTAGTCTTAGACTAGGCTTTTCTGGGTTGTTTTTTGTTTTTCTTTTTCTTTTCCTTCTTTCCTATACAGTCTTAATTTGACAAACAAATCAAGCATGACTACTTAAAGGTCCAAACACTCCCCACTATAAGCAAGAAGGAATTCTGTAGAGGAAGTACCAGTGGAAAAGAGCAGCCAGAGTGTATGTATGAGCATACATACACTTACAGCATACACCAGAAACACTTCCTGAAGTTTTGTTGTTGTTATTGTTGTTTCTATTTTTACTATTTTTTCTCTCCTCCTATCTTTTCTGGACACAATGACTAGAAGGAGAAATTGACTGCAAAAGAAAGATGGGGGGAGGATGGTGGAGGAGTAGGGGTCCTCAACTCACCCGGTCCCACCAACTTATAAATTTCAAATTATCCTGAACACCTATGAATTTGACCTGAGATTTAAAGAGACAACTGCCAGAATGCTACAGAGAGAAGGGTTTTCACCTCTAGCAAGGTAGGAAGGCAGAAGAAAACAAAATAAAAAAGAATCAGGTGGGGGAGAAGCCCCGTGAGAAGCTGGGCTAAGGCCCATGGTGAAAGCCTCTGGGACAGGAAAGCCCAGCCACAGAGAAGCAGGAACTTAAAAAAAAATCCACACCGCATTCTTCCCAGGACAGAGAAGTGCTTAGCAGGGAAATTGGGCAGAAAGGCAGGAGGAGCAGTGAAGTCTCCAGTTTCCTGGAGTCACCAATAGAGGAAGTGCGCCCGCGGGAGGAAGTGCACCACAAACTGTCGACCAATCTCAGTAAAGAGAGGGAGTGCGCAGCCAACAGGGCACTTGGGAGAAGCCAGTTGGTTAAGTGGGTGGCTCCAGACTGAGGTGTCTGCGCCCTGCTGCCTTCGGGAGCCCATGCCCTGAGAACGCGATTGCAACAGCACAAGGCTCCAGATCCTAGGGCCCTGATCTAACACAGCTGTAGATCCTGCTGTCCCCCCGTCCCCGGACAGGAGGAAGCAGGGAGGGCACAGAACAGGGAGGACTTTCCTGCCACTGGGCACCCCCAAGCTGTGCAGATCAGAGCACCCATGCCTGCCCCTAGGCCAGTGTGGACTGCGATACTGTGGTAGTTACTGGTGGGGAGCTGACTCCAGAGCTGGAAATCAGCCTGAGGCCATTGTTGTTGTTCCTCCTGTTTCACCCTATGCCTGGAAGGAGCGGGGACACAAGGGAACAGAGGCCTCATAGGATAAACAGCTCCCACTGAGCCCGGCACCTGGTGGGGGTGGAGCATATCCTCCAAGTATACATACCTGAGAATCAGCACAGCAGACCCTTCCCCCAGAAGACCAACTAGAAAAACAGAGGAAGAGTAAGTTCTTGACCAAACAGCACTGGGAAGCTCCAGGGGAAGTCAAGGGATTTAGTGCATATAGAACTAGAGGGCACCCCTCCTTTTTTCCCCCTTTTTCCAGTACAACTAGTTTTTATATCAGACTAAAAACTTCCAATATTTTTTTCTTTTCCCACCTTAACTACAATATACTACCACCTTTTCATTTTTGTTTCTTCCTTTTAAACTTTCATATTTCTACAATTACATGTCTTAGATATATTTTCCACTTCTAGATTCCCTTCAACATACTCAACTTAATTTGGGGGGATACATGAGATATGTTTTGTTTGTTTATTTGTTATGTGTTTTTTGTTTTCTCTGCCTCATTTTGTTCTACAGTGGCAGAAGTTAATATCTTCTAAAACATGACCAGCATGCACCAAAAACCAAGTGGTATAACGTGCTGATTCATTCTGTGAGATTATATTCTCTCTTCATTCACATCCTGCCCCCTACTTTTATTTCGTTTATGTTTTGGTGGTCAATGATGGGGGTCTCTACAAGTATTTTTGGTTTATATAAATTTGGGACTGAGCATCTTCTAACATAAAGAACTTAATACACTCAGAACGAAGAGGATCACCCTTTAGGACCCCTCAGGTACACTACATTCTCCCTCCAGTACAACTTCTTCACCACCACCATCTCCCAATCCCACCCCCCCGCTTTTTTTCTCTTCTTTTTTTTTTCTTGTTTTTCTCTTTACTTTTGCTTTTTTTCTCTTTTATTTTTTTTCTTCTCTTTGGGATTCCTGGCCTTTTATAATTTACTTACATTATTTTAAAATTTGTTTTTCACTTTAGTGGTCATTTTGTTTTATTTCATTCTGTTGTTTGTTTTCGTTTTCTGGTCTCTGACATCATCAGAATCATCTACTGTGAAATTGAATTAGGTCATGATTAATATTCTTGAATCACCCACCCCATACAGCCACTCTGCACTGAGCAAAATGACTAGAAGGAACAACTCACCACAAGAGAAAGAATCAGAAACAGTACTCTCTGCCACAGAGTTACAGAATATGGATGCAATTCGATGTTAGAAAGCCAATTCAGAAGCACAATTGTAAAGCTACTGGTGGCTCTGGAAACAAGCATAAAGATTTCAAGAGACTTCATGACTGCAGAATTTAGATCTAATCAGGCTGAAATTAAAAATCAATTAAATGAGATGAAATCCAAACCAGAGGTCCTAAGGACCAGGGTTAATGAGGTGGAAGAAAGAGTGACCAACATAGAAAAGTTGATGGCAAGGAAGGAAGCTCAGGAAACAAGAGAAAAACAATTAAAAGACCATGAGGAGGGCAGCCCAGGTGGCTCAGTGGTTTAGCACCGACTTCAGCCCAGGGCATGATCCTGAAGACCTGGGATTGAGTTCCACATCAGGATCCCTGCACGGAGCCTGCTTCTTCCACTGCCAGTCTCTCTCTCTCTCTCTCTCTCTCTCTCGAATAAATAAATAAAATCTTTTAAAAAAAGACCATGAGGAAAGGTTCAGGGAAATAAGTGATAGCCTCAGAAAGAAAAATCTATGTATAATTGCAGTTCCAGAGAGTGCCGAGATGAACAGAAGGGCCAGAAAGCATATTTGAACAAATCATAGCTGAGAACATCTCTAATTCAGGAGGAAAACAGGCATTCAGATCCAGGAGATGGAGAGGCCCACCCCCAGAATCACTAAAAAACATTCAACATCTCGACATTTAATGGTGAAACTTGCAAATTCCAAAGATAAAGAGAAAATCCTTAAGCAGCAAGAGACAAGAGATTTCTAACTTATATGGGGAGAAATATTAGATTAACAGCAGACCTCTCAACAGAGACCTGGCAGGCCAGAGGGGCATGGCAGGATATATTCAAGGTACTAAATTAGAAGAACATACAGCCAAGAGTATTTTATCCAGCAAGGCTTTCATTCAGAATAGAAGGACAGATAAAGAGCTTCCAAGAGAGGCAGAAACTGAAAGAATATGTGACCACCAAAGCAGCTCTGCAAGAAATATTAAGGGGGACTCTGTAAAAGAAAGAGGAAGCCCAAAGAAGTAATCCACAAAAACAGGGACTGAATAGGTATGATGATGACACTAAATTCATATCTTTCATTACCTACTCTGAACATGAATGGACTAAATGATGCCATCAAAAGACACAAGGTTTCAGACTGGATAAAAAAGTAAGACCCATCTACTTGCTGTCTATAAGAGACTCATTTTAGACCTAAGGATACCTGCAGCCTGAAAATGAAAGGTTGGAGAACCATTTACCATTCAAATCGTCCTCAAAAGAAAATTCGGGTAGCAATCCTCATATCAGATAAATTAAAGTTTATCCCAAAGACTGTAGTAAGAGATGAAGAGGGACACAATATCATACTTAAAGGGTCTATCCAAAAAGAAAACCTAACAATCATGAATATTTATGATATTCATGTGGGAATCCTACATGAATCCTAATGTGGGAGCTGCCAAGTATACCAATCAATTAATAAGCAAAGTAAAGGCATACTTAGATAATACTACACTAATAGTAGGAGACTTGTCCAACGAAAGATGAATGGATAAAGAAGATGTGGTTTATGTATACAATGGAATATTACTCAGCTATTAGAAATGACAAATACCCACCATTTGCTTCAACATGGATGGAACTGGAGGGTATTATGCTGAGTGAAGTAAGTCAGTCGGAGAAGGACAAACATTATATGTTCTCATTCATTTGGGGAATATAAATAATAGTGAAAGGGAATATAAGGGAAGGGAGAAGAAATGTGTGGGAAATATCAGAAAGGGAGACAGAACGTAAAGACTGCTAACTCTGGGAAACGAACTAGGGGTGGTAGAAGGGGAGGAGGGCGGGGGGTGGGAGTGAATGGGTGATGGGCACTGGGGGTTATTCTGTATGTTAGTAAATTGAATACCAATAAAAAATTAAAAAAAATAGTAGGAG
Organism: Canis lupus dingo; assembly: GCF_003254725.2. NCBI lineage: Eukaryota > Metazoa > Chordata > Mammalia > Carnivora > Canidae > Canis > Canis lupus. Next base: position 72,838,091 of record NC_064281.1, read on the forward strand.
ACTTCAACATGACACTTTCTGCAAATGGCAGATTTTCTAAGCACAACATCTCCAAAGAAACAAGAGCTTTAAATGATACACTGGACCAGATGGATTTTACAGATGCATACAGAACTTTACATCTGAACGCAACTGACTACACATTCTTCTCAAGTGCACATGGAACTTTCTCCAGAATAGACCACATACTGCATCAAAAATCAGGTCTCTACCGATACCAAAAGACTGGAATTGTCTACCTGCATATTTTCAGACCACAATGCTTTGAAACTAGACTCAAACACAATAAGAAATTTGGAAGAACAACCCGTGGAGGTTAAAGAGCATCCTGCTGAAAGATGAAAGGGTCAACCAGCAAATTAGAAAAGAATTAAAAAGATTCATGGAAACTAATAAAAATGAATATACAAACATTCAAAATCTTTGGGATACAGCAAAAGCAGTTCTAAGAGGGAAATGCATCACAAAACAAGTATCCCTCAAAAAAATTGGAGAAAACTCAAATACACAAGCTAACCTTGCACCTAAAGGAACTGGAGAAAGAACAGCAAATAAATCCTACATCAATCAGAAGAAGAGAAATAATAAAGATTCGAGTAAGAACTCAAAAAATAGATACCAGAAGAATTTTAGAGCAGATCAATAAAGCCAGGAGTTGGTTCTTTGAAAGAATTAATAGGATAGATAAACCATTAGCCAGTCTTATTAAAAACAAAAGAGAAAAGACTCAAGTTAATAAAATCATGAATGAAAGAGATCACAACCAATACCAAGAAAATACAAGTGATTTTAAAAACTTCTTATGAGCAGCTATACACCATTAAATAAAGAATTTTATTTTATTTTTTTCTAAAGATTTTATGTATTTATTCATGAGAGAAACAGAGAGAAAAAGAGGCAGAGACACACAGGCAGAGGGAGAAGCAGGCTCCATGCAAAAAGGGGGCCGGACATGGGACTCCATCCTGGGTCTCCAGGACCACACACTGGGCTGAAGGTGGGGCTAAACCACTAAGCCACCCGGCCTGCCTTCCTTCATTTCTTTTAATCCCTGCATACAAACTGTCCTCTGAGACATTTTCGGTTTATAATATATATTTCTCAAGGCTTCAACCCCTATTACTATTCCATTGTCACAATTTTATTTCATTCTCTATCATTTTACTTCTTCTGTGGAACAAGTTCATAGAGGGTTTCCTGACTCATGTCTCAGTAATGCCACCAATCCAATTATTTACACGAGTAACTTAATTATCTTTCTATAACCATTTTGATCCCATTACTATTCTGCTTAACACTTGCAATGGTAATGATTCCTGGTAATATAGTCCAAACGATTTATTGTGGCATGCATAGTCCTTTATAATTTGATCATCAATCTCTCTAGAGTGCTATTTCCTTCCTCAAAAGCCTATCATTTTTCCAAAAAAGACATTTTTTTTCCTCCAGTCATGGAAACTAAATTCCAGATGTACTGAACTTTCTTGAATATGCCATGCGCATTCATATATTTATGCCTTTGCACTTGTATAGAATGCCCTTTCTTCTCTTATCCTAGAAAAATCCTATTTCAAGATTAAGCTTATTATTGCCTTTCTCATGAAGCCTTTCCATGTTTTTCCACAGTTATTTCTTCCCTTTTTAGTTTTCCCACAGCGTTTTGTCCATGACTTTCTTTTTTTTTTTAAGGTTTTATTTATTTATTCATGAGAGACACAGAAAGGGAGGCAGAGACACAGGCAGAGGAAGGTGAAGCAGGCTTCATGCAAGGAGTCTGATGTGGGACTCGATCCTGGGAATCCAGGATCTGGCCTGGAGCCAAAGGCGGATGTTTAACCACTGGCCCACCCAGGTGTCCCTGTCTATGCCTTTCTTAAATAGTACTTATCAGAGAAGATTTATTTAGATCTGTTGTCTTCTTCCACTATATTGCATGCTTTTTTAAATTAAAATTTTATTTATTTATTCATGAGAGACACAGAGAGAGAGGCAAAGACATAGGCAGAGGTAGAAGCAGGCTCCCCACAGGAAGCCTGATGCAGAACGTGATCCCCAGGCCCTGGGATCACGACCTGAGCCAAAGGTGGATGCTCGGTCACTGAGTCACCCAGGTGTCCCTGAGGCAGAGACCTTAGTCAAATTTGTGTCTTCAGCATCCCATAGAGCCATAAATGTTTATTAAGTAAGTTTCATCAAAATCAAAGAGCTCAAAGCATAATGTTTAGTCTTTTATTCAGAGTTATTAATATGCACATATATGTATATTTAATTTTATATTGACTATAATTCACAAATAGACAAAATTCACTTATTTTTCTGAATTATTCACTTTCAAAGGTAGTCAGATGACAGGATAAATTTAATTTTTCATTTTTTTAATTTAAAAATTAAAAAAAACAAGACTCATTTCCATCTACTTTTTTCTCTTTGAACTTTAATTTCATAAATAGACCACTTATCAAGCTACTTTTAAGCTTTGATCTTAATTAGTGGGTATATCAGTTTAGCTGTAGGGGTATGTTGGTATTATTGATATGATAATTAAATATAAAATGATTAGCCTATCAAAAATGTACTAATCAACTTCTGCCAAACACAACTATTTGTAGCTGATTGGTCAAAATATTATGAGCTGTAACTTTAATTACTTTACATTGGGTTACACTTTTTATTGCTTTATGTAGCATTTCTCTATTTCAAAAAATACTATAGGGGCACCTATGTGGATCAATCATTTAAGTGTCTGCCTTTAGTTCAGTTCATGATATCAGGGACATGGGATTGAGTTCCATATCTGGCTCTGCTCAGCGGGGAGTCTGCTTCTCCCTCTACTCCTCCCCTGTTCATGTACTTTCTCACTCTCTTGCTCTCAAAAAAATACATAAAATCTTTAAAAACAAAAGTACTGGGGTGCCTGGGTGGTTCAGTCAGTTAAGCATCTGCCTTCAACTCAGGTCCTGGGATCAAGCCTGGTATTGGACTCCCTGCTCAGTAGGGAGTCTGCTTCTCTTGCTCTGCTGCTCTCCATGCTCACACTGTGTGTGTGTGTGTGTGTGTGTGTGTGTGAAATAAATAAATAAATAAATAAATAAATAAATAAATAAATAAAATCTTTACAAAAATATAAATAAAAAATAAAAAACAAAACTAATGTATCTTTCATGTTGATTTAATTTAGAACAAGAAAAACACTGGGAATATGTTTTATGTGTTGATTGTTCACATAATAGAATTAGGAGATCATGTCAAGAAAGGAGAATGTAACTGTGGATAAGAGTTTACTGTTGCAAAATACAACAAAATGCTATTGAGAAAGTTAACCATTCAGGGAGCAATTGCAAACTACTATGAAAATTGTGTTTAAATTGTTTAAATGCCAGCTCTCATAGGAAATAAAGCATACTCTTTTTTAAAATGAAACCTTTGTTTTAAACTATTATGAATCGTAGATTTATTTTCTTTTTACTGCTTGTCCCTGTGATGCACACACACACACACACACACACACACATCAACTATGGTTAACATTTTTCAAGCTGTGAATTTAGCTTGCATAATTGTACATTTATGTAACAGATTCCAGTGGTACTTTCTGCTCTGTCCACAATAGCTATCAAATATAGTCTCTGCTAAGCTTTAGACTAATCTGCCATAATCATAAAATTAAGTTGATTGGGACATAAAAGCACATCTCTGTAAACACAGAAATGAGTACTATTTTTTTCTGGTTCTAGTAGTTGAATAATGTCTTTTTACATACTGTTAGTCATAGCAGAATGACCTATGCCTTACTAAGAAAATTGCCAATAAATGAAATATTACAGGAGGGAAAATTATCAACAAAGATTGATTAAATGCCCATTGTGTTACCAAAGCACTCTACTGAGCTCTAGGATAGAACCAGTGAGTAATAATAAATGTCCTTCTCGTGATTTAGAAAGAGCAAAATGATAATAAAGGACCTTAATGTTTAGACTACATAACTGAAATTATGATTTTGAACTGGTTAATATAACTTTTGTGTCTGACTAAATGCAAAAAAAAACTGAATTTTGATCCCAAGGTATTTCTTGTCATTAGTTAAGAACACTTTTACCTTTGCTCTCAATTTTTGATATTGACTACCTACACTCTGGCTGCAATCCAGCATGTTTATTTAACCAAAAAAAAAAAGTTATTTTTGCTCTGGGAGCTGGTTATCTTGGAGATTGGCACTTCCCTATATGTCAAATTTGTTATTTCAAAGGCAGTTGCTAATATTAAATTATTAGTTCATGTTATTTGGATTAGGAGGGGACATGGCTACTTTGAAAGGTAATGTGCTTCTTTTCATGCTGAGAACAATGTGAAGTCCATATGCTTAATGAGGCCCTGTTTTAAGGAGTTTGCAAATGAAGCTTTATTGTTTTACACTCCCTAGCGAATTGTATGATTATTTTAAAGTTTATAAAGACACCATAGAATGCACTAAAGACAAAATCTTTTCTCCTACTTTTTGTTTGCAGTGATGATTTAGCAAATTCTTTCTCCATTGTTATCTCAGTATTTTAGAAGGGTAAAGCAGCACAAATGACATCAACTTATTATCATTAAACAAAGCATTAGATTTTCAACAATTTCAATATTTTTTTAAGGTCATTCTTCTAAATGAATGTAACTTGTTAGTATTTTATAGCTTAGATGGCTTTTCCATCATCTTTTTAGCTGAGTACTTTGTTTTGCTCCAGGCAATTCAATGAAAAATCATCTACTGAAATAGAAAATTCTGTTTATATGTTCACAAGAGACTAGTTTGAAACACACTTGATTTGGTAGACTATAAAATCAAATTGATATCATAGTGTTGTCTTCTTTTGTTCCTTCGAATGCATATTCTGCTTTATTATATTTGAATACAGATTAATTTTCTCAAAGCATACTATATAGGAATGATTTTTTAAAAGACTCAAATTCTAAAAATTTCCTAAAATGTCAAATTCATTTTAAAAATTAAGTTCTAATTATAAATGTAGGACTAATCCAGTTTTTAACCTTAACATATCTTTGGAACATCAAATAAAAAAAGTATTCACATAAATTTAGACTTAAGTGAAAAACAAAATTATTTTTATACTACTACTAACAAATGTAGCACATTACAAGTCAAATTCAGAGTGAAATTCAGTCATAAAAGGAAAGTTTTTAAACGACCTTCAATAGAGGTGCCTGATGGCTCAGTCGATTGGGTGTCTGCGTTTGGTCATGATCTCAAGGTCCTGAGATCTAGCCCCGTGTAGGGCTCCCTGCTCAGTGGGGACTCTGCTTCTCTCACTGCCCCTCCCCCTGCTCTTGCTCAAGTACACATGCACTCTCTCTCTCTCAAATAAAATCTTTAAAAAAATGAGCATAAACAAAGAAAGTGATTCGATGGAAAGAATAAAGATTGTAGCCAAATAAAGCAAGCCACTCTCATCTTTATAGAAATGCTTCTTTTATTCATTTATTTTTCTCATTTCTGACTTACATAACTCTATTTTACATAATCTCACCTCAGTAATAATATAATAACAATAATGATAATAGCTACTTTTAAGTTCATGCATACTATACTCCAGACACTATTCTAACTATTTTAAAGTATTGAGCTATTTAATATTTACAATCATCTTATGAGACAGACACAATTTTTGTCTTAATTTTACAGATATAGAAGCTGAATATAGAAAAAGTTAGTGGTCTACCTCAGTAACAGAGGTGAGATTTGAGGCCAGGTCAGGATTTGAATATATGCATATGACTCCAGAGCCAGTAGGGTTAACCATTAAATATTGTGTCCTTTAACTATTTGTTTTATGTGCCTGTGGTTTTATGGTGAACATGTCAAGCAACAAACCATTAGATGAAAAAAAAAAGCTATGTTTTCCAGGAGCTTGTATTTTAAAGGCAGTATAAAGGATGGACAAATGGAAATTTCTGGGTGCCTTGTCTTGGAAAGTTTAATCCAGTTTCTCTTTTCAGAAGTGATGAAGATGGGGTGAAGATAGAGGCAGAAATATGGTATGGTGACTATGTAGTAGTCATTCACTCAAATCTTTTTTGAGTCTACCATGTCTGGTACTGATTAATACAAGCTTATATTTTGAAGATAATATTAATTTAATTGGAGAGTCAGATATGTCAACAAATAATTATACTGACATGATAATTATTATAGATGTTAATGGTGCCATGAGAACATAATATAGGGATTTAATTAGATAAAAAAAAAGAAAAGTAGAAAAGAAAAAGTAGATACGAAAAAGAAAAGTTTGAAGTAAATGTTGTGTAATAGTTTCCATATTTGTCCCTTTCTAATGATTCTGTTAGTTTTAGGACCTAAGTGATTCTCCTTTTTAATCAAATCTAGGCTATAAGACATTTATGTCTTTATTTTTACTGTTTATACCACTTATGTCTCAATGAACACTGCCTTACACTATGCCTTGAACAGACTAGTGCTCAGAACATAAATCTCAGTTTAAATGTCATTTCTTCAAAGATGCCTCCTTAATCCCCCTAGCTTAAGTCCCACGAGCCCCCAAGTCATTATTTTATCACCTTATTTCATTTTCTTTTCTCTTTTCTTTTTTTTTTTTTTAATGATAGTCACAGAGAGAGAGAGAGGCAGAGACACAGGCAGAGGGAGAAGCAGGCTCCATGCAGGGAGCCCGACGTGGGATTCGATCCCGGGTCTGCAGGATCATGCCCTGGGCCAAAGGCAGGCGCCAAACCGCTGCACCACCCAGGGATCCCTCATTTTCTTTATAATGCTTATCACTCTCAGAAATTATCTTCTTTAGATGTTTATCATATAGTGTTCCTCATTAGAACACAAGAACTAGGGCTGTATTTATCTCCCCTCCCCGCTGCCCCCCACCCCCGTATATTTGATGTGGGAAACAAAGACAGAAGAAAAATTATTAAATTTCCCTACTCCCTACAGCCCATTGAAAAGTCCTTGAAATAGGTAGAATGATATTCCTCTAGGGAGTCAGCTGCCTAGGTGTCAATACTTTGCTAAGGGCAAAAGGCAAACATAGACTGATTTCCAGGATCCTATAAGTCTATTTTAACATATGAAAATTCCTTTGGAAGCTTCCTTTTTCTCTACCCCACCCCCACCCCAAGATACATGTTGGGAATCATCTCCCAAGCATATAACCCACCAATATACATCTGAAGGGTCTCATGACTCAGGTTTTATTAGACAGTAATAAATCACCTTTTCCCAACAATAGCTAGCCCCTTCAAGGTCCTGGGACCTTTGCTTCCAAAATTCGTTAGAGACTTACACTATCCCTAACCCCCTCCCAACTTGAAAGTGTATAATGGACCACTCCTGATGACCTCAGTGCAGCTCTTTCTGCCCATGGATCCTGTCCCTGTGCTTTAATAAAACTACCTTTTTGCACCAAAGACATCTCAGGAATTCTTTCCTGGCTCTCAGGTTCAAAACCTAACATCTTTCCTACACATATTCATCAACAGAACAAACTTGACACATAGGATGAGTTTAATACAAGAATTATATATCCTAATGAGTTATGAAATAAATTGCATAGCCATCAATTAAATTTTGATTAAATCCAAGTTAATAAATTGTCATTTGCCTTCAGTTATAATCTTATTCTTTGAGGCTTCTTAAAACTCCATAATATGTTTTTCAACTTTATTGAAGTATAATTAGAACACAAAAAATTCATCCATTTTAATTGCTTCATTCCATACATTTTGACATGTGTATACATTTGTGTAAACACCAAAACAATCATAGCTCTTTGCAATCAACTGTCCTTATGCCTTCACAGTTAACAAATAATATGATTTTTATTATGAGTTAGGGACAAATGGGGCTAGGCAGGGCTAGGTAGGGGGCCATGGAAGTAGGCTCATAAAAATCCCAAAAATGCTGAAGTGTAAGGAAACCAGAGATGAGGAAACAAGCCAGACCACCCTGCCCTAAGGTAACCAACAAAATCATTAGACCCTAAAAAAGAAGTAAGCCATTAGAGATGTTATCACTAATCCCTACTCAGTGGTGATATCAATGGATATGTTAAAAGGATTTAGGTTTCCTGATTAGGCTCTCAATAAAGACCAACACTCAGTGGCAACCTTGTTAGGACCTCTCTCCTGAGAGCTTTCTCCGTATCTTTACTTAGTAAACTTCTATTGCTTTACTCCCCTTTGCCTGCGACATTCATTCTTCAAGTCTGTGAGACAGAACCAAGCTCTCCCATATCATTTATATAGATAATTTTGCTCCATTTTGAACTTCATATTATAAAATGTATTCTTTTGTATCTGATTTATTTTCTTCAATAGAATGTTTTTGAGACTCATAATTATTCAATATTACACATATTGGTGGTTTTGTTGTTGTTGTTGTTGTTGAGTAGCATTCCATTGTATAAATATGACATAGTTTTAGAATGTAGGTGAGTTGGTGGTGGGGTGAAGTCTGGAGCCGATGGCCAAGTATTCCTGAGATGTCTTTGATGCAAAAAAAGGTGATTTTATTAAAACATTGGGGCAAGAGCCATGAGCAGAAAGAGCTGCTGCACTGGGGCTGTGAGAAGTGATTAATTATATACTTGGGAGTTGGAGGAGGTAAGGAAAAAAGGAGGTTTTCAAAAGAACTTTCACATGCTAAAGAGGACCTATAAGACATTGGAGGCCATTGTCAAGTTAAGGTTTTTCCTTTAGTAAAGTATTAACACTAAAATAGTTAGGAGTTTCCTTCTGGAAGTTAGGTTATTGATAAGAATGCTTATTTACTTATAAATCACTAAGACATTTGTAAACTAAGGAAGACATGCCTTGCAGGACTGTAATCTCTATATGTTAACCATTTGTTTTTCCTTCTCTTAGATTTAGGGCAGACAGGAGTGCCTGAGGAATGACAAACATAACCCCACCTAGGGTTCGAGGGTGTATTGTGGGGTCTCAGCTTGTACTTTGCCTTCAGTTTGCTTTCTGTACCCTCATCAAATACACCACAATTAATTGCTTCTAGTTTTGGCTATTCATAGATATAGATTTTTATTTCTTTATTTAAACGCCTAAGCATAGATCATCATATTGTAAGAATTTGTCAAATTGTTTTCCAAAGTGACTGGACCATTTTGCACCCCATCAACAACGTATGAGGATTACATATTCTCACCACCACTTTGTACTGTCAGAGTTTAAAATTTTATTCATTCCAATGTGTGAGTAATGGCTTTTTATTGTGATTTTGTTTTGAATTTTCCTAAAGAATAATGTTTACTGTCTTTTTATGTGCTAATTAACCATTCATTGCTGCATTTTCATTTGTAAGGTATCTGCTCAAATTGTTGCCCTTAATATATCTATTGGACTGTTTGTCTTCTATGGGAGATCGAGATCGAATTATGCCCTTTTCCCCATGTCTACATCTTCATTTCCTAAACCTGTGTATACCTTATATAGCAAAACGGACTTTACATATGTGATTAAATATTTTGAGATGAGGAAATAACTCTAAATTATCCCAATGTGATCTAGTCACAAGGGTCTTAATAAAAGTGAAGAAGGAGGATCAGAGGCAGAAAAAGAAATGTGGTCATGGAAGCAGAAGAGAGAGAGAGAGAGATTTTCAGAGAGGTAAAGAGAGATATTTGAAAGATGCTATGCCATTGAGCTTTAAGGTGGAGAAAATGGTCTGAGACATGGAATGCCTGTGGCCTCTATAAACTGAAAATGGCAAAGAAACAGGTTCTATCCTAGACCCATCAGAAGGAATGCAGCCCTGCCAACACCTTGATTTTAGGACTTTTGACCTTCAGAACTGTAAGATAAACTTATGTTGCTTTTATGCCACTAAGTTTTTAGTAATTTATTATAGCAGCAATAAAACACTAATATGTCTTCTTACTGAGTTTTACGAACTCTTAATATATTCTATATACAAGTCATGTCAGATATATATAATACAAATTCCTTAGTCAGTGGCTACAAATTCCTACTCTTTGGCTTGCCTTTTTATTATTGAGAAGTGAAAGTTAATTTGATAAAGTCCATTTTCTTTTATGATTATAGTTTTTGTGCTTTGAATAACCAATCTTTGTCAACTTCAAATTGACAAAGATATTCTACTGTTTTGTACCAGGTATTTTTACATTTCATGTTTTATGTATAGTTCTATGATTCATTTGCAGTTAATATTTGCATGTGATGTGAGGTACTAATCAAAATGCCATACACAGTATGTAAATAAATGAATATTGTCCAATAAAACTTTATTTTTGTTTTTTTATTTTAATAAATTAATTTTTTATTGGTGTTCAATTTACCAGCATATAGAATAACACCCAGTGCTCATCCCGTCAAGTGCCCCTCTCAGTGCCCGTCAACCATTCACTCTCACCCCCCACCCTCCTCCCCTTCCACCACCCCTAGTTCATTTCCCAGAGTTAGGAGTCTTTATGTTCTGTCTCCCTTTCTGATATTTCCCACACATTTCTTCTCCCTTCCCTTATATTCCCTTTCACTATTATTTATATTCCCCAAGTGAATGAGAACATACACTGTTTGTCCTTCTCCGATTGACTTACTTCACTCAGCATAATACCCTCCAGTTCCATCCATGTTGAAGCAAATGGTGGGTATTTGTCGTTTCTAATGGTTGAGTAATATTCCATTGTATACATAAACCACATCTTCTTTATCCATTCATCTTTCGATGGACACCGAGGCTCCTTCCACAGTTTGGCTTTTGTGGACATTGCTGCTATAAACATCGGGGTGCAGGTGTCCCGGCGTTTCATCGCATCTGAATCTTTGGGGCAAATCCCCAAAGGTGCAATTGCTCGGTCGTAGGGCAGGTCTATTTTTAACTCTTTGAGGAACCTCCACACAGTTTTCCAGAGTGGCATCACCAGTTCACATTCCCACCAACAGTGTAAGAGGGTTCCCTTTTCTCCGCATCCTCTCCAACATTTGTTGTTTCCTGCCTTGTTAATTTGCCCCATTCTCACTGGTGTGAGGTGGTATCTCATTGTGGTTTTGATTTGTATTTCCCTGATGGCAAGTGATGCAGAGCATTTTCTCATGTGCATGTTGGCCAAGTCTATGTCTTCCTCTGTGAGATTTCTCTTCATGTCTTTTGCCCATTTCATGATTGGATTGTTTGTTTCTTTGCTGTTGAGTTTAAGAAGTTCTTTATAGATCTTGGAAACTAGCCCTTTATCTGAGAGGTCATTTGCAAATATCTTCTCCCATTCTGTAGGTTGTCTTTGAGTTTTGTTGACTGTATCCTTTGCTGTGCAAAAGCTTCTTATCTTGATGAAGTCCCAATAGTTCATTTTTGCTTTTGTTTCTTTTGCCTTTGTGGATGTATCTTGCAAGAAGTTACTGTGGCCAAGTTCAAAAAGGGTGTTGCCTGTGTTCTCCTCTAGGATTTTGATGGAATCTTGTCTCACATTTAGATCTTTCATCCGTTTTGAGTTTATCTTTGTGTATGGTGCAGGAGAGTGGTCTAGTTTCATTCTTCTGCATGTGGATGTCCAATTTCCCCAGCACCGTTTATTGAAGAGACTTTCTTCCAATGGATAGTCTTTCCTCCTTTATCGAATATTAGTTGACCATAAAGTTGAGGGTCCACTTCTGGGTTCTCTACTCTGTTCCATTGATCTATGTGTCTGTTTTTGAGCCAGTACCACCCTGTCTTGATGACCACAGCTTTGTAGTACAACCTGAAGTCTGGCATTGTGATGCCCCCAGATATGTTTTTTTTTTTTTTTTTTTTTTGGTTTTCTTTTTTAAAATTTCCCTGGCTATTCGGGGTCTTTTCTGATTCCACACAAATCTTAAAATAATTTGTTCTAACTCTCTGAAGAAAGTCCATGGTGTTTTGATAGGGATTGCATTAAACGGGTAAATTACCCTGGGTAACATTGACATTTTCACAATATTAATTCTGCCAATCCATGAGCATGGAATATTTTTACATCTCTTTGTGTCGTCCTCAATTTCATTCAGAAGTGTTCTATAGTTTTTAGGGTAAAGATTCTTTACCTCTTTGGTTAGGTTTATTCCTAGGTGTCTTATGCTTTTGGGTGCAATTGTCAATGGGATTGACTCCTTAATTTCTCTTTCTTCAGTCTTATTGTTAGTATATAGAAATGCCATTGATTTCTGGGCATTGATTTTGTATTCTGCCATGCTACCAAATTGCTGTATGAGTTCTAGCAATCTTGGGGTGGAGGCTTTTGGGTTTTCTATGTATAGTATCATGTCATCTGCGAAGAGGGGGTGTTTGACTTCATTGTTGATTTGGATGCCTTTTATTTTTGTTGTCTGATTGCTATCTCTAGGACTTCTAGTAGTATGTTAAATAACAATGGTGATAGTGAACTTCCATGTCTCATTCCTAACCATAGAGGAAAAGGTCCAAGCTTTTCCCCATTGAGCATGATATTTGATGTGGGGTTTTTTGTATATGGCCTTTATTATTTTGAGGTATACATCCTCTAAACCTACTCTGTTGAGGGTTTTTATTACAAATAGATGTTATACTTTGTGAAATGCTTTTTCTGCATGTATTGAAAGGATCAGGTTTCTTATCTTTTATCATTGTGGTGAATTACTTTGATTTGTGAATATTCAACCACCCTCACAATGAATGAGTCAACCAGGAAATTAATGACATTTCTTAAATTTCAAGGAAACAAATGAAAATACAATAATCTAAGTCCTTTTGGATGCACTAAAAATGATACCAGAGTGTGTTCCTGGTACATACTTCATGTGCTATGCAATTGTGTTGTGGCTGCTCTGTCCCTCAGGCCAGTTATTTGCAGAGGCTCTTCTTACCTGCCTTGGGCAGTATTTGGTCCTTGGCCTGAATGTGGCAAATTTTAACTAGGTGTGCTCTGGTCTTCCTGTGAAATGAGACCTGACACTACCTATTGAGGTCCTGGAATGGAGCCCCACCTCAGGCTCTGTGCTCAGCTGGGAGTTTGCTTGAGGATTCTCTCACTCCCTCGTTCTCTCCCTCTTCCCCCACTCAAACCCTCTCTCTCTCTCTCTCTCCAATAAATAAATAAATCTTTTAAAAAGGTCCATCTATATGCTGCCTAGAAGAGACTCATTTTAAACCTGAAAACACCTGCAGATTGAAACTTAGTGGGTGGAGAAATACTTATCATGCAAGTAGATGTCAGTAGAAAACTGTAGCAGCAATACTTATACAAACAAGATTTTTAAAAGAAAGATTGTAAAAAGAGACAAAGACAAGTACTATATAATTTAAAAGGGTAAAGTTTGGTTGTTTATTTGAGATTTTTCTTGCTTTTTGAGGTAGGCCTGTATTACTTACTATATACTTCCCTATTGGTACCACCTCCACAAGAACTCTCTGACCAGAAGTCATGGTGTGTAGAGGGTTTTTTTGTTCATATGCTGGGGGAGGGTTCCACCAAGCTGGGACTGAGGCAAGCTTGACTGATAAGAGTAGTCCTCCCAGAGTGCAGGAGCATGGTGATTGTTGTAACTATGTTAGGCAGGCTGTGTTGGCATGGTGCTGCTTCCTTCAGGTGACTGAAGAAAGGTGACTGTGTTTATGCTGAGGGGCAAGGGAAGAAAATAGCATTGGCCAGCTCCTTTATTTCCACAAAGATTTTCCTGTGAACACCGCTTCTGAGGTACATACTCTGAGCAGAGTGTAACATCTCCCCCAGTGTGTCACAAGACTTTCCTGATTGTTATTTTCATATGGTCTGTCCCTAAGTTGTTTGCCTTTCTTCTCTCCAAGAGCAGTGCAGTGCCATCTAGACTTCAATCCCAGCCGAGCATGTTGACCCTTAATTCCTGGTTTTAAGCACTGCTGGTTGCACAAAATCATGAAATTCAGCCCATTTTGTTTTCCAAGCCAATGGCTTTTGGGAAATGTTGTTTTTGCATTTCCCTGTCGGCTTCTCTATCCTCTGTTCTTTTCTGAGACCACAGCTCCCTACCCTGCAAATCGCCTGAAATCTTATTCTCCCTTAAACCACATCTCTGCACTTCCTACCTTCTTCGATATGGCCTTTTCTCTCCCTTTAGTTGTGGAGTTTGTTATGTCAGTTTTCACATCAATTTCTAGGGTATTTGGAATGATTTAATAGTGATCTAGTTGTGTTAATGGGATGAGATGAGCCTAGAGTCCTCCTACTGTGTTGCCATATTCCTCTCCTCTACTGCATGTGTTTTGATTGGATAATGTATTCCATTTACATTTAATGTAGTTATTGATGGATATGTAATTATTGCTATTTTCTTTTTTGTCTGTTTTTGTAACGATTTTTTGTTCCTTTCTTTTTTTCCTCTTTTCTTTCAGTAAATTTAATAAGCAATGTGTTTATATTTTTCCTATCTTTTATTTACTATAAATTTTGGCCTTATGGTTACTGTGAGGTATATGTATACATATACACATATATATGTACATATATATATGCATGTACATGTATATATGTACATATATATAATAATATAAGTTCATACCAACTTAAGTTTTAATACATTCGAAACTTTTACCATTTTACTACACCTCATACATTTTTGTTTTGATGTCACATTTTACCTTTTTTATTTTATATGTTCCTTAAACTAAATATTGTATATTTAGTTAATTTTACTTTTGTCTTTCAACCTTCATATTAGTTTTGTAAATTATTTATCTATTACCTACATTCACACATACACACATTTTTTCAGTGAGCTTTTTACTTTCATGTTTTCTTTTTGTTAACTAGTTCCATTTCTCTCAGCTTAAAGATGTTTGTTTAATATTACTTGTAAGGCTGCTTTATCGGTGATGAGTTCCTTTAGCTCTTGCTTATCTGGAAAACACCTTATCTCTGCTTTCATTGTAAAAGATAACTATGCTGGGTATAATATTCTTGATTGAACTTTTTCTTTTCAACAATTTGATTATGTCATGTCACTATCTCCTGGCCTAAAATCTTTCGCTGAAAATTATGGTGACAGACTTATGGAGTTTCCCTTGAAGTAATGTTGCTTTTCTCTTCCTGCTTTTAATATTTTTATCTTTAATATTTGACATTTTAATTATAATGTGTCTTGATGTGTCTCTCTTTGGAATAATTTTATCTGGAATACTCTGGTTTTCCTGGACCTGGATGTCTGTTTCCTTCACCTGGTTTTGGAAGTTTTCAGCCATTATTAATTCAAATACATTTTCTTCCTCTTTCTTCTCTCCTCCTAAGACTTCTATACAGTGGATATTACTCTGCTCTATGTTTAAGTATTTAAATTTATTTTGATTTTTTTTTTAAATCTTGCTGCCATTTCTGGGTGAGTTCCAATGCTTTGTATTCCAGCTTGTCAATCCATTCTCCTGTTTCATCTAGTCTGCTGTTAAATCCCTCTAGTGTATTTTTCTCTTCAGTTATTATATTATTCACCCATGTTACTTCTGTTTGGTTCTGTTTCTTATATTTTCTAAACTGTGTTTAAGTTGTCACTCTGTGCATCCATTCTCCTAAGTTCAGTGACCATCTTTATAACAATTACTTGGAATTCTTTATCAGGTAGATTACACATCTCTGTATCATTAAGGTCTTTTCCTGAAGTTTTGTCTTGCTCTTCATTTGGAACATATTTCTCTGTTTCCTCACTTACCTGGACTCTCTGCACTTGTGCTTGTGTTTTTTGCTTTGTTTTTGTATTAGTTGAAACAGCTACCTTTTTCAGCCTTGAAGGATTGCGGCCTTGTTTGGGTGGTGAAATTTCTTTTTCACTTTTGCCCACATTTTTGGCTATCTCTTAAAGGTTTGTGATTGTCTAAGCACATTTTTAGTATGTGTCCATTGTTGAGGGTGTGCCAAGACCTATCAGTGTTCTAGGAAGGAATTTCATTTGATACCTAATTTTAGGCTGATTGGAAAACAGATCCTCAGGCAGCAGCTTTTAAAGTATATAAATATCGGGATCCCTGGGTGGCACAGCGGTTTGGCGCCTCCCTTTGGCCCAGGGCGCAATCCTGGAGACCCAGGATCGAATCCCACATTGGGCTCCTGGTGCATGGAGCCTGCTTCTCCCTCTGCCTATGTCTCTGCCCCTCTCTCTTTCTCTCTCTGTGACTATCATAAATAAATAAAAATTAAAAAAAAAATAGGGATCCTTGGGTGGCGCAGCGGTTTGGCGCCTGCCTTTGGCCCAGGACGCGATCCTGGAGACCCGGGATCGAATCCCACGTCGGGCTCCCGCTGCATGGAGCCTGCTTCTCCCTCTGCCTGTGTCTCTGCCTCTCTCTCTCTCTCTCTGTGTGACTATTATAAATAAATAAAAAATAAAAAAATGTTTAAAAAAAAATAAATAAAAAATAAATAAAATAAAAAATAAATAAATAAATAAATAAATAAATAAAGTATATAAATATCCTTTGGGGTCCAATTGTAAACATTGTTGGCCTCCAGATTGGGAGATCTGGAGGTATCCTCTGAGCAAAACTTGGTTCTTCAGATGAATATATAAGTTCCTTTCTGGAAAGTCTTGTCAAGATATAACAAGGCCAAAGGTGTGCACAAAAATATTGTGCCCTTTCTTATGTCCCCTGAGGTACCTTATTAGGCTTTAAATGTGTTGGAAACCTGAAGTCTAACCTTCACGTTGAAGCTCTAGTATAAGTAAAGAGGCTTTTTCTCATGTATACTGGGTATATATTTCAGACTGCTGTGTGTGCAGTGCCCTGGGGGTGTTAGCCTGACAAGAACTATCTTTCCAAGTGTTAAACAGTCCCTTGGATCTTAGGAATGCCAGCCATCTTAATCACCAGGGCCAAGCAAACAAGGGGCATCCCCTGTGTTGTTGTGTGCACCTGCTGACTTTAGCAGGGCAGCTAAAGAGTATAGTGGGTTGAGCATGATAGCTTCAGAAAAGCAATAGGAAAATTCTTTGCTGCAAGCACCTGGGGCTTCAGCAATGTTGTAGGAGGGTGCTCTGTCAATGCATACATACCAGTCCCAGGTTAGGGACATGGGAAATCTGTGACCACTCATGCTACCAGTCCTAGCCAGAGTTTGGGGGATTGTTACAACTGCCTGTGCTCCCAATTTTTGCAAGTGAATGGGAGAATTTTATGGCCATTCATACTCACCTGCCTCAGCTCTGGAGTTAGGAGTCTCTGCAACTACCCATGCTCTCCAGCTTCATCAAAACAATGGGACAGTGCTGTGACTGATTGTCCTGACCTGTCTCAGTGAGACAGCAAAATGGTGTTAGGTCTGAGCACGCCCAACTGTACTAGCACGGTATTGTGCCTCCATCTCCAGAGAATTCCCCAGCTGTCCTCCGCCCTTCTAGCACATGCCCCCAGACTACCAAATGATCTCTTTTATATGCTGTCCAGGAGCTTTTCAAATTGATGCTCTGAAATGGATCCTCAGGTGAATGAGACCACATGAAACCCCTATAGAAGGAGAATTTCAATTTCTCATAGCACTTTGGGTCCTTTGGATGTCAGCCTCACTGTTTTTTCTAAACCAGTCATTTTGGGGATCTTTTCTGTCCAGTGCAGATGCAAGGGTTGAAGTGCCTAATGCGGAGCAACAATCCCCTACTCTTCTGAGAGAAGTGCTGTACTGGTGAGATCCTGCCTTATTATGTGTCACTTCATCTGGGTTTGTTTGTTTGTTTTGTTTTGTCTTCCTGAGACCATATCTCTGCCTCTCCTATCTGACTCGATGTGGACTTCGTTGTTGTGGAGAAGGAGTTCATCTAGTATTAAGATTTCTTTCAGAGGAAACGACTCATTTTTTTTGAAGTGGACAAAATTCTTTAAAAATATAAGTTAACAAATGATGTAAAGTGGAACAAAAACATCTCATGCACTATATTAAGGAAACTTACTCCTTCATTAAAAATTTTTCCACCAACAAAACTCAGATGATTTTACTGGCAAATGCCATACAACATTTTTTTTTTACTTGCAAATTTATTTTTTATTTGTGTTCAATTTGTCAACATATAGAATAACACCCAGTGCTCATCCCATCAAGTGTCCACCTCAGTACCCGTCACCCAGTCACCCCCACCCCCTGCACACCTCCCCTTCCACCACCCCTAGTTCGTTTCCCAGAGTTAGGAGTCTTTCATGTTCTGTCTCCCTTTCTGATATTTCCCACTCATTTTTTCTCCTTTCCCCTTTATTCCCTTTCACTATTTTTTATATTCCCCAAGTGAATGAGACCATATAATGTTTGTCCTTTTCCGATTGACTTATTTCACTCAGCATAATACCCTCCAGTTCCATCCACGGCAAAGCAAATGGTGGATATTTGTCGTTTCTAATGGCTTAGTAATATTCCCTTGCATACATAAACCACATCTTTATCCATTCATCTTTTGATGGACACCAAGGCTCCTTCCACAGTTTGGCTATTGTGGACATTGCTGCTAGAAACATCGGGGTGCAGGTGTCCCGGCATTTCATTGCCTCTGTATCTTAGGGTTAAATGACCAGCAGTGCAATTGCTGGGGCTTAGGGAAGATTTATATTTAACTCTTTGAGAAACCTCCACAGTTTTCCACAGTGGCTGCACCAGTTCACATTCCCACCAACAGTGCAGGAGGTTTCCCCTTTCTCCACATGCACTCCAACATTTGTGGTTCCCTGCTTTGTTAATTTTCCCCATTCTCCCTGGTGTGAGGTGATATCTCATGGTGGTTTTGATTTGTATTACCCTGATGGCAAGCGATGCAAAGCATTTCGTCATGTGCTTGTTGGCCATGTCTATGTCTTCCTCTGTGAGATTTCTCTTCATTTCTTTTGCCCATTTCATGATTGGATTGTTTGTTTCTTTGCTGTTGAGTTTAATAACTTCTTTATAGATCTTGGATACTAGCCTTTTATCTGATACGTCATTTGCAAATATCTTCTCCCATTCTGTAGGTTGTCTTTTAGTTTTGTTGACGGTATCTTTTGCTTTGCAAAAGCTTATCTTGATGAAGTCCCAATAGTTCATTTTTGGTTTTGTTTCTCTTGCCTTCATGGGTGAATCTTGCAAGAAGTTACTGTGGCCAAATTCAAAAAGTGTGTTGCCTGTGTTCTCCTCTAGGATTTTGAATGAATCTTGTCTCACATTTAGATCTTTCATCCGTTTTGAGTTTATCTTTGTGTATGGTGCAAGAGAGTGGTCTAGTTTCATTCTTCTGCACGTGGATGTCCAATTTTCCCAGCGCCATTTATTGAAGAGACTGTGTTTTCTAATGGAGAGTCATTCCTCCTTTGTCGAATATTAGTTGACCATAAAGTTGAGGGTCTACTTCTGGATTCTCTGTTCTTTTCCATTGATCTATGTGTCTGTTTTTGTGCCAGTACCACACTGTCTTGAGGACCACAGCTCTGTAGAACAACCTGAAATCTGGCATTGTGATGCCCCAGATATGGTTTTCTTTTCTAAAATTTCCCTGGCTATTCAGGGTGTTTTCTAATTCCACACAAATCTTAAAATAATTTGTTCCAACTCTCTGAAGAGAGTCCATGGTATTTTGATAGGGATTGCGTTAAACGTGTAAATTGTCCTGGGAAACATTGACATTTTCACAATATTAATTCTGCCAATCCATGAGCATGGAATATTTTTCCATCTCTTTGTGTCTTCCTCATTTTCTTTCAGAAGTGTTCTATAGTTTTTAGGGTATAGATCCTTTACCTCTTTGGTTATGTTTATTCCTAGGTATCTTACACTTTTGGGTGCAATTGTAAATGGGATTGACTCTTTAATTTCTCTTTCTTCAGTCTCATTGTTAGTGTATAGAAATGCCACTGACGGGGGAGGGGCAAGATGGCGGAAGAGTAGGGTCTCCAAATCACCTGTCTCCACCAAATTACCAAGAAAACCTTCAAATTATCCTGAAAATCTATGAATTCGGCCTGAGAATTAAAGAGAGAACACCTGGAATGCAACAGTGAGAAGAGTTCGCGCTTCTATCAAGGTAGGAAGACGGGAAAAAAAGAAATAGAGAAACAAAGGCCCCCAAGGGGGAGGAGCCCAGCGAAGAGCCGGGCTAAGGCCGGGGCGAGAGTACCCAGGACAGCAGAGCCCCGTCCCGGAGACGCAGGAGCTGCACCAACCTTCCCGGGCGGAAAGGGGTTCCCAGGGAGTTGGAGCAGGACCCAGAAGGGAGGGGATGCCCTCGGGCTCCCCGGGACAGTAACAGCAACTGCGCGCCCAGGAGAGTGCGCCGAGCTCCCTAAGGGCTGCAGCGCGCACGGCGGGACCCGGCGGGACCCGGAGCAGCTCGGAGGGGCTCGGGCAGAGGAAGAGGCTCCGTGCGGAGGGGGCTGCGCGGTTCCAGGAGCAGCTTGGGGGGGCTTGGGCGGCGGCTCCGCGGAGGGGGTTGCGCGGCCCGGGAGCCCGTATCCACCAGCACAGGATCCGGAGCACAGGGCGCTGGACACAGCCCAGGATCCGGCCTCCCCCGGGACAGGCAGAGGCCGGGAGGGCCCAGGACAGCAAGGACGCACCTGCCCCAGCTGAAGATCAGCGGCCCCGCCCCGGAGCCTCCAGGCCCTGCAGACGGAGAGCTACGGAGTTCCTGCGGGGGCTGAATCCAGGTTTCCAGAGCTGGCCCCGCCACTAGGGCTGTTGCTCCTGGGGCCTCACGGGGTAAACAACCCCCACTGAGCCCTGCACCAGGCGGGGACACAGCAGCTCCCCCAACTGCTAACACCTGAAAATCAGCACAGCAGGCCCCTCCCCCAGAAGACCAGCTAGACTGACAACTTCCAGGGGAAGCCAAGGGACTTAAAGTACACAGAATCAGAAGATACCCCCCCGTGGTTCTTTTTTTTTTCTTTCTTTTTTTTTTTTTGTTTTGTTTTGCTTTTTGATTTGTTTCCTTCCCCCACACCCCTTTTTTCTCCTTTCTTTTTCTTTCTTTTTTCGTCTTTTTTTCTCGTTTTTTTTCTTCCTTTTTTTCTCTTTCTCTTTTCTTTCCTTCTTTCTCTCCTCCTTTTCTCCTTTTCCCAGTACAACTTGCTTTTGGCCACTCTGCACTGAGCAAAATGACTAGAAGGAAAACCTCACCTCAAAAGAAAGAATCAGAAACAGTCCTCTCTCCCACAGAGTTACAAAATCTGGATTACAATTCAATGTCAGAAAGCCAATTCAGAAGCACTATTATACAGCTACTGGTGGCTCTAGAAAAAAGCATAAAGGACTCAAGAGACTTCATGACTGCAGAATTTAGAGCTAATCAGGCAGAAATCAAAAATCAATTGAATGAGATGCAATCCAAACTAGAAGTCCTAACGACGAGGGTTAACGAGGTGGAAGAACGAGTGAGTGACATAGAAGACAAGTTGATAGCAAAGAGGGAAACTGAGGAAAAGAGAGACAAACAATTAAAAGACCATGAAGATAGAATAAGGGAAATAAACGACAGCCTGAGGAAGAAAAACCTACGTTTAATTGGTGTTCCCGAGGGTGCCGAAAGGGACAGAGGGCCAGAATATGTATTTGAACAAATTCTAGCTGAAAACTTTCCTAATCTGGGAAGGGAAACAGGCATTCAGGTCCAGGAAATAGAGAGATCCCCCCCGAAAATCAATAAAAACCGTTCAACACCTCGACATTTAATAGTGAAGCTTGCAAATTCCAAAGATAAGGAGAAGATCCTTAAAGCAGCAAGAGACAAGAAATCCCTGACTTTTATGGGGAGGAGTATTAGGGTAACAGCAGACCTCTCCACAGAGACCTGGCAGGCCAGAAAGGGCTGGCAGGATATATTCAGGGTCCTAAATGAGAAGAACATGCAACCAAGAATACTTTATCCAGCAAGGCTCTCATTCAAAATGGAAGGAGAGATAAAGAGCTTCCAAGACAGGCAGCAACTAAAAGAATATGTGACCTCCAAACCAGCTCTGCAAGAAATTTTAAGGGGGACTCTTAAAATTCCCCTTTAAGAAGAAGTTCAGTGGAACATTCCACAAAAACAAGGACTGAATAGTTATCATGATGACAATAAATTCATATCTCTCAATAGTAACTCTGAATGTGAACGGGCTTAATGACCCCATCAAGAGGCGCAGGGTTTCAGACTGGATAAAAAAGCAGGACCCATCTATTTGCTGTCTACAAGAGACTCATTTTAGACAGAAGGACACCTACAGCCTGAAAATAAAAGGTTGGAGAACCATTTACCATTCGAATGGTCCTCAAAAGAAAGCAGGAGTAGCCATCCTTATATCAGATAAACTAAAATTTACCCCAAAGACTGTAGTGAGAGATGAAGAGGGACACTATATCATACTTAAAGGATCTATTCAACAAGAGGACTTAACAATCCTCAATATATATGCCCGAATGTGGGAGCTGCCAAGTATATAAATCAATTATTAACCAAAGTGAAGAAATACTTAGATAATAATACACTTATACTTGGTGACTTCAATCTAGCTCTTTCTATACTCGATAGGTCTTCTAAGCACAACATCTCCAAAGAAATGAGAGCTTTAAATGATACACTGGACCAGATGGATTTCACAGATATCTACAGAACTTTACATCCAAAATCAACTGAATACACATTCTTCTCAAGTGCACATGGAATCTTCTCCAGAATAGACCACATATTGTGTCACAAATCGGGTCTGAACCAATACCAAAAGATTGGGATTGTCCCCTGCATTATCTCAGACCATAATGCCTTGAAATTAGAACTAAATCACAACAAGAAGTTTGAAAGGACCTCAAACACGTGGAGGTTAAGGACCATCCTGCTAAAAGATGAAAGGGTCAACCAGGAAATTAAGGAAGAATTAAAAACCTTCATGGAAACTAATGAGAATGAAGATACAACCATCCAAAATCTTTGGGATGCAGCAAAAGCAGTCCTAAGGGGGAAATACATCGCAATACAAGCATCCATTCAAAAACTGGAAAGAACTCAAATACAAAAGCTAACCTTACACATCAAGGATCTAGAGAAAAAACAGAAAATAGATCCTACCCCCAAGAGAAGAAGGGAGTTAATAAAGATTCGAGCAGAACTCAACGAAATCGAGACCAGAAGAACTGTGGAACAGATCAACAGAACCAGGAATTGGTTCTTTGAAAGAATTAATAAGATAGATAAACCATTAGCCAGCCTTATTAAAAAGAAGAGAGAGAAGACTCAAATTAATAAAATCATGAATGAGAAAGGAGAGATCACTACCAACACCAAGGAAATACAAACGATTTTAAAAACATATTATGAACAGCTATATGCCAATCAATTAGGCAATCTAGAAGAAATGGACGCATTCCTGCAAAGCCACAAACTACCAAAACTGGAACAGGAAGAAATAGAAAACCTTAACAGGCCAATAACCAGGGAGGAAATTGAAGCAGTCATCAAAAACCTCCCAAGACACAAGAGTCCAGGGCCAGATGGCTTCCGTGGGGAATTTTATCAAACGTTTAAAGAAGAAACCATACCTATTCTCCTAAAGCTGTTTGGAAAGATAGAATGAGATGGAGTACTTCCAAATTCGTTCTATGAGGCCAGCATCACCTTAATTCCAAAACCAGACAAAGACCCCACCAAAAAGGAGAATTACAGACCAATATCCCTGATGAACATGGATGCAAAAATTCTCAACAAGATACTGGCCAATAGGATCCAACAGTACATTAAGAAAATTATTCACCATGACCAAGTAGGATTTATCCCTGGGACACAAGGCTGGTTCAACACCCATAAAACAATCAATGTGATTCATCATATCAGCAAGAGAAAAACCAAGAACCATATGATCCTCTCATTAGATGCAGAGAAATCATTTGACAAAATACAGCATCCATTCCTGATCAAAACTCTTCAGAGTGTAGGGATAGAGGAAACATTCCTCGACATCTTAAAAGCCATCTATGAAAAGCCCACAGCAAATATCATTCTCAATGGGGAAGCACTGGGAGCCTTTCCCCTAAGATCAGGAACAAGACAGGGATGTCCACTCTCACCACTGCTGTTCAACATAGTACTTGAAGTCCTAGCCTCAGCAATCAGACAACAAAAAGACATTAAAGGCATTCAAATTGGCAAAGAAGAAGTCAAACTCTCCCTCTTCGCCGATGACATGATACTCTACATAGAAAACCCAAAAGTCTCCACCCCAAGATTGCTAGAACTCATACAGCAATTCGGTAGCGTGGCAGGATACAAAATCAATGCCCAGAAATCAGTGGCATTTCTATACACTAACAATGAGACTGAAGAAAGAGAAACTCAGGAGTCAATCCCATTTACAATTGCACCCAAAAGCATAAGATACCTAGGAATAAACCTAACCAAAGATGTAAAGGATCTATACCCTCAAAACTATAGAACACTTCTGAAAGACATTGAGGAAGACACAAAGAGATGGAAAAATATTCCATGCTCATGGATTGGCAGAATTAATATTGTGAAAATGTCAATGTGACCCAGGGCAATATACACGTTTAATGCAATCCCTATCAAAATACCATGGACTTTCTTCAGAGAATTAGAACAAATTATTTTAAGATTTGTGTGGAATCAGAAAAGACCCTGAATAGCCAGGGGAATTTTAAAAAAGAAAACCATATCTTGGGGCATCACAATGTCAGATTTCAGGTTGTACTACAAAGCTGTCATCATCAAGACAGTGTGGTACTGGCACAAAAACAGACACATAGATCAATGGAACAGAATAGAGAACCCAGAAGTGGACCCTGAACTTTATGGTCAACTAATATTCGGTAAAGGAGGAAAGACTATCCATTGGAAGAAAGACAGTCTCTTCAATAAATGGTGCTGGGAAAATTGAACATCCACATGCAGAAGAATGAAACTAGACCACTCTCTTTCACCATACACAAAGATAAACTCAAAATGGATGAAAGATCTAAATGTGAGACAAGATTCCATCAAAATCCTAGAGGAGAACACAGGCAACACCGTTTTTGAACTCAGCCATAGTAACTTCTTGCAAGATACATCCACGAAGGCAAAAGAAACAAAAGCAAAAATGAACTATTGGGACTTCATCAAGATAAGAAGCTTTTGCACAGCAAAGGATACAGTCAACAAAACTCAAAGACAACCTACAGAATGGGAGAAGATATTTGCAAATGACCTCTCAGATAAAGGGCTAGTTTTCAAGATCTATAAAGAACTTATTAAACTCAACACCAAAGAAACAAACAATCCAATCATGAAATGGGCAAAAGACATGAACAGAAATCTCACAGAGGAAGACATAGACATGGCCAACATGCATATGAGAAAATGCTCTGCATCACTTGCCATCAGGGAAATACAAATCAAAACCACAATGAGATCCCTCCTCACGCCAGTGAGAATGGGGCAAATTAACAAGGCAGGAAACAACAAATGTTGGAGAGGAGGCAGAGAAAAGGGAACCCTCTTACACTTTTTTGGGAATGTGAACTGGTGCAGCCACTCTGGAAAACTGTGTGGAGGTTCCTCAAAGAGTTAAAAATATACCTGCCCTACGACCCAGCAATTGCACTGTTGGGGATTTACCCCAAAGATACAAATGCAATGAAACGCCGGGACACCTGCACCCCGATGTTTATAGCAGCAATGGCCACGATAGCCAAACTGTGGAAGGAGCCTCGGTGTCCAACGAAAGATGAATGGATAAAGAAGATGTGGTTTATGTATACAATGGAATATTACTCAGCTATTAAAAATGACAAATACCCACCATTTGCTTCAACGTGGATGGAACTGGAGGGTATTATGCTGAGTGAAGTAAGTCAGTCGGTGAAGGACAAACATTATATGTTCTCATTCATTTGGGGAATATAAATAATAGTGAAAGGGAATATAAGGGAAGGGAGAAGAAATGTGTGGGAAATATCAGAAAGGGAGACAGAACGTAAAGACTGCTAACTCTGGGTAACGATCTAGGGGTGGTGGAAGGGGAGAAGGGCGGGGGGTGGGAGTGAATGGGTGACGGGCACTGGGAGTTATTCTGTATGTTAGTAAATTGAACACCAATAAAAAATAAATTAAAAAAAAAAAGGAAATGCCACTGTCTTATGGGCATTGATTTTGTATCCTGCCACGCTGCCAAATTGCTGTATGAGTTCTAGCAATCTTGGGGTAGAGTCTTTTGTGTTTTACTTCTTCTTTGCCAATTTGAATGCCTTTTATTTATTTTTGTTGCCTGATTGCTGAGGGTAGGACTTCTCGTACTATGTTGAATAGCAGTGGTGAGAGTGGACATCCCTGTTTTGTTCCTGATCTTAGGGGAAAGGCTCCCAGTGCTTCCCTATTGAGAATGGTATTGTCTGTGGGCTTTTCGTAGATGGCTTTTAATATGTTGAGCAATGTTCCAGAGGAAATGACTCATATTTAGCTATAGATTTGGTGTATTCATGGGAGGAGGTGATTTTAGGATCTTCCTATGCTTCCATCTTGGACCTTTCCCTCTGCATGACATTAAAATGATGGTGTTTAATTTTTACAAAATGTACCCCACTTTTCTGGGAGAGGATAGCATTTTAATATTTTTCTTGCCCAATAATAAATGGATATAAATATTCATGATGATTCTTATTTTTGTCAAAATTTTTCCCTTTAATGGGCACTTGATGGGATGAACACTGGGTGTTATACTATATGTTGGCAAATTGAATTTAAATTTTAAAAATGTAAAGTAAAATAAATAAAACAAAAGAAGCCATCCCTCTAAAAATATTGACTATTGATGAGTGATAATTCTCTGAAATTATATAACCTGACAAACACATGACCAAAATTAAAATTATTTCATGTACATAAATTTCTTTTTTAAAAAAAGATTTTATTTATTTATTCATGAGAGACACAGAAAGAGAGAGGCAGAGACATCGGCAGAGGGAGAAACAAGCTCCATGCAGGGAACCTGATGTGGAACTCAATCCTGGAACTCCAGGATCACACCCTGAGCCAAAGGCAGACACGCTTAACTGCTGAGCCACCCAGGCATCCCATCTCGTATATAAATCTCTCAGAAAAGTTTTATTCACCAATTTCTTGTCTGCAACTACACAATTAGTAATATATCTTTGATTCTGGTCCGAAAAGCATGTAAACCCTTTAATCTACCTTTATCATTTGATACCATATTTTTGGTATTAAGAGAAACAAAAACAACTTTGAGAGTGTGCACTCAGTTGCAATTATTATCACCAATTAATTTCTTCCCCTTAGACCAATATTACAGCTAGCATTTTCTGCTGATTAAAAAGAACTTATAAAATTCATTGCATAATAGCAAATTTGAGTATAAAGCATATCTGGTTTCTTTTTTTAAGATTTTATTTATTTATTTATTTATTTATTTATTTATTTATTTATTCATGAGACACACACACACAGGCAGAGGGAGAAGCAGGCTCCATGTAGGGAGCCTGATGTGGGACTTGATCCTGGGTCTCCAGGATCACGCCCTGGGCTGAAGTCGGCACTAAACAGCTGGGCCACCGAGGCTGCTCACATATCTGGTTTCCTATTTTGAGATATCCTGTGATTTTCATATATTAGTAGTACAGATTATAAAACAACTATTTTGAATCTAAACAGTGGAATTTATTATGATCTAAGCAATGCAACTCTATACATTAGAATATCATAAATAATTGAAATAATAGAAATAAGGAGCAGAATATGATTCTTCCTTTTTGTAAAGTCCTCATTAGACTGCCAAAACCTGTTAATTTCTACTTATATTGTGCTATGGGAACAATTCTTATGCTTAACTTAGTATATATCCTTTGTCCCCAAATAATTTAAGGTATATGTAATAATGATAACTTAAGGGAATTGAGGTTATTCTGGTTTGAAAAAAAATGTGGCTTGATGGTGTCCTAATTATGTTTTGCAAAATTATGAAATTATGAAGGGATTTGAAATTTTTGACTAAGAGTGCAGTTAGTTACTTTGGTTAGTAATTTAAAGTTAAGAGAGAATCTCCAAATCATCAACTAATGGTTACTAGCATCTGGTAAATGCTGAACTTCCCAACTTGCAGTCTATCTGAACCTATTCTAGATATTAGAAATCAAAACTGTGAAGAAAAAAAAGAGGCACAAAGAATTTGAATATCAAATATTTCAAGAATTTGTGTTGTGTTTTGAGTCTTTGCACATATCACTGTGCCATACACTATCATACTGAATAAAATTAATTGACATTTATTCTTAAGGTTCTCAAAACTCATAGAATGTACTATAGGAATTTTATTCCCCATTTAGAAGCACTTCTGTGCAGTGTTTTTGAGTATGTGCACTGCTATAAGACTATCTGCATTCCCGGCCTTACTTTACCAAAGACTAGCAGTGTGACCTTGGACAAGCTGCTTTCCTGAAAATGAGGTTAATAAAAATATCTATTTCACAGGGTTGCTGCGGTAATCCATGAAAAGAACCTAACACATTATCTAGAAAAGACAAGTTTTTTTTTAAGTTAGTTATTATTTTTAAGAAAAGAATGAAAGGACAGGTATAGAGGTACTTTTCTAACTTTCAAAGTGGCTGAAAAAAATCCAAGGAGAGGAACCAAAAACTGGCTAAAATACTGTATGCCTGTAATAGACTGATGTTACTGCTATATTTTAGTGTGTGTCAGTTAGGGTGTAGGGTATATTTCTAATACCTTTCCTGAAAGGAAAGAAATTTTGTAACTGAATAAAGTACATTCCAAGCCTACTGAGTATGCCAATAAACACTGTGTGTCTATCTATATATTTTTTCTTCAAAGAAAAATACATACCTCACACAAACCAGAATTATTGATTTGACTGTAAAGGCTATGAAGAGATAAATGTCAGTAACATTTAACCTATTTTCAGATTTTATTTCCTCTTGTCTTAGTCAGAGAGTAAATGGAAAAATAAGAGTTGCTAAACTACAATCCTAAGTGTAGCAATTATGGATAAATCCGGAAAGTTTTGCAAAAAAGCTGAGAGATAAAAAGCCCTTTTGGGACCCATATTTAGATTAAAAAGTGAAAGTAGATGAAATATTGAAAGAACTGATTATTTGTCCAAAAAGAGAAAAGTTAAAACAATAAAACAATCAATCAGTCAGTAAGTGTTCCTGGCCTGCACATAGAGATGAGAGATAGGAAAGAAAAGGATACTAATCAAAGGCCTCCTGGAATGATTTTTTTTTCTGCCTAATCATAAAAAGAAGAAAAAAGAAGCAGAGAAAGAAGTTAGAAAGAATTGTAGGGAGGGATGTAGGAAAGAAAAAAAGGGAGGGAAGGAGGAAAAAAAGAGCCATGTGATTAACAAAGCAAATGGGAGTATTCATTTTGGATTACTTTTTTCAATAAGTAGTTGTAGATATCCCTGTATCATGTAATGTTCTAATTTTCAGGGTTATAGTAGTAAAGAGAACACATTTAGCTAGCATTGTGACGTGAAATGCTAGAAAAATGGTCATGAACAGTGGAAATGCAAAAGACCAATTGATATATACATCAATCCTTAAGAATCTCTGAAGGATTGACCCTTTCTGTATATTCCCTAGTACTTTGTTCAGGCCAATTTTAAATAGCTCCAGCAATAAATTTTTGCCATTTCTTCTGGGAAACTATTCCACTACCTAATTAAATCTAAGAGTTTACAACTCTTCCTGACATTCATACTAAATTTTGCTGTGTTCGGTTTCAACCTGTTATTTCATTTTTTTATTTTTTTTATTTTTAATAAATTTATTTTTTATTGGTGTTCAATTTGTCAACATACAGAATAACACCCAGTGCTCATCCCGTCAAGTGCCCACCTCAGTGCCCGCCACCCAGTCACCCCCACCCCCTGCCAAACTCCCCTTCCACCACCCCTAGTTCGTTTCCCAGAGTTAGGAGTCTCATTTGGGGAATATAAAAAATAGTGAAAGGGAATAAAAGGGAAAGGAGAAAAAATAAGTGGGAAATATCAGAAAGGGAGACAGAACATGAAAGACTCTTAACTCTGGAAAACAACCTGTTATTTCAAATTCTGCAGCATGTGCTCATATCAGCCTAAGTAACTTCAATTTCCTCAATGTTTGAAATTCTCAATGCCTTCCCTAAATTTCAGTAGCCTGTTGCAGTGAATTTCTTTGTCAGAATGATCTTTTCAAGATCAGTGACTACAAATGTTTTATTACAGACAAAAAAGCAAGTTATTTCTAAAAGCAAAGAGACAAGTTAGGGAGTATACAAGCATGATGTTAACAGGAACCAAAGCCATTAAGGAAATTAAAGCTCAGGACAGAAACGAATAATGGATCTTTTTTTTCTCCTTCAGTCCTGGAAGCTCACTAATAAAGCATTCCACTTTTCACAAAACAAGGTTTTGTTTTTGTCCTTTTCCAGTATTATTACTCTGTATACAGACATGAACTTCAGCTTTGTACAGCTGAGAGAGGCAGGCGAGGCCACCTATTCTTAAAACAGGGGGTATAGGTTTCCCTATCGCCTCTTTGTCCCACCTTCTTCTACCTCTCAAGATTTGACAAATATCTAGAAAACACAATCTGCAGGCTATTTTTAAAGTTTTTTTTAAAAAATATATTCTTAGGAATCAACTGGGTCTTGGAGCTACTAATGATAGAACAGGGAGATTGGAATCTAAAATTTAAGCACGGAAAAAAAATAAAATAAAATTTAAGCATGGTTTATAAATGTACAAAAGATGTGTTGA
This sequence comes from Canis lupus dingo, assembly GCF_003254725.2. Classification (NCBI taxonomy): domain Eukaryota; kingdom Metazoa; phylum Chordata; class Mammalia; order Carnivora; family Canidae; genus Canis; species Canis lupus. Next base: position 72,868,788 of record NC_064281.1, read on the forward strand.
TGTTGTTGTTTAGTTTTTGTTTGTTATTTTCAAAAGAAACCAATTGTGGTATTATTTATCCATGAGTAAGATTTTAGAGATGAGTCAGGGATTATACAGTCCTTAAGTGGAATATTTGAGGGTAACTTTTAAGCAAATAGGATAATTTCAGAGAAAATATATGCAAACTCCAGAATGTTTGGCAGGGTGTGGGAAGATAGACTTCTAACCATTATAGGAAATTGCCTGGTAGGCAAGATTCATATTAAGTTTAGAGTATATAAATATTCAAAGTGGAAATATCTATTAAACTCTCAAAATATGAAAGAATAGTCATGAAAGTCATTCTTAATATTAAGTCAGCATTAAAAAAAAGACACAAGTATTTGAATGAATTTTTTAACACTTATGAGTGTTATAATTATGTTATTCTCTTGTTGGAAAATATAACTTATTTGAAGAGGAACATTATAACCATTATTATTGCTAACATTTCAGAAAACTATATTCTAATAAGATTTACTTTAGTTAATATCTATATTTATTTATTGTTTTTGCAGATATATGATGCACTAAAGAGTTATAGTGTATGTCATACATAAAATGTCACAGTTCTTATCCTCTAGAACTTGGTATTCCACTGAGGACAAAACAAAGTTAAAAACTAAATAGTTAATAGGAAAAATTAAATTAGTCCTTTAGATCCTCTTAGATCCATAATTCAATTTTGCACAATTTTTTAGATACTTTAAAAATCCAATAATATAAAAAAGTAGAAAATGTAAAACTGAAGAATAAATCTAGGAGGGAAATGAGGGAATAATAAAGTGGTTTGAAGAAATAGGTAAAAGAGAATACTGAATCTGCAAAGTAATAAAAACAAATATTTAGGTGACGCATAATGGTCTAGAAGATAATGGCACCAATATTATCTACATTACTACAGAGCTACAAAACAGTGAGGGAAAACAGATTAGAAAATTTTTTTGATTATAAGAGAAGCCTGAAATAGGTTAGAAGTTAAATTGTGGATGTTTTAATCACTCAGATATTGGCTGTGATATCAATGATATAAAAGCACACTCTAAAAACAAAACAAAGTTTTCTTCTTTTAAATTATGTGAGATTGAAACTTTCCTACTTTTTAGGGGTGAAGAATGAAGAAGTTGTGATTAAAAGTCTGAAATTTGTATCTTGTAATATGAAGAGTTGTGTGAACATAAAATAAACCAAGTACATCCTGTGATTCTAAAGAAGGCGATTTTGAGGGGATATTGGATTGTCCTTTGAGCTTTCAAATGTATTGCTGGAGGATTTCTGTAACCTTATGCAAATAAATTTTAAATATTTGAGAAACAAAGATCTCAGTAAAAACATAGCTTAATTATTATTATTTTTTAATTCATGAGAGACACCGAAAGAGAGACAGAGACATAGGAAGAGGGTGGAGAAGCAGGCTCCACCCACTGAGCCTGATGTGGAACTCAATCCCGGGACTCCAGGATCACACTCTGAGCCAAAGGCAGATGCTCAACTGCTGAGCCACCCAGGCGTCCCAACTTAATTAATCTTCAAGATGAAAGGGGAAAAACACGCCAATATAAGTAAGTAGAAATGCAAAAAGTTGTGTAAGCAATTTACATACAGTTTTTAAAAATAAATTTGTTAGAAAGAACAATTGAAAGATCTATAAAAAGCAGAAGGAAGTTCAGAAAGAGGGAAATACATACATGTAAATTTATTTATATATATGAATTTACATAAAACATTAAACTGCTGAGAATATTTAAACAATAAAACATTTGTCAAACATATTTATAATGTAAATATTTCTGCAAAAGATAAACATATAAAAAAGAAGATTAAGGAGCTGTTAACAATTTTATATAAAGAACACAATGCACTCTTTTGCAATCTTTAACAGTAAAAAATTGGAGAACAATTTAAAAATTAGTTTTTCATGTATTTTAGTGCCTATAGTTTTAGACTATGAATGTAATATACATATATGCCATTAGAACAAAAACAGTCCCCTTCAGTGGTGAAATCTTTATCCTACTTGAATGTTTAAGGGAAAAAAAACAGAACTTCAAAATACATGAAACTATAACTGTCAGAACTAAAAGGAGAAATAAATAAATCCACAATTAGGGGTGAAAATATCAACACTCCTTTTTCTGGATAGAACTAATAGAAAATAAACAGTGATAGTGAAAGGCTATATAACACATTCAGTCAACAAAATCTAATTGTTTTCTGTAGAGGACTTTACCCCCAAAAAGCAGGATACATGTTTTTAAAGTGCACATGGAACATTAGTCAAGATAGAGTATATTCTAGTTTATAAATTAAGTCTTAACAAATTTTTAAAAAATTAAAGTAATATGAAGTATGTTCTCTGACAAAAATGAAATTATGCATGACATCATATCACAAAGATAACAGGAAGGTCTCAAAATACTTGGAAATTCAAAGACAAATTATTATTATTTCTTATTAATCCATTAATCAACAAAGAACACTTAAGGGAAAAGGAAAATCGGAAAATACCTTAAACTAAATGAATGTAAGCATGATGTGTCAATATTTGTGGGACACAGATAAAGCAGTGCTTAGAGATAAATTTATAGCACTAAATGCTTTTATTGGAAAAATAAGACATATCTAACTTAAAAATCCAGCTTCTTATTTAAAAAGTTAGGAAAAGGGGATCCCTGAGTGACCCAGCAGTTTAGCACCTGCCTTTGGCCCAGGGTTTGATCCTAGAGTCCTGGGATCGAGTCCCACATTGGGCTTCCTGCATGGAGTCTGCATCTCCCTCTGCCTGTATCTCTGTCTCTGTCTCTGTCTCTCTCTCTCTGAGTGTCTCTCTCATGAATAATTAAAAAAAAGGAAAATAAGGGGAAAATAAACCCAAAGTGGGCAAAAAGCAGAAAATGATAAATATAAGAACAAAAATTGATAAAATTGAAGCCTGGAAAATAACAGAAAATTAATAGAAGTAAGCCAATATTTTGAGAAGATCAATAAAATTTATAAAATGTAACAAGACTGAAAAAACAAAAAGACCAAAGATATGAGGTAGCAATTTAAGGAATTAAAGAGTAGATATCACTGCGTACTCCAAAGATATTAAAAGGATAAAAAGGGGATACTAAAAACACTATGAACATAAATTCAACAACATATATAAAATGGACTATTTCCTCAAAAGCCATAAATTATCTAAATGCTAAACACAAGCACAGACTTTCAGATATCAGATAATAATTTATTCCTGCCCTACCTTTCAGCTTTATGAACAAAATGAAATGTGAATACTGTCAAAATGTATATATCTAAAACCTGATTAATCTAGGTGCTTAAATAATTTTTAAAACATTTTCTTTTCTTTTTTAAAATAAATTAATTTTTTATTGGTGTTCAATTTACCAACATACAGAATAACACCCAGTGCTCATCCCATCAAGTGGCCCCCTCAGTGCCTGTCACCCAGTCATCCCCACCCCCCACCCTCCTCCCCTTCCACCACCCCTAGTTCGTTTCCCAGAGTTAGCAGTCTTAATGTTCTGCCTCCCTTTCTGATATTTCCCACACATTTCTTCTCCCTTCCCTTATATTCCCTTTCACTATTATTTATATTCCCCAAATGAATGAGAACATATAATGTTTGTCCTTCTCCGACTGACTTACTTCACTCAGCATAATACCCTCCAGTTCCATCCACGTTGAAGCAAATGGTGAGTATTTGTCGTTTCTAATGGCTGAGTAATATTCCACTGTATACATAAGCCATATCTTCTTTATCCATTCATCTTTTGATGGACACCGAGGCTCCTTCCAGTTTGGCTATTGTGGAAATTGCTGCTAGAAACATTAGGGTGCAGGTGTCCCGGTGTTTAATTGCATCTGTATCTTTGGGGTAAATCTCCAACAGTGCAATTGCTGGGTTGTAGGGCAGGTCTATTTTTAACTCTTTGAGGAACCCCCACACAGTTTTCCAGAGTGGCTGCACCAGTTCACATTCCCACCAACAGTGTAAGCGGGTTCCCTTTTTTCCCCATCCTCTCCAACATTTGTGGTTTCCTGCCTTGTTAATTTTCCCCATTCTCACTGGTGTGAGGTGATATTTCCCTGATGACAAGTGATGCAGAGCATTTTCTCATGTGCATGTTGGCCATGTCTATGTCTTCCTCTGTGAGATTTCTGTTCATGTCTTCTGCCCATTTCATGATAGGATTGTTTGTTTCTTTGGTGTTGAGTTTAATAAGTTCTTTATAGATCTTGGAAACTAGTCCTTTATCTGATACATCATTTGCAAATATCTTCTCCCATTCTGTAGGTTGTCTTTGAGTTTTGTTGACTGTATCCTTTGCTGTGCAAAAGCTTCTTATCTTGATGAAGTTCCAATAGTTCATTTTTGCTTTTGTTTCTTTTGCCTTCGTGGATGTATCTTGCAAGAAGTTACTATGGCCGAGTTCAAAAAAAGTGTTGCCTGTGTTCTTCTCTAGGATTTTGATGGAATCTTGTCTCACATTTAGATCTTTCATCCATTTTGAGTTTATCTTTGTGTATGGTGCAAGAGAGTGGTCTAGTTTCATTCTTCTGCATGTGGATGTCCAATTTTCTCAGCACCATTTATTGAAGAGACTGTCTTTCTTCCAGTGGATAGTCTTTCCTCCTTTATCGAATATTAGTTGACCAAAAAGTTGAGGGTCCACTTCTGGATTCTCTACTCTGTTCCATTGATCTATGTGTCTGTTTTTGTGCCAGTACCACACTGTCTTGAGGACCACCGCTTTGTAGTACACTGAAATCTGACATTGTGATGCCCCCAGATATGGTTTTCTTTTTTAAAATTCCCCTGGCTATTCAGGGTCTTTTCTGTATCCACACAAATCTTAAAATAATTTGTTCTAACTCTCTGAAGAAAATCCATGATATTTTGATAGGGATTGCATTAAACGTGTAAATTTCCCTGGGTCACATTGACATTTTCACAATATTAATTCTGCTAATCCGTGAGCATGGAATATTTTTCCATCTCTTTGTGTCTTCCTCAATTTCTTTCAGAAGTGTTCTATAGTTTTGAGGGTATAGATCCTTTACCTCTTTGGTTAGGTTTATTCCTAGGTATCTTATGCTTTTGGGTGCAATTGTAAATGGGATTGACTGCTGAATTTCTTTCTTCAATCTCATTGTTAGCGTATAGAAATGCCACTGATTTCTGGGCATTGATTTTGTATCCTGCCACGCTACCAAATTGCTGTATGAGTTCTAGCAATCTTGGGGTGGAGGCTTTTGGGTTTTCTATGTAGAGTATCATGTCATCAGCGAAGAGGGAGAGTTTGACTTCTTTGCCAATTTGAATGCCTTTAATGTCTTTTTGTTGTCTGATTGCTGAGGCTAGGACCTCCAGTACTATGTTGAATAGCAACATTCGTAAAACAATGTGATTCATCATATCAGCAAGAGAAAAACCAAGAACCATATGATCCTCTCATTAGATGCAGAGAAAGCATTTGACAAAATACAGCATCCATTCCTGATCAAAACTCTTCAGAGTGTAGGGATAGAGGGAGCATTCCTTGACATCCTAAAAGCCATCTACGAAAAGCCCACAGCAAATATCATTCTCAATGGGGAAGCACTGGGAGCCTTTCCCCTCAGATGAGGAACAAGACAGGGATGTCCACTCTCACCACTGCTATTCAACATTTTCTTTTCTTGCAAATACTTCTTTTATTCTTCATCAAGAATGACTTCAGACTTTTGCCAAGTCTTTTTCAGCAAATAATTTGTTGAGAAGGATTCTTTTAAATTTTCCTTTTCATCTTACTTTAAACTTCTATCTTTGATACTATGTATTAGGAATATTTCTATATGTGAGACTGCAACTGTGGCATTTACAAAATGTGTCAAATTTATGGCCTTTGGAAGAAAATAAGGCACTTAGACTTTCAGCTGTTCAACTTTATGACCTTATCAGAAAGATTTTCTCCATTCTTCCTTTTTTACAAATAAGTATTCATTCACTATCAATGCTATTACAACTGCTTTCAACTATCAAATTGACCTTTAATTTTATAAACATCAGTAAATCAACCATTAAAATGAAATGAAAATTTGTAACTGCCATTAATCATGAAACAGAAACAGTCTGGAGCATAATACACTATTGATCACATTCAGAGTTTTACATGGCATCATATCTCCTGGCAGCAGGGAGGCACTTCAAAATTTTACAGCCCAAAAGTTAAAGATCACAGATTTCTAGGCTGAGTAGGAAAAATTAATCCACGTTTATCATGAGAAGGAAGTGAAGATAAGTACATATATTAAGGTATTTTTTAAATGAACTGGATACTTCTGGTTTATTAACATATGTCTTCTGTTATGTCTCCTTTTTTGAGACCAAAAATTACCTTTAAATAACCAAGAACCCAAGAAAGTACTCACTGAAAATCTTAGTAACTTGATCTAATTTGAAACAACTGGCTCTTCTCTGTATTTTGTTGTTTATCTCTTTCAGAGTCCTTCATTCAGTGCTAGAATATTTTCTCAATTATTCATCTCTGTTATATTTGGTTTACTCAAGTATACATATGAACATGTTCACTAACTTACACAATTATCATATTATTAGTAATTTCCAGCATAAGCAACAGTGTTCAAACCATATATATTTAATATGTCCAGTATCTAGAGAAAGTATCTGATTATGAATAGTGAGCAAAAACTTGGCTTAAAGTACAATAGTTTATAAGTATTAGTAAATAGACCATTAAATGCATTGCTAGTCTTTAGAAATAGTTCTTGGTGCTGCTTGACTCCTATTTGCAAATATCCTTTCAATTTCTGGAGATTACATGAGAAGAGCAATTGTCCTTTGGCTATTCACTGCTCCTAAATACCTTCTTTATCATGCTTTCTCTTTCACTGGACTCATATCCACTTGCAAAGTCAACCTAAAAACTACAGTTTATTTATGAGTGCTTTTAATAATAACTACTATATATATTATGAGTCAGCCACTGAAACAGACCTTTTATTCATTGTCTCATTTGACATGCACAGCATATTTTTACAGTATCATAACTCTAATTTTACAGACAAGTAATGCAAATTTCAGCAGAGTTATTTAGTGGCTGAAGTTTCATATGCTGATTTGCAAATTTCCAGAAATCAGTGCATATTGTATTTCTTTCTTGTTAATATGGAGCACTTTTCTTCCTCCCTCCCTCCCTACCTCCCTCCCTTCCTTCCTTCTTTCTTTCCTTCCTTCCTTCCTTCCTTCCTTCCTTCCTTCCTTCCTTCCTTCCTTCCTTCCATCATTCTTTCTTCTTAGTATTTGGCTCCTGAAACATCAGAAGGGGCTTCCCCTGGAAATGGAAGAGTGTAAAACATCTTTATATAAAAAGTAAACATAATATCTTATTGATAATTGAGTTTTTATGACTGTGTTATGTTCATCTCTGCTTAAAATTAGCTTAGGTAAATATTGATAAGGTGTTCTGTCACACAAACATAGTCTAATATGTATTTTATATGGGAATAAGAGAAGAAATCAAATTTTCATTGAATGACAAAAAATATGTAAAGTAGTACTTTGTTCTTAAGGTATTTTTCTTCATAGAATTTCCAGAGACACACACACTTACATATACAGAAAGACTCCTTAGGCATTGCCATACAGCTATACAGGAATTATGAGCCTTACTCTGCATGTTTAGAAGCTCTACTGTAAAAATTTTAAATGATCTGACTGTGACTGAAAATAAAATTTAAAATACTGATTTCATGTAATCTTTTCTGACCAACAAACAAGGCCCTTTCATGTCTAATTCTTATCATTTCCAATGTTGTCATTCCAGATCAGGTTCTGCAAAGACAGTCACAAAAGTCTTCTAACTGTTCTCCCTATATTCACAGTATCCATAATTCAGTGCATCTTGCACATCAATGACAGATACAACTTCCTAGAGTATCATGATAATTGTATCTTTCTCATGTTCATTATCCTTGCATGGAATTCTCTTGATAATCAAATAAAACATTTCATATCTTTTGGACCCTGAAGGAAACTTAGAGATGATATACTCTGCCCCTATTATCTGCCAGAGAGAAAAACTAAAGGTGGAGGGAAAATTACTTATGTAAGATGTTTTGTGTTTTTTTTTCCCCTAAAACTCTCTCCAGGATAGTACATGACATTTAATGATGTCTCGTCACCTAACAATAAAATACTAACTAAACATTCAGTCTTTTTCAATATAAATCAAACCTACTTTCCCATTTTGTCTGTTACTATTCCTCCAGATTACAACCTTCCATGTATGTACATAGAATTTTGCTGCATAAATTTCTTTGTTAACATATTTTCTATTGTATTCTTAATAATTGATTATAAAACTTACCTACTCTTTCAAATTTCAGATTAAACGCTACTATTGATCATCAAAATTGGTAGGCTATCTTATTTATTAATGCTAATGACAATTTTTAGCCTCTTAAAGTATAGACTCATTCTATATTGTGTTTGCATTCTGTCTCTTCTAATGGTAAGCTTCTTGAACACAGGTTCTGATCCTTGTGCACTTATGTTTCCTTTGCAACACTTAACACAGCACATTGCATATAACAGGTGCAAAATAAATATTTGTAAAATGAATGGATACAATAATGAGCTAATTACCAGGAATTATCAGGGGTTCTTTCTCCTTATTTTATGTGAATCCAAACATCCACATATTTAGAACATCTGGATGGTTGGCATCAAATAATAAAACATATGTATGATTAACATAATTTCTTTTACATTTCATCTGGATGCTTTGGCATTGGTAAGATAGCCGAACACTCTCAAAACCATACTGTCACTTTGGTATTGGTTACAGTATTTTTAATTTGAATGAATAAAGAGCCCCTTTAAGAGAACTGAATAAAGCCCATTTTAAGTCACTATTCAATGAAAAGCACAATAGGACTCAATTTTCTGCAAACAACATCAGTCAAATCTAAGTAACAAACATAGTTGTATGTGTGCATAGTATATTTGTACATGTGTGAATACTTTCTGCCCATCAATTGGAATTTTTGGCACACATTTCAATGATGCTCTATGCACATCTTGTAATATTTTCTTTGTATCGCAATGCTTAGATGGGTTATACATCAGCCATAAACAATCTGTTTATGAAAGAGGGAACACTCTGGAAATTGTCAGTAAGATTGTGTTCATATCAGTGCATACTAATGAACATTTGCAGTTCAATAAAACTGCTGGGGTCTGCAAAAATAAACTTGATAGTATATTTATTTTTCTTTTTTTTATTTTTTTTATTTTTTTATTTTTTTAAATTTTTTATTGGTGTTCAATTTACTAACATACAGAATAACCCCCAGTGCCCGTCACCCATTCACTCCCACCCCCCGCCCTCCTCCCCTTCCAACACCCCTAGTTCGTTTCCCAGAGTTAGCAGTCTTTACGTTCTGTCTCCCTTTCTGATATTTCCCACACATTTCTTCCCCCTTCCCTTATATTCCCTTTCACTATTATTTATATTCCCCAAATGAATGAGAACATATAATGTTTGTCCTTCTCCGACTGGCTTACTTCACTCAGCATAATACCCTCCAGTTCCATCCACGTTGAAGCAAATGGTGGGTATTTGTCATTTCTAATAGCTGAGTAATATTCCATTGTATGGATAAAGAAGATGTGGTTTATGTATTTTTCTTTTTAAAAAAGATTTTTACTTACAGGAAATGGTAGAGGGCTAGATAATCATATTTTATACTACTTTGGGTAAATATTTGGAGAGAAAAAAGCACTTAAAATAGAAAGAATTCACATCAAAAACATACCCTAAAAACAAAGTATTATGATATATTTAAAAAGTAAAATGTTAACAACTTTTCATGTTGCAGAAGATAAAATCCTTCAGTAATTCTCTTTATTCAAAATTATATTTTTATGACTACATAAACCTTCATGCTGTTACATTTTCTTTAAAGTATATTTATAGTCTTACAATTCTGTGAGAAAAATTACAAGTTCTCCTTATCATGCTGAAATTATATGATATTAATCATGGATTTCTGCTTTGGCATACATATATAAATGAGTGAGACTTTAAACCAAAGCTATAGTGTCTGAAACGCGTATATAAGGGGGAAGATGGTGGGTTTGTGTGTATGTGTGTGTGTGTTTATAAAATGTGTTTTTAAAAATTCCTTCCTAACTTACATTATGTTGACCTTTAATCATTGGTCCAAGTCACAGTTAAACCATACCAAATTCTATGGAGTTTTTGTCATTTGTGTTTATTTTAAATGGCTAAATGATCGGTTAAATACTGACAGATCACGTATAATTCAAGATAGAACAGTGACCAAGCTGTGCAGCTATTCTTCATCTCTCATCCCTTTGGAGATAAATATATATCTATGTACTGATATATCGATATATCAATATAGATAGATAGATAGATAGATAGATAGATAGATAGATAGATTTCTTGCAGATTTTCTAACATAATTATTATATACTATAAACTATCCAAATAATGTAATGGCTTCCACAAAATTACAACCTTCCTCTTGCTCTTCTTCATTAAAAGTAGCTCCCAGTGATCAAATATTAATAAATTTCCCTTTTTCCCCAAATATAATTTAGTGTGTATATATATGATTATATAGTGTATATATATGCAGGTATATGTATATACATATATTTATATATGTATATACATATATTTATATATGTATATATATAAATAATGATTATATAATGTATATAATGATTCCTTTTTCAGTTGCAGGTTTAAAATAATAGCTATTTGTACTACAAACCTTGGCTGTTTTTGAATCACTATTTTTTTTAGTTTGTTTCTGGTTTCTGAATCTTGTTACTACTCTTCCAGTTACACCCAAGAGTGAGGCTATAAGTGAAAGCATGAAAACTATTCTAAAATATTTTCTGCTTTCCCCTTTTTTTAAAATTCAACTTTTAATTTTTTAATTAAAAAATTATTAACATCAATCTCAATGGCTGAGCCTGGGTTTGATTCTGTTGGTTTTTTTTTATTCTAATGTTTTCTGGTTCCTGGCCCTGATCTGTTTCTTGGGTATGGCATTCATACTTTCCTATATCATACTCTATGCTTCTACCTTCTCAGTTTTTTTTATTACAGCTTCTACCATTTGTTTAAGATCTACTGCTTGTAGACCTATTGATATGAGCTGAAAATGCATTCTGTTTCCATGTACATTTTCTAAATATACCACAAAATAATACTGATTATTTTTATTTTATTTTATTATTTTATTTTATTTTATTTTTAATTTTTTGGTATATTTTTATTGGAATTCGATTTGCCAATATATAGTATAACACTCAGTGCTCATCCTGTCAAGTGCCCCCCTCAGTGCTCATCACCCAGTTACCCCATCCCCACCACCCAACTGCCTTTCCACTTCCACTTGTTCGTTTTCCATAGTTAGCAGTCTTCATGTTCTGTCACCCTCTCTGATATTTCCCACTCATTTTCTCTCCTTTTGCCTTTAATCCCTTTCACTATTTTTTATATTCCTTGAATGAATGAAACCATATAATGTTTGTCCTTCTCCGATTGATTTATTTCACTCAGCATAATACCCTCCAGTTCTATCCACGTTGAGACAAATGGTGGGTATTTGTCGTTTCTAATGGTTGAGTAATATTCTGTTGTATACAAAGACCACATCTTCTTTATCCATTCATCTTTCGATGGACACCGAGGCTCCTTCCACAGTTTGGCTATTGTGGACATTGCTGCTAGAAACATTGGGGTGCAACTGCTTTGGCTTTTCAATGCATCTGTATCTTAGGGGTTAATCCCCAGGAGTGCAATTGCTGGGTCGTAGGGTAGCTCTATTTTTAACTCTTGGAGGAACCTCCACACAGGTTTCCAAAGTGGCTGCACCAGTTCACATTCCCACCAACAGTGCAAGAAGGTTTCCCTTTCTCCACATCCTCTTTGACATTTGTTGTTTCCTGCCTTGTTAATTTTCCCCATTCTCACTGGTGTGAGGTGGTATCTCATTGTGGTTTGGATTTGTATTTCCCTGACGGCCAGTGATGCAGAGCATTTTCTCATGTGCTTGTTGGCCATGTCTATGTCTTCCTATGTGAGATTTCTGTCCATGTCTTCTGCCTATTTCATGATTGGATTGTTTGTTTCTTTGCTGTTGAGTTTCATAAGTTCTTTATAGATCTTGGATACTAGCCCTTTATCTGATACGTCATTTGCAAATATCTTCTCCCATTCTGTAGTTTATCTTTTAGTTTTGTTGACTGTTTCTTTTGCTGTGTAGAAGCAACTCTATGGTCAACTAATATTCGACAAAGTGGGAAAGACTATCCACTGGAAAAGGACAGTCTCTTCAGTGAAGGGTGCTGGGATAATTGGACAGCCACATGCAGAAGAATGAAACTAGACCATTCTCTTACACCATACACAAAGATAAACTCAAAATGGATGAAAGATCTAAATGTGAGACAAGAATCCATCAAAATCCTAGAGGAGAGCACAGGCAAAACCCTTTTTTGAAATTGGTCACAGCAACTTCTTGCAAGATACATCTATGAAGGCAAGGGAATACTGATTATTTATATCAAATTCTATTGTCAACCTTTGAGATAAACATTATAATCCTATTTCCTGCTTTATATTCCTATTTGTAGGCTACATAATATGAGGCAGATAGATTTTTTAACTTATACCAAATCTTTCTATAACTGAGTGTAACATTTCTTTCATCTGATCAAACAGTGGTTATAACCATTTTTCATTAGCAATGTTTCTTAATTTATTTTTCTAAAGAGGAGAGATCATCTATTTAACTTCTGGAAAGAAAAACTGTTTAACATTTTTTGTTTCTTTTGCTTTTAAGGAATAATTTACATACAAAAGAAATTAGAATTTATTTCAATGAATTCTTACAGTTATATATACTCATGTAACTACTACTCAAATTAAGATTACCTCAGAAAGTTCTCCCTTGCACTCTGGTCATCCTCACACTCTGGTCATCACTGCCACTCTCACCCAAAAGCCATCACTTTCTAATTTCTAACATCATAGCTTTTTCTGTGCTTGGACTTCTTATGAAAAGAATGATACAGCATGTATGCCTTTGAGTTTGACTCCTCTATCTTTCTAAATATATAAATATATATAAATACATTATAAATGTAAATATATCTATATAAATACATATATTAAATATAAATATGTTAAAAACATAACATGAGATCTACTCAATAATATTTTAAGTATACAAAACAGTTTCGTTAATTATATGTACATTTTTTACAGAATTGTAGATCTGAACTTTTCATTGTATAACTGAAACTCTATAGTCATTAAATATAGTACTCTATCCCCCCCTCAACCAGCCCTTGGCAATCACCTCTCTACCTTGTTTCTATGAGTTTGACTATATTAGATACTTCATATATGTGGTATCATGCAGTATTTTTTCTTCTGTAACTGGCTTAATTCATTTAGCATAATGTCCTCAAATTTCATCCATGTTGTAGAATACGACAGAATATCCTTCTTTTTTAAGACTGAATGATAAATAATATTTATTGTATACACACACACACACACACACACACACCATGTTTTCTTCATTCATTCAGTGATGGAGATTTAGGTTGTTTCTACTTCTTGGTTATTGTGAATAGTGCAGCAATGAACATGAGACTTTAAATACCGATTTGAGATCTTGTTTGCAATTCTTTTGGATAAACACGTGTATTAGATGTTATTGGGTTATATGATATTTCTACTTTTAAACTTTAAGGACCCACAATGATGTTTTCTATAGTGGCTGCATCATTTTACACTCCACCAACGATGTCTAAGGGTTCCAGTTTCTCCATATCCTCACTAACACTTGTGATTGTGTGTGTGTGTGTGTGTGTGTGTGTGTGTTTATTGGCCATAATAACATGTGTAAAGTGATAGTAGATTGTAGTTTTAATTTGTAATTCACTTATCATTAGTTACATTGAGTATCTTTTTATATGCTTATTATTATTTGAGTATCTTCTTTGGAGTAATGTCTATTCAGGTTTTTGTATCCATTTCTTAAATTAAGTTCTTTATTTTTTGTTAGCTGAGTTGTAGGAGTTCATTACATATTTGGGATATTAATTCACTATTAGATATATAGTTTTCAAACATTTCCTCCTATTCTATAGGTAACCTTTTTACTCTTGATTATTCTTTTTGCTGCAGAGAAGCATTTTAATTTTATAAGTTCCACCTCTCATTTTCTTTTCTTTTCTTTTTCTTTCTTTCTTTCTTTTTCTTTTTGCTTTTGTTGCATGCACTTTTAGTGACATACAAGAAATCATTGGCAAAACCAAAGTTATGACTGTTTTTCTTTGTTTTCTTCCAAGAGTTTTATAGTTTCAGGTCTTCTGTTTAAGTATTTAATCCATTTTAAATGAATTTTTGTGTATGGTATAAGATATGGGTTCAATTTCTCTTTTTTTCATTTGGTTGTGTAGTTTTCCCAGCATCATGTGTTCAGAAGACTATCTTTTCCCATTGGGTAATCTTTGTATTCTTATTGAGATCATTTGAACATATTTGTGTGGGTTTATTTCTTGTCTCTCTATTCTGTTCCATTGGTTTGTGTTTGTTTTTATGTCAATTCCATATTGTTTTGACTACTCTAGTTTTGTAATGTTTTAAGCCAGGATGGGGTGTGTGGGTAGCTCAGTCAATTAAGCATCCAACTCTTAATTTTAGCTCAGGTCATGATCTCACGGTCCTGAGATCAAGCCCTGAGTCAAGCTCCATGCTAAGCATGGAGCCTGCTTAAGATTCTCTTTCTCCCTCTCCCACTGCTCCTCCTCCTCCATTTGCGTGTGCTCTCTCTAAATAAATAAATCCAGGAAATGTGAGGTTTTCACCTTTGTTCTCTTTAAGGCTTGTTCTTTTTAAGGCTGTGTTGATTATTCAGTCTTTTTTGGTTCCAAATTAATTTTAGGATTGTTTTGGGATGCCTGGATGACTCAGTGGTTGAGTGTCTGCCTTTGTCTCAGGTTGTGATCCCAGGATCCTGAGACTGAGTCCCACATTGGGCTCCTCACAGGGAGCCTGCTTCTCCCTCTGCCTATGTCTCTGCCTCTCTCTGTGTGTCTCTCATGAATAAATAAATTAAATCTTTTTAAAAAAATTTAGGATTGGGGCACCCCCTGTGGCGCAGCGGTTTAGTGCCGCCTGCAGCCCGGGGTCTGATCCTGGAGACCCGGGATCGAGTCCTGCTTCGGGCTCCCTGCGTGGAGCCCGCTTCTCCCTCTGCTTGTGTCTCTGCCTCTCAGTCTCTCTCTCTCTCTCTGAATAAATAAATTTAAAAAAATACTTATAAAAAAATTTAGGGTTGTTTTCTCTATCTCTGAAAAAAAAATGTCTTTGGGACTTTGACAGAAATTGCATTAAATCTGTAGAATGCTTTGAGTAACACAGATATTTTAACAATATTAAGTCTTCCAACACATGAACATGAAATAGCTTTCCATTTATTTGTGTCATCCTTAATTTTAGCAATCTTTTATAATTTATAGTATAAAATTCTTTCACCTCCTTGATTAAGTTTATAACTAAATATTTTATATATTTTCATAATTTATTCTCTTAATTTATTATAAATTTATTCTCTTAATTTCCTTTTCAATTAATTTGTTATTAGTATATAAAATGTAATATAAAAATCAATTTTTGTGTTGATTATCTTAACCTATGATTTGCTGATTTTGTTTTTTATTTTTAAAGCTTTTTTTAATTATTAGTGTTTTCTACATATAACATCAACTGAGATCAGAAATAATTTACTTTTTCTTTTGCAATTTAGATGTCTTTTTCTTTTTCTTGACATTTGAACTGGCCAGGATTCCCAGTACTTTATTAAAAGTGTGTACCCTTGTGTTATTCTTGATCTTTAAGAAAAAACCTTAAGTTGTCACCATTAACTATGATTTTAGCCTTTCATGTGTGACCTTTGTTTTGCTGAGCTAATCTTTCATTTAGAATTTGTCTATTGTTTTTATCTAAAAGGAAAATTGAATTTTGTCAAATACTTTTTTTTCCTCTGTGGAGAACTTTTTATACTTTGCTCTCTAAATCACTGATTGATTTTTGTATGTTGAATCATCTTTGCATAACAGGGATAAATCTCACTTGATCATGGTGTATGATACTTTTAGGGTATTTTTGAATTCAGTTTGTTAGTATTTTCTTGAGAATGTTTCCATGTATATTCATTAGAGATATTGGACTTTTGTTGTTGTTGTTTTTCCTTGTAGCGTCCTTCTCTGGCTTTGGTATAAGCTTGATGCTGGCCTCATAAAATGAGTTTGGAAGTGTTTTTTTCTTCCTCCTACAATTTTTGGTGTTAATTTATATTTAAATATTTGCCAGAACTCTCCAATGAAACCGTCTGTTCCTGGACATTTATTGTAGAGAACTTTTGGTTACTGATTTAACTTCCTTTTTATTATATGTCTCCAATGATTCAGTCTTGGTAAGTTCTATGTTTCTAGGAATTTATCCATTTCTTCTATATTATCCAATTTATTGGTATATGATTGTCAATAATAATGCCTTATGATCCTTTTTATATCTGTAGCATCAGTGTAATGTTTCCTCTTACATTTCTGATTTTAATTATTTCAGAATTCTATGTTTTTTTTTAGTCTAGCTAAGAAAATGTCTACTTTATGAATGTTTCAAAATACCAGCCCTTCTTTTTCTATTGTTATAATTAACATATTAGTTTCAGATATGCAAAATAATTATTTGATATTTGTATATATTGTGAAATATCTGCCACAATAAGTCTAGTTAACATCTATCATCATACACAGTTCTAATCTTTTTCTTCTGAAAAGAATTTATTAATCTATTCTCTTAGCAACTCTTGAATATGCAATACCTTATTGTTGACTATAGTCACTGTGCTGTGTATTATATCACCATAACTTATTTACTTTGCAACTGGAAATTTGTACCTTTTTTAAAAAAATTATTTATTTATTTCATAGAGAAAGAAAGAGCACAAGCAGGGGGAATGACAGTCAGAGGGAGAGGGAGAAGGCTTTCCACTGAGTGGGGACCCCAATGCAGAGCTCTATCCCAGGACCCTGGAATCATGATCTGAGCTGAAGACAGACACTTAACCAACTGAGCAACTCAAACACCCTGGAAATTTGTACGTTTTGAACCTTTTCACTAATTTTACCCACTCCCCTATCTGCCTCTGGCAACTGCCAATCTGTTCTCTGTATTTATGAACTTGTTTTTTTTTTTCAATTCTGCATATAAGTGAAATCATACAGTATTTGTTTTTTGTTTTTGTTTTTGTTTTTTTTACCCTAATACTCCTCCCCATAAAAGTCAGGGCTTTCTTGTCTCTTGCTG
This sequence comes from Canis lupus dingo, assembly GCF_003254725.2. Taxonomy (NCBI): domain Eukaryota; kingdom Metazoa; phylum Chordata; class Mammalia; order Carnivora; family Canidae; genus Canis; species Canis lupus. The sequence goes on from NC_064281.1 coordinate 72,886,247, forward strand.
CTTTAAGGATCTTCTCTTTATCTTTGGAATTTGCAAGCTTCACAATTAAATGTCGAGGTGTTGAACGGTTTTTATTGATTTTAGGGGGGGATCTCTCTATTTCCTGGATCTGAATGCCTGTTTCCCTTCCCAGATTAGGAAAGTTTTCAGCTAGAATTTGTTCAAATACATATTCTGGCCCTCTGTCCCTTTCGGCGCCCTCGGGAACCCCAATTAAACGTAGGTTTTTCTTTCTCAGGCTGTCGTTTATTTCCCTTAATCTATCTTCATGGTCTTTTAATTGTTTGTCTCTTTTTTCCTCAGTTTCCCTCTTTGCTATCAACTTGTCTTCTAGGTCACTCACTCGTTCTTCCACCTCGTTAACCCTCGTCGTTAGGACTTCTAGTTTGGATTGCATCTCATTCAATTGATTTTTAATTTCTGCCTGATTAGATCTAAATTCTGCAGTCATGAAGTCTCTTGAGTCCTTTATACCTTTTTCTAGAGCCACCAGTAGCTTTATAATAGTGCTTCTGAATTGGCTTTCTGACATTGAATTGTAATCCAGATTTTGTAACTCTGTGGGAGAGAGGACTGTTTCTGATTCTTTCTTTTGAGGTGAGGTTTTCCTTCTAGTCATTTTGCTCAGTGCAGAGTGGCCAAAAGCAAGTTGTATTGGGAAAAAGAGAAAAAGAGAGGAGAGAAAGAAGGAAAGAAAAGAGAAAGAGAAAAAAAAGGGAAGAAAAAGAAAAAAAAAACGAAAAAAAAAAAAGGGAAGAAAAAGAGAAAGAAAAAGAAAGGAGAAAAAAAGGGGGTGGGGGAAGGATACAAATCAAAAAGCAAAATAAAACAAAAACAAAAACAAAAACAAAAACAAACAAACAAAAAAAGAACCACCGGGGAGTATCTTCTGATTCTGTGTACTTTAAGTCCCTTGGCTTCTCCTGGAAGTTGTCCGTCTAGCTGGTGTTCTGGGGGAGGGGCCTGTTGTGCTGATTTTCAGGTGTTAGCAGTTGGGGGAGCTGCTGTGCCCCTGCCTGGTGCAGGGCTCAGTGGGGGTTGTTTACCCCGTGAGGCCGCAGGAGGAACAGCCCCAGTGGCGGGGCAGCTCTGGAAACCTGGATTCAGCTCCGGCAGGAACTCCGTCTGCAGGGCCTGGAGGCTCCCGGGCGGGGCCGCTGATGTGCTCAGCTGGGGCAGGAGCGTCCTCGCTGTCCTGGGCCCTCCCGGCCTCTGCCTGTCCCGGGGAAGGCCGGATCCTGGGCTGTGTCCCGGCGCCCTGTGCTCTGGAGCCTGCGCTGGTGGATTCGCGCTCTCGGGCCGCGCAGCCCCCTCCGCGGAGCTGCCGCCCAAGCCCCTCCGAGCTGCTCCTGGAACCGCGCAGCCCCCTCCGCACGGAGCCTCTTCCTCTGCCCGAGCCCCTCCGAGCTGCTCCCGGGGCCGCGCAGCCCCCTCCGCGGAGCCGCCGCCCGAGCCCCCCCGAGCTGCTCCGGGTCCCGCCGGGTCCCGCCGTGCGCGCTGCAGCCCTTAGGGAGCTCGGCGCACTCTCCTGGGCGCGCAGTTGCTGTTACTGTCCCAGGGAGCCGGAGGGCATCCTCGCCCTCCTGGTTCCTGCTCCACCTCCCCGCGAGCCCCTTTCCGCCCGGGAAGGTCGGTGCAGCTCCTACGTCTCCGGGACGGGGCTCTCCTGTCCTGGGGACACTCGCCCCGGCCTCAGCCCGGCTCCTCGCGGGGCCCCTCCCCCTTGGAGGCCTTTGTTTCTTTATTTCTTTTTCCTCGTCTTCCTACCTTGATAGAAGCGCGAACTCTTCTCACTGTAGCATTCCAGCTGGTCTCTCTTTAATTCTCAGGCCGAATTCATAGATTTTCAGGATAATTTGAAGGTTTTCTAGGTAGTTTGGTGGAGACAGGTGATTTGGAGACCCTACTCTTCCGCCATCTTGCTCCTCCCCCCCTGTTTTTGTTTTTTTTGTTTTGTTTTGTTTTTCATGTTTACTTCGCTTAGAGTAATAACATTCAGGTTTATCCATGCAGTTGTGAATGGCAAAATTTTATTTCTTATGGCTGAATACTTATAACATCATGATTTCCTTATTATTTCATCTACTAATGGGCATTTATGCAGTTACTACATCTTAGCTATTGTAGATAGTGATGCAAGAAACATGGAGATGCATATATCTTTTCAAATTAATATTTTTGTTTACCTTCTATAAAAACTCAGAAGTGAGATTGCTGGGTCATATAGTAGTTCTATTTTCAATTTTTTGAAGAACTTCCATACTGTTTTCCATAGTGAGTGACACGAATTTATATTTCTCATTCTCATCAATGGTGCACAAGTGTTCCCTTTTTCTACAATCTCACTGACACTTATTATTTCTTGCTTTTTGATAATAGCCACCCTAAAAAGTGTGAAGTGATGTCTCATTGCGGTTTTTATTTGCATTTCCCTGACAATTAATGATGTCAAACACCCTAAAGGGGGAAAACATCATTTAGATTCAGGCTGATTGGAAGCTAGACCTTCAAGCAGCACCTTTTAAAAGTATGCAAATATATAGTCCTGAGGGGCCGGAAGCAAAAGCCCACTGGCCATCAAAGACAGGTAATCTGGAGGTGTTCTTGGAGAGTAATCACAAAAATTGGGGCTCCAGATGAGTTTATGTCATCATCCTGGGAAATACTGTTGAACCAGAGGAAGACAGAGGTCAGAGCACCAAGATAGTATCCACAGCCTACATTCCTTGAGAGCAGCTCCATGGGGGCACTAAATGTGTGCAAAACCTGAAGCCTGAACCTCAGTCCAAAGCTCCAAGAGAAGAAAAGTGGCTTACTTCATAGAAAGACTAAGAAATGTGCCTTAGTGTGCTATCTGTGCAGGACCTTGGAGTTGGTAAGCTTCCAAGAATCATCCATCTGGTCGCCACAGTCCATTGGGACCCAAGAATGCAAGCTTCTTTGTCCACTGATGCCAAGTAATTGAGGAACATCCCCTAGGTGTTGGCCATAAAAACCAGGCATCAGACATGTGTAAAGCTCTCCTCCAGGAGACAATATACTCTGGAGCACAGCACAGGCTGACTGGAAAGATAATGCCTGCCCTCTGAGGTCTCTGCAAAGATTTACAGTTAAGTCTTCAGATGTGTGTTTAATTAAAGCTTTCCCTTTGGCCATAGCAATGATAATTAGCTAATAGTCTAACTTCAAAGAAATAATGAGCTTTGGGGTCTGTTGACTTTTGCTGTGCCTGGGGATTGAGAGCTATTTAAAAACCTTTTCTCTGTTGGTTAGAGTCTTATAGAACCCATGAGCATACGTCCTACAGGCCACCAGAGCCAGGTGATATAGAGGTGTTCACTGGCAGTCATAAAAATTGGAGTGTCAGAGAAGGGGATGAACTTTTATCTGGGTGACACTGATTATTATAGTCCCACATGACCAGGAATATAAGCCTTCCCCCTGGACTCCAAAGCCAGGTAATTAAGAGGCATCATCTGGCAGTGGCTATAAAAATCAGGGCACCAAATGCATGTAAAGGCTCCCTTTTGGAGTATATGGGTCTCTGGAGCACAGCAAAGGAAGAGCACAGAAATGGTGCCTCTAGTCCCTGGGCACAAAGAGTATTCCAACAAGCTTTTAGATATGTGTGTTAAATTAGATGCCTTTCCCTCAGGCAGAGGTTATAATATAAGCAGGTAAGCCACTTTCATTTTAAGTCTGGGTGTTATTGCATCCCTTTGATTTGGTCCCTGGAGCAGGATAGTACAAATGCATGAATGGATTAAGAGGCATTTCTGAGGTCAGTCTGGATCTCAGGATGTAAGCGACAAAGGTTGTCAAAATGAAAGTTTGGGGAGGCTTATCTCTCAAGTGCATGTCTCAAAACTTGGGGTGCCTAATGTGGAATCTGAACCCTCAGAGAGAATCTTCACATTTTGAGTTTACTCCTGATTGTGGGTTGCTAAACCAAGGATGGGTTTTAAGGCAAAATTGTGTCCAAGATTCTCCTATTCACCTCCATGTGGGTTTTCTTCCTGTTTGCACTATGTGCCATCATCACTCAGCTGATATTAAGTTTTGTTTTTGAAATGAAATTTCAAAATATGAATGAAAATTGTTTCATATACAGATGTAGGCTCAGTCTGTTCATGAGAGGAAATCAGTTGGGTTCAGTATCTTTCTACATTACTATCTTGACCTGGAATCACACTCATAAAGGTCCTATATGAAAGACCTATAGCCAATATCCCCAGTGAAGGGATAAAGTTTATCCCTTAAAGTCAGAAACAAGACAGAGATATCTATTGTCACTACTGTTGTTCAACATAATACTGGAAGTCCTAGCCTCAGCAATCAAACAACAGAAAGAAATCCAAATCAGCAAGGAAGAAGTCAAACTCTATTTGCAGATGACAAAACATTCTATGTAGAAAACCCGAAAGACTCTGCCAAAGAATTGCTAGAACTGTGCATGAATTCAGCAAAGTCACAGGATATAAAATCAATGTACAGAAATCTGTTGCATTAATACACACTGATAATGAAGCAGCAGAAAGAGAAATCAAGGAATTAATTCCATTTATAATTTCACCAAATATCATAAGACACCTAAGAATAAAACTAACAAACTCATAAAAGATCTATACACTGAAAACTATAGAACACTCATGAAAGAAATTGTGGAAGACACAAACAAATGAAAAAAGCATTCCATGTTCATGAATTGGAAGAATAAATGTTAAAACATCTATACTATCCAAAGAAATCTACATATTCAAGGCAATCTCAATCTAAATAACACAAGCATTTTTCACAGAACTAAAACAAACAATCCTAAAATTTGTATGGAACCAAAGTAGACCTTGATTAGTCAAAGTAATGCTAAAAAAGAAAACCAAAGTAGAAGGCAGAACACTCACAGAATTCAAGCTGTATTACAAAGCTATAATCAATAAGACACTATGGTACTAGCAGAAAAACAGACACATAGATCAATGGAATAGAACAGAAAACTCAGTAACCAACATTATATGGTCTCTAAATCTCCCAAAAGCAGAAAAGAGAATCCAATGGAAAAAAGACAGTCTCTTCAACAAACAGTGTTGGAAAAACTAGACAGAAACGTGCAAAAGAACAAAACTGGACTGCTTATATACATCATACACGAAAATAAATTCAAAATAGATGAAAGACTTAAGTACAAGAGAGGAATCCATAAAAATCCTAGAGGAGAAGACACAGGCAACAACCACTTTGACCTTGGCCACAAAAACTTCTTACTAGACATGTCTCAGGGAGGAAGGAAAACAAAAGCAAAAAAGATGTATTGGGACTTTTTGGTATAATTTTTTTATTGGAGTTCAATTTCCCAACATATAACACTCAGTGAACAGACAATCAAGTGCCCCCCTGAGTGCCTGTCACCCAGTCACCTCATCCACCCCAGCCAACTCCCTTTCCACTATCCCTTGTTCATTTAACAGAGTTAGGTGTCTCTCATGTTCTGTCACCTTCACTGATTTTTCCCATTCATTTTCTCTCCCTTCCCTTTTAATCCATTTCACTATTTTTTATATTTATCAAATGAATGAAACCATATAATGTTTGTCCTTCTCCTATTAACCTATTTCACTCAGCATAATACCCTCCAGTTCCATCCACGTGAAGTAAATCGTGGGTATTTGTCATTTCTAAAGGCTGAGTAATATTCCATTTTATACATAAACCACATCTTCTTTATCCATTCATCTTTCGATGGACACCAAGGCTCCTTCCACAGTTTGGCTATTGTGGACTTTGCTGCTAGAAACATCGGGGTGCAGGAGTCCTGGTGTTTCACTGCATCTGTATCTTTGGAGTAAATCCCCAGCGGTACAATTGCTGGGTCATAGGGTAGCCCTATTTTTAACTCTTGAGGAACCTCCACAGTTTTCCAGAGTAGCTGTACCAGTTCACATTCCCACCAACAGTGCAAGAGGGTTCCCCTTTCTCCACATCCTCTCCAACATTTGTGGTTTCCTGCCTTGTTAATTTTCTCCATTCTCACTGGTGTGAGGTGGTATCTCATGGTGGTTTTGATTTGTATTAGCCTGATGGCCAGAGATGCAGAGCATTTTCTCATGTGCTTGTTTGCCATGTATATGTCTTCCTCTGTGAGATTTCTGTTCATGTATTTTGCCCATTTCATGACTGGATTGTTTGTTTCTTTGCTGTTTGGTTTAATAAGTCCTTTATAGATCTTGGATAATAGCCCTTTATCTGACAGGTCATTTGCAAATATCTTCTCCCATTCTGTAGGTTGTCTTTTAGTTTTGTTGACTGTTTCTTTTACTGTGCAAAAGATACTTATCTTGATAAAGTCCCAATAGTTCATTTTTGCTTCTGTTTCTCTTGCCTTCATGGATGTATCTTGCAAGAAGTTACTGTGGCCGAGTTCAAAAAGGGTGTTGCTTGTGTTCTCTAGGATTTTGATGGAATCTTGTCTCACATTTAGAGCTTTCATCCATTTTGAGTTGATCTTTGTGTATGGTGTAAGAGAATGGACCAGATTCATTCTTCTCTATATGGATGTACAATTTTCCCAGCATCATTTATTGAAGAGACTGTCTTTTTTCCAGTGGATAGTCTTTCTTACTTTATCGAATATTAGTTGACCATAAAGTTCAGGGTCCACTTCTGGATTCTCTATTCTGTTCCATTGATCTATGGGTCTGTATTTGTGCCAATACCACATTGTCTTGATGAGCACAGCTTTATAGTACAACCTGAAATCTAGCATTGTGATGCCCCCAGCTGTGGTTTTCTTTTTTAATATTCCCCCTGGCTATTTGGGGTCTTTTCTGGTTCCACACAAATTTTAACATGATTTGATCCAACTCTCTGAAGAAAGTCCATGGTATTTTGATAGGAATCGCATTAAACATGTAAATTGCCCTGGGTAACATTGACATTTTCAAAATATTAATTCTTCCAATCCATGAGCTTGGTATATTTTTCCATCTCTTTGTGTCTTCCTCAATTTCTTTCAGAACTATTCTATAGTTTTTAGGGTATAGATCCTTTACCTCTTTGATAAGGTTTATGCCTAGGTATCTTTTGCTTTGGGTGCAATTGTAAATGGGATTGACTCCTGAATTTCTCTTTCTTCAGTCTCATTATTAGTGTATAGAAATGCCACTCATTTCTGGGCATTGATTTTGTATCCTGCCACACTGCCAAATTGCTGTATGAGTTCTAGCAACCTCGGGGTGGAGTCTTTTGGGTTTTCTATGTAGAGTATCATGTCATCGGTGAAGATAGAGAGTTTGACTTCTTCTTTGCCAATTTGAATGCCTTTAATGTCTTTTTGTTGTCTGATTGCTGAGGCTAGGACTTCCAGTACTATGTTGAATAGTAGTGGTGAGAGTGGACGTCCCTATGGTGTTCCTGATCTTAGGGGGAAGGATCCCAGTGTTTCCCCACTGAGAATGATATTTGCTGTGGGCTTTTCATAGACGGCTTTTAAGATGCTGAGGAATGTTCCCTCTTTCCCTACACTCTGAAGAATTTTGATCAGGAATGGACGCTGTATTTTGTCAAATGCTTTCTCTGCATCTATTGAGAGGATCATATGGTTCTTGGTTTTTCTCTTGCTGATATGATGAATCACATTGATTGTTTTATGAGTGTTGAACCAGCCTTGTATCCCAGGGATAAATCCCACTTGGTCATGGTGAATAATCTTCTTAATGTATTGTTGGATCCTATTGGCTAGTATCTTGTTGAGAATTTTTGCATCTGTGTTCGTCAGAGATATTGGTCTAAAGTTCTCCTATTTGGTGGGGTCTTTGTCTGGTTTTGGAATTAAGGTGATGCTGGCCTCACAGAATGAGTTTGGAAGTATTCCATCACTTTCTATTTTTCTGTACAGCTTTAGTAGAATAGGCATTGTTTCTTCTTTAAATGTTTGATAGAATTCCCAAGGGAAGCCATCTGGCCCTGGGCTTTTGTGTCTTGGGAGGTTTTTGATGACTGCTTCAATTTCCTCCCTGGATATTGGCCTGTTCAGGTTTTCTCTTTCTTCCTGTTCCAGTTTTGGTAGTTTGTGGTTTTCCAGAAATGTGTCCATTTCTTCTAGATTGCGTAATTTATTGGCATATAGCTGCTGATATGTTTTTAAAATCGTCTGTGTTTCCTTGGTATTCGTTGTGATTTCTCCTTTTTTATTCAAGATTTTATTAATTAGGGTCTTTTCTCTTTTGTTTTTAATAAAGCTGGCTACTGGTTTATCTATCTTATTAATTCTTTCCAAGAATCAATTTCTGGTTTTGTTAATCTGTTCCACAGTTCTTCTCGTCTATTTCATTGAGTTCTGTTCAAATCTTTATTAACTCTCTTCTTCTGCTGAGTGTAGGCTTTAGTTGCTGTTCTTTGTCCAGTTCCTTTAGGTGCAAGTTTAGCTTGTGTATTTGAGTGTTTTCCAATTGTTTGAGGGATTCTTGTATTCTAATGCATTTCCTTCTTAGGACTGTTGTTGCTGTATCCTAAAGATTTTGACCAGTTGTATCCTCCTTTTCATTAGTTTCCATGAATCTTTTAAAATTCTTCTCTAATTTCTTGTTGACTCATTAATCTTTTAGTAGGAAGCTCTCTAATGTGCACATGTTTGAGTTCCTTCCAAATTTCTTCTTGTGATTGAGTTCTAGTTTCAAAGCATTGTGATCTGAAAATATGGAGGAACAATCCCAAATTTTGGTATCAGTTGAGACCTGATTTGTGACCCAGTGTGTGGTCTATTCTGGAGAAAGTTCCATGTACACTTGAGAAGAATGTGTATTCAGTTGTGTTTGGATGCAAAGTTCTGTATATATCTGTGAAATCCATCCTATGCAGTGTATCATTTAAAGCTCTTGTTTCTTTAGTGATGTTGTGCTTTGAATATTTGTCATTTGCAGAAAGTGCTGTGTTGAAGTCTCCTACTATTAGTGTAGTATTATCTAGATGTCTTTATTTTGGTTATTAATTGATTGATATACCTGGAAGCTCCCCCATGAAGGGCATAAATATTAATTATTGTTAGGTCCTCTTTTAGGATAGATTCTTTAAGTATGATATAGTGTCCCTCTTCATCTCTTACTATATTCTTTGGGATAAACTTTATCTCATATGAGGATTGTTATCCCAGCTTTCTTTTGAGGACCAGTTCAATGGTAAATGGTTCTCCAACCTTTTATTTTCAGGCTGGAGGTGTCCATAGGTCAAAAATGAGTCTCTGGTAGACAGCAAGTAGATGGGTTTTGCTTTTTATCCAGTCCAAACCCCTGCGCGTTTTGATAGGATTGTTTAGCCTATTCATGATCAGAGTTACTATTAAAAATATGAATTTAGTGTCATCATAATACGTACTCAGTCCCTGTTTTTGTGAATTATTTCTTTGGGTGTCCTCTCTCTTTATTTTTATTTATTTATTTATTTATTTATTTATTTATTTATTATTTATTTATTTATTTTTTTACAGAGTCCCCCTTAATATTTCTTGCAGAGCTGGTTTGGTGGTTACATATTCTTTCAGTTTCTGCCTATCTTGGAAGCTCTTTATCTCTCCTTCTATTCTGAATGAGAGAATTGTTGCATATAGTATTCTTGGCTGTGTGTTATTCTCATTTAGTACCCTGAACATATCCTGCCAGCCCTTTCTGGTCTGCCAGGTCTCTGTGGAGAAGTCTGCTCTTTATCTGGTATTTCTCCCCATATTATTTAAGAATCTCATCTCTTGCTGCATTAAGGATTTTCTATTTATCTTTGGAATTTGCAAGTTTCAGTATTAAATGTTGAGATGTTGAATGGTTTTTAATTGATTTTGTGGGGACCCCTGTATCTCCTAGATCTGAATGTCTGTTTCTCTCCCCCAAATAGGGAAGTTTTTAGCTATGTTTTGTTCAAATATACTTTCTGGCCCTGTTCCCTCTCAGCGCTCTCTGGAATGCCAATTATATGTAGATTATTCCCTCTAAGGCTATGATTTCTTTCCCTTAAACTTTCTTTGGGATATTTTAATTGTTTTTCCTCTTTTTTATTCAGCTTCTTTCCTTGTCATCAACCTGTCTTCTATGTCGTTCACTCTTTCTTCTACCTCATTAACCCTTGTCCTTAGGACCTCCAGTTTGGATTGCATTTCATTTAATTGATTTTTAATTTCAACCTGATTAGATCTAAATTCTGCAGAGATGAAGTCTCTTGAATCTTTTATGCTTTTTTTCTAGCCACCAGTAGCTTTATAATTGTGCTTCTGAATTGGCTTTCTGATATCGAATTGTAATCCAAATTCTGTAACTCTATGCCAGAGAACAATATTTCTGATTCTTTCTTTTGTGGTGAGTTCTTCTTTCTAGTTATTTTGCCCAGTGTAGAATGGCTATATGAGCAGGCTGAGTCAAGATGATCAACCACGATCTTAGGCAATTTCATCCTCTATGATTCCGACCAGGTCAGAGACCAGAAAATGGAAACAAAGATCAGAACAAATAAAACAAATGCCCACTAAACTGAACAACAATGGTTAAAACAAAGATGTAAAAAAGAAGGCCATGAATCCCAAAGGTGAAGAAAAAAAGAGAAAAAAGATTAGAAAATAGTAAATGTAAAGAGGGGGAAATAAGAAAAAAAGAAAAAGAAAGAGAAGAGAAAAATGGGAGGACTGGGAGATGGTGGTTGTGACGAAGTTGTAGTGGAGGGAGAAGGTAGTCTACCTGAGGGCTTCTAGTCGCTGATCCTCTTGGTTCTGAGTGTATTACATTCTGTATGTTAGAAGATGCTCAGTTTCAAACTTATATACACCAGCAATACTTGTACAAAGTGCTAACATTGACCATCAAAACATAAACTGAGGGTTGATGGAGGTAAGAAGTTTGAGGGGATGCACTAAATGTGTTATAGACAAGGAGTTTAAGATGGTAGAGAATTGGGCAGCCCTGGTGGCCCAGTGGTTTAGTGCTGCCTTCCTCCCAGGGCATGATTATGGAGACCCGGGATTGAGTCCCATGTCAGGCTCCATGTATGGAACCTGCTTCTCCCTCTGTGCCCCGCCCCTCTCTAATAAATAAATAAATAATCTTAGAAAATAACTATTAAATAAAAAGATGATAGAGAATTAGGAACCCTAGGCTTTCTTTGTCCCTCTAATACAGTTTTATTGAGGTCAGATCACTTGGAAAACCCAGGAAATCAATCTGAGGATTGGAAGAAGGATTTCCATGGTTGGAAAGAAATGGCATGGCAGGTGTGAGGTGCAAGGAAGTGATCTAGGGGAAAGAAATACTGCCTTGCCACAGAAGGGAAGGAGCCCTTTATGCTTGGAGAGTAAAAAAATAAGAAATTGGTTGAGGGAGTGTGGCATTGAGTCCCCATAAGGAGTAAACCTCTCTGGATCATGGACTGGAGAGGGAGGGGATCTGTGTGTCACAGGTTTTTTTCAAATAATGTATGGAACTCAACCTCTTAGGTTTTGAATGTGTGTGATTTTTGCCAGAGAGTAGCTGTGGGAGTCTGCATCTAGGGAAAAGGTGGGTGCTGGCTAGAGAGCACATAAAGTGGTATAATGATCTCCTGGGTGTATTGGGAAAGAACGTTCTTTTTCCTGGAGTGCATTTGGAAGAGGATATGTTGCTTCTCCAAGGACAAAAGACCCTGTAGATATTAGCAAATGGCCTTTCATTGGCAAGGCACAGAGGATGGATAGCCTGTTCACTGCTTTTTGTGGTGCTACATCACTGATTGTGCATACAGTGCAGGTGTGGGACTATTTCTCTGGGACAAAGGGCACTGGACACATTGTGGTAAGGCTCCACTTCAGAAAAAGGAGTAGATCCATGTGGTATTGGGTCTTTTAAGATTTGGAGTTTTGAATCCCAGCCACATACGGAAGATAAAATGCAGGAAAGTTGTGGCACCAGGCATGCTAACAGCCTTCACTTTTCTGTGAGGGCTTCCTGAACATCAGGACATGTGAGATCTTCTGTCTGGATGAGAGAGTGGGTGGCACCATTTCCACCTCACCACCAACAGGGTTGGGCATCAGGGAGCAACACGTTGGGCTCTAATGGAGGTTGGAGACACTTAAACCAAGCCCTGCCAACTTGTGCCTGGCAAGTGAATATTTTACTAAGTCAAGTCTGACTCTGAGTGAGGAGAGAGGGTGAGTCTCTCCCCAGGAGACCAGCACCGGCAACACCCCACTGGCACCAGTCTGCTGATCATACAGTACTTCAAAGCATCACCCTCAGTTCTGGTGGAAATAGAACTAAGCTGGTTTTCCTTTCTTCTTTTCTTCTTTATTTTTCTTTTTTGCTTTGGAATAAAGCTTATAGTGTTTTTTGTTTGTTTGTTTGTTTTTTTACTTTATTTTTTCAATTCTTTTTCTCTTTTTTTGGAGCAGTATTCTTTTTTTTTTCTTTTCCTGTTTTATTTTTTTCTTTTTTAGAAAGATTTTTTTTTTAATTTTGGGAAAGAGCAAGCAAGGGAGACAGAGAGGGAGAGAACACAAGTGGGAGGTGAGGCAGAGGGAAAGGGAGAAAGAGAATCACAAGTAGACTCTACATTAAGACTGGAACCTAATGCAGGACTCAATCTCACAACTCTGAGATCACCAACTAAGCTGAAACCAAGAGTTGGACACTTAACCCACTGAGTCACCCAGGCACCCCATTTCCTTTCTTTTTCTTTGGAATCAAGTTTACAGTGTAGCTTATTTATTTATTTATTTATTTATTTATTTATTTATTTATTACTGTTTGTTTGACTTTTTTCTTCCTTTACCCTTTTTTGGATCAGTTTTTTTTAAAGATTTACCTATTTGTGTATGAGAGAGAGTACACAACTGGGGGGAGGGGCAGAGGGAGAGAGAGAGAAGCAGACTCCTCACTGAATGGGGAGACTCATGCAGGACTAGGTCCCAGAACCATAAGATCATGACCTGACCTGAAATCAACAGCCAGCTACTTAACTGACTGAACCACTGAGGCGCCCCCTCAGTCTCATTTTAACAAACAAACCAAAGCACACCTATTTAAATGTCCAAACACTCTCCACTGTAATCAAGGACTGAATTCTGCAGAGAACTGATCAGAAGGTATGAGCAGCCAAACACAACATCAGAGTACACACAGCATACACCAGAAACACTTCCTAAAGTGCCATGTCTTGGATAGTGTATGGCTCCTTTTTAAATACAGCATTACACTCAGGTGCAGAAAACATAGCAAGCTTTCATAACACACAAAAAACAGAAACTTACTCAAATGACAAGATGGAGGAATTTTCCTCAAAAGGAAGATCAAGAAGAAATCATAGCCAGGGACTTGCTCAAAACAGATACAGACGATATATCTAAACAAGAATCTAGAACAACTGTCATAAGACTACTATTTGAACATGAGAAAAACAGAAAATACCAGAGAAACACTTGCTGCAGAGATAGAAGGCCCAAAAACTAGTGACACTGAAATTTTTTAAAAATGCCATAACTGAGATGCAAAACTGACTGGATATAATCATTCAAGGACTGAAGAAGCAGAGAAGAGGACAGGTGATGATGAAGATAAAATTATAGAAAATAATGAAGCTGAAAAGGTGAGGGAAAGAAAACTACTATTATCACTAAGGTAGAGTTAGGGAACTCAATGATTCAACAAAATGAAATAATATCCATATCATAGGAGTCTCAGAAGTAGAAAAACAGGAGGAAAAGGGGGCACAAGGTTTATTTGAACAAATTATAGCTGAGAACTGCCCTAATCTGGGGAAGGAAATTTAAGTCCAAGAGGCACAAACAACTCCCCTCAAAATCAACAAAAACAGATCAGCACCTAGACATATCATAGTGAAACTTGTAAAATACAAAGAAAAAGAGAGAAATATAAAAGCATCTAAGGACAAAAGATCCTTAACCTACAAGGTTAGACAAATAAGGTTAGCCGCAGACCTGTGCTGAAACTTGGCAGGCCATGTGTGAGTGAAAGGAAATATTCAACATACTAAATGGGAAAAATATGCAGCCAAGAATACTTTATTAAGCAAGTTTGTTTCAGAATAATAGGAGAAATAAAGAGTTTCCAAGACAAGCTAAAACGAAGAGTTTGTGAACACTAAACCAGCTCTACAAGATACGTTAAAGGGGACCCTTTGAGCAGGGAAGAGAAACCAAAAGTATCAAAGACTAGAAAGGAACAGAGACAATCTACAGGAACAATGACTTTACAGGTAATACAATGACACAAAATTCATGTCTATTAATAATTACTCTGAATGTAAATGGACTAAATACTCCAATAAAAAAACACAGGGTATCAGAATAGATAAAAAGAAAATAATAAGACACATCAATATGCTTCTTATGAGAGACTCACTTTAGATCCAAAGACACCTTCAGATTGAATGTGAAGAGGTGGAGAATCATCTACCATGCTATTGGATGTCAAGTGAAAGCTGGAGTAGCCATACTTACAGCAGACAAACTAAATTTTAGTTTTTTTTTTAATATTTAAATATATATTTTACTTATGAGAGAGAGAGAGAGAGAGAAAGAGAGAATGCATGGGAGGGAGGGGCAGAGGGAAAGGATGAAGCAGAATCTCCTCTGAACAGGAAGCCCATCAAAAGGCTCAATTCCAGGACCCTGAGATCATGAACTGAGCCAAAGGCAGAAACTTAACTGACTAAGGCACCCAGGTGCCCCAAACTAGATTTGAAATCAAAGATTGCAAAGAGATGAGGAAGGGTACTATATCATAATGAAGGGGCATATCCATTAAGAATTTTTAACAATTGTAAATATTTATGCCCCTAATTCAGGAAAAGACAAATGTATAAATCAAAAACAAACTTAAGGAAACTAATTCATAATAATACAATAATAGTAGGGGACTTTGACATCCCACTCAAAGCAATGGACAGATTATCTAACCAGAAGATCAACAAGGAAATGAGGGCTTTGAATGACACACTGGACGAGATGGACTTAATAGATATATTCAGATTAGTTCATCCTGAATCAGCAGAATCCACATTCTTTCTGAGTTCACATGGAACATTCTCTAGACCACATATCAGGTCACAAATCAGGCCTCAACCAGTACCAAAAGATTGAGATCGTACATGCATATTTTTGGACCACAATGCTATGAAATGTGAAGTCAAATACAAGAAAAAAAAAAGAAAAGACCACAAATATATGGAGGTTAAAGAGCATCCTACTGAACAATGAATGTTATCCAGGAAAAGAAGGAAGAATTTTTAAAATACATGGAGGCAAAAGAAAATGAAAACATGACAGTCCAAAACTTTTAGGATACATCAAAGGTAATGCTAAGTGAAGTATATATCAATAGAGGCCTTCCTCAAGAGACAAGAAAAGTCTCAAATACAGAAACTAACCTTACACCTAGATGAGCTGGAAAAAATATAGAAAATAAAGCCTAAATACAGTAAGAAAGGGGAAATAATAAAAATTAGAGTAGAAATAAATAATATAGAAATTAACCCCACACACACACATGCACAGTGGAACAGATCAACAAAAATAAGAGTTAGTTACTTGCAAGAATTAGTAAGATTTATAAACCCCTAGCCAGACTTATAAAAAATTAAAGAGAAATTACCCAAATAAATAAAATCACAAATAAGAGGGGAGGAATAACAACCAATAACACAGAAATACAAACCATTAAAAAAATAAAAAATAAATGCATAAAAATTAAAAAAATATTACAAGCCATTATATGCCAACAAATTTGGCAATCTAGAAGAAATGTATGAATTCCTAGAGACATAAACTACCAAACTGAAATAAGAAGGAATAGAAAACCTGAACAGACCCATAACCAGCAAGTAAATTGAATCAATAATCAAAAATCTCCCAACAAACAAGAGTCCAGGTCTGGATGGCTTCCTAGGCAAATTCTATCAAACACTTAAAGAATAACTAATAACTATTCTTCTGAAGCAGCTTCGCAAAATAGAAATGGAAGGAAAACTTCCAAACTAATTCTATGAAGCTATCATTACCTTGATTCTACAATCAGATAAAGACCCCACTAAAAAGAAGAATTACAGACCAAAATCCCTGATGAATATGAATGTAAATTTTCTCAACAAGATATTAGCTAATGGAATCCAAAAGTATATTAAAAGGATTATTCACCATGACAAAGTGGGACTTATTCCTGGGCTGTAGGGGTCATTCAATATCTGTGAATCACTCAACTTGATATATCACATTAATAAAAGAAAGGATAAGAATCATATGATCTTCTCAATAGATGAAAAAAAACTTTTACAAATTTGGCATCTTTTTTTTTCAGCATTCCTTCTTGATAATACATACATATATACATACATACATATGTAAAAAAAACCCAGGTAAGTAAGGGATAAAAGGAACATACCTCAACACCATAAAGACTATATTTGAAAGACCCACTGCTAACAACATCCTCAATGGGGAAAAACTGAGAGATTTTCCCCTAAGGTCAGGAATATGACAGAGATGTCCACTCTCACCACTGTTCAACATACTATGGGAAATCCTAACCTAGTCATAAGATGACAAAAGGAAATAAAACGCATCTAAATCATCAAGGAAAAATTAAAACTTTCACTCCTTGCAGACCACATTATTCCCTATGTAGAAAACTTTAAGCAATCAGACAACAAAAGGAAATGAAAAGCATACAAATCAGCAAGGAAGAAGTAGTATTTTCACTACTAGCAGACAATGTAATACTCTATGTAGAAAACCCAAAAGATTCTACCAAAAAAAAATTTGCTATAACTGATACATGAATTCAGCAAAGTAACAGGATATAAAAGCAAAACACATAAGTCTATTGCATTTTATATAGCAATAATGAAGCAGTAGAAAGAGAAATCAAGGAATCAAATCCATTCACAATTGCATCAAATACCATAAGATATCTAATAATAAACCTAACCAAAGAGGTAAAAGATCTGTACTCTGAAAACTGTAGAACACATGAAAGTAATTGAGGAGGACACAAAGAAATAGAAAAAGAAAAACATTCCATGCTCATGATTTGGAAGAACAAATATTGTTAAAATGTCTATACTATCCAGAGCAATCCACATATTAAATGCAATCCTTATCAAAATAACAGAGCATTTTTCACAGACCTGGAACAAATAATTCTATAATTTGTATGGAACCAGAAAAGACTTTTATTATCAAACGGAATGTTGAAAAAGAAGAGTGAAAAACTATGAGAGACTCCTAACTCTGGAAAATGAATGAAGGGTAGTGGAAGGGGAGGTAGATGGGGGAATGGAGTAACTGGGTGATGGCCACAATGAGCACTGTTATACTATATGTTGCCAAATCGAACTTCAATAAAAAAACAAAAATTTAAAAAAGAAAAAATGAAGTGTGAAGAATCACAAGCTGTATTAAAAAGCTTTAATCACTAAGACACTATGGTACTGGCACAAAAATAGACACATAGATCAATTGAACAGAATAAAGAACCCAGAAATGGACCCTCAACTGTATGGTCAACTAATCTTCAAGAAAGCAGGAAAGAATATCCACTGGAAAAAAAGACAGTCTCTTCAATAAATGGTGTTGGGAAAATTGGACATCAACATGCAAAATAATGAAACTGAACAACTTTCTTACATCATACACAGAAATAAATTCAAAATCAGTGAAAGACCTCAGTGTGAGACAGGAATCCATCAAAATCCTAGAGGACAACATAGACATCAACTTCTTTGTGACCACAGCAACTGCTCCCTAGACAAGTCTCAGGAGGCAAGGGAAACAAAAGCAAAAATGAACTATTGATACTTCATCAAGATAAAAAGCTTATGTATAGCAATGTGAACAGTCAATAAAACTAAGTGATAACCAATGGAATGGGAGAAGAAATTTGCAAATGACATATCAGATAAATGTTTTATACTGCTTTTCTCTTCTCTATTTCATTCATTTCTGCTTTAATCCAGCTTATTTCCTTCCTTATGCCTACTGTAGTTTTAGTTTACTTTTCTTTTACTAAAACCTTAAGTTGGGATCCCTGGGTGGCGCAGCGGTTTAGCGCCTGCCTCTGGCCCAGGGCGTGATCCTGGAGACCCGGGATCGAATCCCATGTCAGGCTCCCGGTGCATGGAGCCTGCTTCTCCCTCTGCCTATGTCTCTGTCTCTCTCTCTCTCTGTGACTATCATAAATAAAAAAAATAAAAAAATAAAAAATAAAAATAAATAAAACCTTAAGTTATAAAGGTAGGTTGTTTAATTGTGATATCTCTTCTTTTTTCAATATACGTGTTTGCTACTATAAACTTTCTTTTTAGTTCCTTTTTTGCTATGCCCCATAAGTTTTTTCTGTGGGATGTTTTATTTTCATTTGTTGCAAGATATTTTCTACTTCTCTTTATATTTCTTCTTCGACCCAACATTTTCTCTTAAGTGTGTTGTTGAATTTCCACATATTTCTGAAGTTATCAGTATCTATTCTGCTATTAATTTATAATTTCATACCATTGTGGTCAGGAAATATACTTGCTAATGAAAAATGAACTACAAGAAAAAATATGAAAGAGCACAAATATATAGAGGCTAAATAACATGCTACTACGCAATGACTATTTCAGCCAAGATCAAAGAGGAGATAAAAAAATCATGGAAACAAATGAAAATGAAAACAGAATGTTCCAAAGTCTTTGAGATGCATCAAATGTAGTTCTAAAAGTGAAGCTTATAGCAATATAGGCCTACTTCAAAAATAAAATAAAACAACAACCTTGAATAAACAACATAACCTTACACCTAAGGATCTAGAAAACAACAGCAACAAAAAAATCCAAAACTTGGAGAAGGAAGGAAATAACAAAGATTAGAACAGAAAATAATGATATTGAAACTAAAAATACAACACAACAGATCAATGAAACCAGAGCCAGTTTTTTGAAAAGATGAATGAACTGTTAAAACATTAGCCAGACTCATTACAACAAAAAAGAGAGGGATGGGAGACTCAAACAAAATCAGAAATGAAATAGGAGAAATAACAGACACCACAGAAATACAAAAAAAAATTGCCAGAGAATATTATGAAAAATTATATGTGAACAAATTGAACGACTTAGAAGAGACTGATAAATTCCTAGAAACATATAACCTTCCACAAATAAATCAGGAAGAAATAGAAATTTTGAACACACAGCAAGGAAATTGAGTCAGTAATCAAAAAAAAATCTCAATGATCCAAAGTCCAGGACCCAATGGCTTCACAGGTGAATTCTATCAAACATTTAATGAAGAGTTAATACCTATTCTTCTCAAACTATTCTAAAAAATAAAAAAGGAATGAAAAGTACCAAATTCATTCTATGAGGCCAATATTACTCTGATACCAAAACCAGATAAAGATACTCAGAAAAAGACTTCAGGCCAAGATCCCTGATGAATATAGATGCAGAAATCCTCAGCAAAATTAGAGCAAACCAAATCCAAAAATACATGAAAAAAATCATTTGCAATGATCAAGTGGGATTCATTCCCTAGATGCAAGGGTGGTTCAATATTTGCAAATAAATCAATAATACAAATTGCACCCATAAAGGAAAAGATAGAAACCATGTGATAATTTCAAAAGATGCATAAAAAGCATCTGACAATGTATAAATCCATTCATGATAAAAGCCCTCTACAAAGTAGGTCTAGAGGGAACATACCTCAACATAATAAAGGCCTTATATGAAAAACCCACAGCAAATGAGTGTTTCCCACAATGTCAGAACCAGAAAAGGATGTCCACTCTCACCACTTTTATTCACCATAGCACAGGAAGTCCTAGCCATGGCAATCAGAAAACAAAAAGAAATAAAAAGCATCCAAATTAGTAATAAAAAGAAAACTTTCACTATGTGCAGATGACATGATTCTTTATACAGAAAAACCTAAAGACTCCACCAAAAAACTATCAGAACTAATAAATGAATTCAGTAATGGTGCAAGATACAAAATCAATGTACAGAAATCCATTGCATTTTGACACATTAATAATGAAGCAGCAGAAAAAGAATTAAGAACACAATTCCATTTAAAATTGCACTGAAATAATAAAATTCCTAGGAATAAACTTAATCAAGGAGGTGATAAAACTGGTCTCTGAAAACTGTAAAATACTGAAGAAAGAAATTGAAGATGATAAACAAATGGAAAGATATCCCATGCTATGAATTGGAAGAAAAAATAGTGTTACAATGTCCATAGTACCCAAAGCAATCTACAGATTTAATGAAATCTCTATGAAAATACAATAGCATTTTTCACAAAACTAGAACAAACAATTGTAAAATTTGTATGGAACTACAAAAGACTCCAGATAACTAAAACAATCATAAAAAAACTGGAAATATTACAATTCCAGATTTCAAGTTATACTACAAAGCCATAGTAATCAAAACAGTATAGTACTGGCACATAAGAAGACACATACATCAATAGAACAGGATAGATAGTGCAGAAACATACCCATGATTACATGGTCAATTAAACTTTGACAAAAGGGGCAAGAATATGTAATGGGAAAAAGTTTCTTCAAAAATGGTTTTAGGAAAACTGGACAGCAACATGCAAAAGAAAGAAACTAGACTACTTTTCACCTTACACAAGCTAAACCCAAAATGAATTGAAGACCTAAGTATGAGACCTGAAACAACCAAAATCCTAGAAGAGAACATGAGCAGTAAGTTCTTTGACATTAGCTGTAGCAATTTGTTTTTAGATATATCTCTGGAGGTAATGGAAACTAAAGCAAAAATAATCTTTTGGGACTACACCAAAATAAAAAACCTTCTGTACAGAGAAGGAAACAAATCAACAAAACTAATAGGCAATCTTTGTAATGGGAAAAGATATTTGTGAATGACATATCTGATAAAGGCTTAGTAACCAAAATATATAAAGAACTGATACAATTCAACACTCAAAAAAACAAATAATACAATTTAAAAAATTAACAGAGGACATAGAAATTTTCAAAACAAGACATACAGATGACCAACAGACACATGAAAACATGCTCATAATCATTTATCATCAGGGAAATGCATATCAAAACCACTTCGTACCTATCAGAATGGCTAAAATGGTAGTTTGTAAGTTTCTAGGACCATTCTCTTACACCATACACAAAAGTAAACTCAAAACGGTTGAAAGATCTAAATGTGAAACAAGAATATGTCAAAATCCTAGAGGATAACACAGGCAAAACCCTTTTTGAACTTAGCCACAGCAACTTCTTGCAAGTTATGTCTATTATGGCAAGGGAAACAAAAGCAATAATGAATTATTGGGACTTCTTCAAGAGAAAAAGCTTCTGCGCAGCAAAGGATACAGCAAAACAAAAGGGGAACCTACAGCATGAGAGAAGATATTTGCAAATGACATAGCAGATAAAGGGCTAGTATCAAAGATATATAGAGAATTTATCAAATTCAATTTTCAAGAAACAATCCAGTCAAGAAACTGACAGAAGACAGACATTTCTCCAAGGAAGACCTACACATGGCCAAAAAGCACATGAAAAAATGCTCCACATCACTTGCTCACGGAAATCCATATAAAAACCACAATGAGATATCACTTTATACCAGTAAGAATGGCTAGAATTAACAGGACAGAAAACAACAAATGTTGGTCAGGTTGTGGAGAAAGGGGAACCCTCTTGCACTCTTGGTGGGAATGCAAGCTAGTGCAACCACTCTGGAAAACAATGTTGAGCTTCCTCAAGAAGTTAAAAATAGGGGGTTATTCTGTATGTTAGTAAATTGAACACCAATAAAAAATAAATTAAAAAAAATAAAAATAAAAATAAAATAAAACTAGAATAAAAAAAAAAAAGAAGTTAAAAATACAGCTACCCCATGACCCAGCATTGTACTACTGTATTTACCCTAAAAATACAGATATATTGAAATGACAGGACACCCACACCCCAGTGTTCATAGCAGTAATGTCCACAATAGCCAAACTGTGAAAGGAGTCATGATGTCCTTCAACAAATATAGATATTTGATATATATATATAATATATAATATATGATATATAATACTTGATATATTATATATAATGGAATATTACTCAACCATCAGAAAGGATGAATACTTACCATTTACACTGACATGGATAAAACTGGAAGGTATTATGCTGAGTGAAATAAGTCAATCAGAGAAAGACAATTATCATATGGTTTCACTCATATGTGGAATATAAGAAATAGTGAAAGGGACCATAAAGGAAGGGGGGGAAACTGAATGGCAAAAAATCAGAGAGGAAGACAAACCATGAGAGATTCCTAACTCTGGGAAACAAACAAAGGGTTGTAGAAGGGGAGATGGGTGAAGGGATAGGGTAACTGGGGGATGGGCATTAAGGAGGGCACACTATGAGATGAGCATTGGATGTTATACTTTTGTTTGCAAATTTTTTAAAAGCATAAAACCCATGTAAAATGAAATAGGCTGCATTGGGAACATATTCTCTTTTTTTAAATAAAGATAAAACTGACTAACCACCACATATCTATATAAAACCATCAGGCACCAAGTAGATGGCAGGAAGGACAAGAAATCAACATTCAAACTCTACAAGGTATTCTACTATGTGAATTACATGTATTTAGAAAAAAAAAAACACAGAGTGTATTTTGTAATTAGTTAGTTCATAGTGGTAATTAGCAAGTTTTTGTGGGTTCTTCTAACACTAAAATTTTACCACAGGATAGCATGGTGGGTTTCTCTACTGGTTTATTATAATCTGACTAACAACTTTTCCTCTATAATGGAAAGTACATTCAAGGAAGTGAATCATGTTGAATATACAGTGATAGTATATTTTTCAGTACATATTTCAATAAAACACCATTAGATCCCAGTGAAGCAGATCCCTGATTTGTGATAAGAATGCAAGTAAGATGATTCTCTGAAATATCTGAGGGAAACGTTGCTTTTTCTATTCCTTTGAACTTACAAATGATTCCATATTTTATTTACCCAGACAATTTTTAGGATTATTGTAATTAAGCAATTTTGACTATGAAAACTCTTCTCTTAGAGATGATTGAAAGTTTTCAATAGTTCATAGACCAATAGTTTCTACTTTAATTTCAAAGGGCTTTTTAACTCTTTGGTTCTCCAGAATGGATGCTTATGAAACATTTGAAGATTTTCATTTTTTGGTCCAAGATACACAAATTTTTTAATGCATGTAAAAAATGTAATTCACTGAATTTCTGCACATGGTTCTCAGGTCATGGTATTATGTTTTACTTAGATAAATTATTTTAAAAGGTTGCTATAATAAAATGTAGAGATAGCCAAATATTGTGAATATTTTAACAACTTTATCCCAAATAAGTTAATGATCTTCAAGGAACCAGATTTTAAAAGCTTTTCAAACTTTATCTTAGGAAGAAAAACAGTTTAAAGTTTCTGATTTTAATTAAAGGAAAGAAAAGAAAAAAATTGCAGTGTTAATTTAGCAAACATTAAACAAATACCTACTAAAAGGCAATAGGTTCCTTTTACATAGGGGCTGCAAGAAATGAGGAAAAAAATCTTCCTTACTAGAAATTCATTGTTTAGTACATATGGAAATACTTACTTTAAGAATAAAGGAAGAAATAAAGAGAAGAAATAACTACATAAGGAGTACCTAAGTAATTGAAAGACTAGTATAAGATAGAATGTAAAAGTGCTATAAAATATGTATATTTACATTTTTACTAGAAAGGGTAGAGTACATCTGGAAGGGGAATAGGGTCAGGGAAAGCTCTACAGTGGGGATTTCACTTCTAGTGAAACTTAGAGAATAGGAAGAGTTTAAAAAGAGAATTATCTGTATCTATTTTGTCAGTCAGGATGACCTTTATTTTAAAGATAAAAACTCAACAAAACTTAAGAACAAAAAATAATCCATTTGTTATTATTATATGGTCCATGATTATAAATCTAGCTTTACTCAATGCTGGAACTCAGGAGATCAAATGATGACATTAGATCATCTCAATGTATTGTCCTTTCTTCTCTTTTTCTTAGCATCCTTTTCAGTCAGGGGCTCCTAGCAGCTTTGATTTTCATCATAACAGTTTTCTACCTCCAGAGGAAAGAGAATGAAACACTCAATATTGTCAATGTAAGTGTCATAATGAAATTTCATTGATCTGGATTAGATCTTGTCCTCATGTTTGAACAAACCACTGTGGCAAAAGGAATGTAATTGATTAACAAACCTGGGTTATATCCTAAACTTTGGGGCTGAAAATAGAGGTAGAAATATTATCAGTCAAACAAAATAGAATATCCATTACCAAAAGGAGGTGAAACTGGATACCTAGTAGAGAAATAAGTCTTCATACAGTGTGACCTTGGGCAAGTTGCTTAACATATCTGAACTTCAATTTTCTCATCTAAAAAAGAAAATGATATAACTAACATAAAGTTATTATAAGGATAATATTTTATGTTGTATATAAAGCTTCAAGCACTTAGTATGTTCTGGCAATTTTTTTAAAGATTTTATTCACTTATTCAGGAGAGACACATAGAAAGAGAGGCAGAGACATAGGCAGAGGGATAAGCAGGCTCCTCGCAAGAGCCTGATGCGGACTCTATCCCAGACCCCGGGATCACACCCTGAGCCAAATGCAGATGCTCAACCGCTGAGCTATCCAGGCATCCCTGTTCCGGCAATTGTTAACCTCTTTTCCCTTTTACAGTATCTAGCATTTTAGGATCCTGGTTTGGCCTAATATCAATGTCAACCCAGAGACATGCATACCAACTCTCTCTCTCTTTCTCTCTCTCTCTCTCTCATACACACACACACACACACACACACACACACACAAATATAATCATACAAAGAGAGAGCCTCCTAGATGATATGGTAAATGGAGGCAGTTCTATAATACATGGCTCAGAAATATTACCTGAGGAAGTTATTTTAGTTATTACCTTTACACTTAATCAAACTGAGGCAAAATTGATGCTCTGAGTCTCAAAAATCTTAAGAAACTGTTACTAGTTTAATACAAAAAAATTTAAAAAAACTTAGTGATTCTCAAGTTACTCTTGAAATTGATTCTTATAATGTGAAGTCATCAGAGAGGGAGAAAAGCCATGAGAGATTCTTGACTATAGGAAACAAACTGAGAGTTGATGGAGGGAGGTGGGTGGAGGGATGGGGTAACTGAGTGATGGGCATTAAGGAGGTCGTGTGGTGTGATGGGCACTTGGTGTTATGCACAACTGATGAATTATTGAGCTCTGCATCTGAAACTAATGTGTACTTTATGTTGGCTAATTGAATTTATATAAAAAAAGAAATTCATTCTATAAAAATAGTTTCATTTGCTCTGATTACTATTTTAGTCTATAATGTGGAAACTATGGAAAAGCATATTAAGCCTAAAAACCTCTGTATATTAGGTGCTAAGGGGAGTAGAATGAGTACTGAATCTTCATTTAGGAGGATATAATAAAAACTGGATACTAGGCAGAATAGAAATATTTATTGTTTTCTACTGGGATCTTTTCATATTAGGCAAATGCATTTCTACATTTAATGTAACAGGACATGTAGTTAAGAGACTTATAAATGGAAAGTGACCTCACAGGTTGCACTGAGAAACCCACAACTCATTCAGACCCTATCAGAATTTGAGAAGAAATCTTACACAAAATCAGTCACAGAGGCCATCTAAAGTATTGTCACAAGCATTAAAACCCATGATCTTCAGTGACCTACTTCTAACACTCTATAGGTAGCTTTTAATTATGCTTATGCTTAAATCTTTTCTCACAGGATTTCCAGCTAAACAGTCAGTCAGGTACAGATGAAAAACTATTGTAATGGAAAACTTAACCAATCAAACGTAAAAAATAAATGGAAACAAACAAAAGCATATTAAGAAATAACAAAAGATGGCAAGAATAAATAATCAGTAAACACATTTCAGGCAAATCAAAAGGAAAGAAAGTATGCTAATATTATAGAAAATAATGAAAAGAAATAAGCAATACCAAAAAAAACTAATTAATAAGCAAATAAACAACCAGATAAGAAGAGGAAGGGCTCTTGCTTACAGTAGGATGCCAAATGCTGACTAATAAATATGAAGAGTGTATAGGAGTTGGAAAATCAGCATTTTGCAAACATCATAGTTAACATTGGATCAAGCAAAAATCATTAAAGGATGCTAAATTTAAGGGAAAAATATTTATGAAGAACAGGATATTTATATGATCTTAAAGACCCTCTCCACAGACTTCTTACTAATTGTAAAGAAAAATGGTACCTATACAATGGACAAATTGGGCAACACCATGACTGGGTGATCAAAATTACTTCACTTATAAGGGGCAGATGGACATTGTGTGCATCCAGAGGAGATCCCATGACAAGGATACAGCATCATCTATGTAGTGTTCTTATTGAGAATGTATAACCTGAATCTAATCATGAGGAAACATCAGGCAAATCCCAAATGAGGAACACTGTATTAAAGCAAACAAAAAAATGGACAGTGTGGTAGAGACTGTATTCCTCAAACATATTAATGTCATAAAAAATAAGTAAAGATGTTCCAGATTAAAGGAAATTACAGTGACATGACAACTAAATGTAATATCTGACCCTAAACTGATGCCTTATTGTGTCAATTGAAAAAAAAAAACAGATGGAAAGACAAAGATTTAATTAGTATATCAATGTTAAATATGCTGGATTGATTATTGTAGTCTGTTTATATAAAGGGCCAGGACATATGTAAGTTATTCTAAATGAGTTCAGAAAAGAAATACAAACACGTGTGTGCTTATTGTATGTGGAGATAGAGACAGAGATTAAATAATAAAGCAAATGGCAAATAGTGAGCCATATTAACAATAGGTTTATGAATGCTTCATGCAGTATTCTCTTAAAAATATTATTAAATTCAATTAATTAACTAATAGTATATCATTCATTTCAGAGGTAGAGTTCAGTTATTCATCAGTTGCATATAACTTTCAGTGCTCATCACATCACCTGCCCTCCTTAATGCCCATCACCCAAATACCCCTTTTCCCCACTAACCTCCCCTCTAGCAACCCTCAGTCTATTTACTATAGTTAAGAGTCTCTTATGATTTGTCTTCTCTGATTTCATCTTATTTTTCCCTCCCTTCCCCCATGATCCTCTGTTTTGTTTCTTAAAATTCCACATATGAGTGAGATCATATGATAATTATCTTTCTCTGATTGACATATTTCATTTAGTATAATACCCTCTAGTTCCATCCACGTCATTGCAGATGGTAAGATTTCATTTTTTGATAGTTGAGTAATGTTCTATTTTGTGTATATATATATATATATACATAAAATAGAACTTTTTATTTATTCATGTATTCATGAATTCATTTATTCATTTATTTTTTCTAATATATATATATATATATATATCACATCTTTTTTATTTATTCATGTCAATAGACATCTGGGATCTTTCCATAGTTTGGCTGCTGTGGACATTGCTGCTTTAAATATTGGGTTGCAGGTGCCCCTTCAGATCACTACACTTGTATCTTTTGGGTAAATACCTGGTACTGCAATTGCTGGGTCACACCATAACTCTATGTTTAACTTTTTGAGGAACCTCCACACTGTTTTCTAGAGGGCTGTACTAGCTTGCATTCCCACCAATAGTATAAGAGGTTTCCCCTTTCTCTGCGTCCTTTCCTTACTTGTTAATTTTAGTCACTCTGGTGCAGTATTCTTCTTATTCTTATTCTTACTCTTACTCATTCTTTCTTTCTTTCTTTTTCCTTTTTTTTCTTTCTTTTTTTCTTTTTCTGAGAAAGAGTGTGTAAGCAGCATGGTGGGACAGAGGGAGAGACAAGGAAATAATCTTAAGCTGATTCTATGCCCAGTGTGGAGCCCCATGTGTGGCTTGATCTCACCATCCTGAGATCATGACCTGAGCTGAAATCAATAGTCAGACACCTAACCAATTGAGCCACCAAGGCTTTTCTTTTCTTTTCTTTTCTTTTCTTTTCTTTTCTTTTCTTTTCTTTTCTTTTCTTTTCCTTTTCTTTTCTTTTCTTTTCTTCTTTTCTTTCTTTTCTTTTCTCTTTTCTTTTTTTTTTTTAAATTATTTTCAGTATCTGTAAGGTTGAACTTATTTCCTAAAAGAGGGGGAAAAAGTGATGAATAAGGATGTATTTTATATGTAAAAGAAATAATGTAAGTGAAAGATACAAAACACCTGCACTTAATGTAACTTAATAACTTTGTTTTTTTTTTACTTAATAACTTTGAAATGTGAAATTGCTATTATTTTCAAGTCAGAAAAGGGAAAATAGTGGTAATTTCATATTGTTCACATTAATTCATTAAGGGGGAAATACATATTCTCTATTCTTTGTGTCTCCATGTGAGATACTTTACTATACACACACTCTTGGCACTGCATGCTTACTTCTCTCCACAGAAAAAGGAGCAAAAAGAATTTGAAATTGCCACCATCACGTTTAGTCTGTGTGTCTCTTTTTATTTTCTTTGTGAGCTATCCTTTTTATACACAAACCAAATGCTCTAATTTGCTCACTGACATACAGTAAGGATATGCTCTTACATGTGTGGCATGCAGTTGTCAAGCTGCCCCTGTCACTGGATTGTTGTCTATGTAAAGCATAGATAAAGTATTAAAGAGAGGAGTTGGTTGCAGGTCTAAAGCAACAGTATCCCATTGGTTTTATCAGGAATAATTATAACTATCAGGAATAATTATAATTATGATCTTCATATAATGGCTGTGTCTCTCAACTGATTCTCAACTCAGGCAGAGGAGGGTTGTTTATGCCATAGAATGCCAAATATGTAACACCATATATGAAACAAAAACTGCAAAAGAAAGATAGAAATAGTTGGAAATATAGGGGGAAAACACTTATGAGTATGAAAAAAAAAAAGAGCCTAAATAAATACTAGCAATCCGAATCTAAAGGCAAGTTAAAACAATACAGAATGACTATCAGAATCCAAAGGATGTTTTGATATGAGCAAATGAGGCAATCTAATTCATTATGTTAACAGATTAGAAAAGAAAAATTATATGACAGTCCTAATATTTTGTTTTGTTGAGCAAAACATTTGAAAAAACTCAATTACTCATTCATGGCAAAATACTACCATCAAACAAGAAAAATAAATACCGAAACTTGAAATATGATACCTACAAAAAGTACTGGAGCAAACAACATTCAAACAAAGAAATAAAACCCTCAAAACCCCAAACATCAGGAAAAATAAACCTCTGTTAATTGGGTTAAAATAAAGTAAAGCCTGAAATTGTAGAAAATCCATAGAATAACAATAAAAACATGTATCAAATCCTAATAAAGTTGTACTTAAACACTATAGCATTAAACACTGTTATTGGTAATTGATCCATATTGAAAATATATTAAGTATTCAACTCAACAAATGAGGGGGTACACAGTAATATAAACTGAGAGAGACAGTAAAGTAGATAAAAACACAATGGTAGATTCATATTTTGGCTTTATCACCCTGATAACTGCATGACCCTCAGCAAGTAACATCTTAGTGCCTCAGTGTCCTAATCTGTAAAAGGGGATTACAAGTAGTATTCATCTCCTAGCATGGTATTATTAAAAGTATTATACTTTTCAAAATAGTACACTCACATTAATACATACAATCCTTATATGTCATATATACCAGAGGAGCAGAAACAAGAAATTAATAAAGATAAAACTAATATTAATGAATTAGATAACAAAAAAAGCAGAACTAATGAATAAATTTAAAAGTTTTTTTTTCAAAATTCATGATAATAAGA
The DNA here is from genome assembly GCF_003254725.2 of Canis lupus dingo. Taxonomy (NCBI): domain Eukaryota; kingdom Metazoa; phylum Chordata; class Mammalia; order Carnivora; family Canidae; genus Canis; species Canis lupus. The sequence continues at coordinate 72,916,129 of NC_064281.1, forward strand.
CCAGCAGTTTAATCTTATTATGAAGAAACAGAGGAAGCACAAACAAAATTAGACATGGAAAAGAGGGAAATTTCCACAGATACAGAGAAATGCAGAATACTTATATCAGTGACTTTGTTCAAACTTGTGCAAATAAATTTCAAAATCTGGATGAAACAGATGATTTTCTATGAAAATATAAATTAGTTTCAGATGAGATATTTTTTAACTACATAAACCGTTAGTCACTGAAAAAAATCTAGTCTTATTAACTAGCAATGCCTTTCCCCACAAAAACAAGCACCAAAGAGCTTTAAAGGGAAATTTCTCTCAAACATTCAAGAAATAATTCATTGTGAAAGCCTTTCAACTGTTTCTGAACATAGGAAGAGAAAGCTATAATTCTTGTTACAAAGTCAACATAACACTGACACAAATTCTTACAAAAATAGCCTCTTAAGGAAAACTAAGATAAAAAAAATAAAACTAAGATTGATGTCACTTATGTATATAGCTCCAAGAATCCATAAATAAATAAACAAACAAACAAACAAATAAATAAATAATCAGCAATTAGAATCTTCTTATAAAGAATAATACACTTAGATTCTTTGGAGTTCTTATTAAACCCCTAAATAACGATGTTTAATATTAGGAAGGATTAATATAATTCACCAAGAATCCATAAATAAATAAACAAACAAACAAACAAATAATAAACAATTAGAATCTTCCTATAAAGAATAATACACTTAGATTCTTTGGAGTTCTTATTAAACCCCTAAAAGATGATGTTTAATATTAGGAAGGATTAATATAATTCACCACATTGATAGGTTCAGTATATAGTTTGTTCCAATTGTGTTGATCCCATTTGCATAGACATACACATTTTCAGAAGGATGCAAAAGAATAAGTGAGACTAAGAAATGGATTCAGAGTGAAGGTGGCAGGGTATATATGCTTTTTATATTAAAAATAGTTATTTTAAAAATGTACTTTGGCCATCGCCGAGATTTGTACTCTTCTCTACTTTAAAGACCTAAGGCTATTTTATTTTCACTAACCATTTGTGGGAAAACATCCAAGTGATTTGATTTGGCAAACAGGTGGATAGCTGTTGCAAAAATGTAATCTTGACTCCTCTTAAGTTTTCTGCACAAAAATCCTTTATTTGAGGTTGATTTCTTTAGCTTTCATGCTCCTGAAGTCTGTCTTATAAAATACAAATATTTGGGGAAAATATAATAAGCTAAACTAAATTACAACATGATGTCAGTAATGATAGTGTTTTAAGTGAGCAATGGGAGCAGAGTTTACTGGTTAAGAGTAAGAACCTCAGGGCAGCCCCAGAGGAACAGTGGTTTAGCGCCGCATGTAGCCTGGGGCGTGATCCTGGAGAGCTGGGATCAAGTCCCGCGTTGGGCTCCCTGCATGGAGCCTGCTTCTCCCTCTGCCTGTGTCTCTGCCTCTCTCTCTCTGTGACTATCATAAATAAATAAAAAAACTTAAAAAAATTAAAATCTATTTTTTTTAAAAGTAAAAACCTCAGAGTAAACAGATTTAAATCTTATTTGTAATATTTAGTATCTGTTTGACTTCTTTAAGCTAAACAAAATAAAAATCTACGGGGATCCCTGGGTGGCGCAGCGGTTTGGCGCCTGCCTTTGGCCCAGGGCGCGATCCTGGAGACCCGGGATCGAATCCCACGTCGGGCTCCCAGTGCATGGAGCCTGCTTCTCCCTCTGCCTGTGTCTCTGCCTCTCTCTCTCTGTGTGTGACTATCATAAGTAAATAAAAATTTAAAAAAAAAATAAATAAAAAAAAATAAAAATCTACGAAGTCACTTCTTTTATGGGGTGCTGATGTATTAATAAAGCAATGCAGGTATATAGAGTAATGGTTTCTTTTCATGCATTAAACTTTGGATAGTATGCAATAAATAATTACTAGTAGAAATGAAGCAATCAAAAGAAATTTGTTAAACACTTACTGTGTGAACTAGGCACCCTACAGAATACACAGACATATAAGGTATGCTTTTTGTTCTCCAGGAGTTTATGGTAAGAGATAGCAGGTCTGTTTTCTGCTTAACTGTAAACTCAGAACATACAAAGACATGCTAAGTACTGGCAGAGAGTGGAGTTACTAAAAGTTGGAGAGAACATGTAGAGAGGATGTGTAAGGAGTCCAAATATAAATTTCAGGCCTACATGATATCAAACCTTAGCTCATGAAAAGGGCCAGGTGTGAGAGAGTAGTGAGAGGATATAGAGTTCTGATTTCATTCTCTATTTTTTTTAAGAAAAAACAGCAAGGACAGTCAGAGGCTGTGAGACACAATTCCAATTTATCATTTCCACAACACTAGTACAATTACAGTATGGGTTTATGATCTGTTTTTTTTTTTTTTTCAGGCTATATTTTTCATAGTTCTCTTCTATTTGGAAGTAGATTGTTTAGCTTATTCCTTCTCAGTATTCAAGATCTCCTTTACGGAAATCCAATCACGGGGAGGGGCAAGATGGCAGAAGAGTAGGGTCCTCAAGTCACCTGTCCCCACCAAATTACCTAGATAACCTTCAAATCATCCTGAAAATCTACGAATTTGGGCTGAGATTTAAAGAGAGAACAGCTAGAATGCTACAGTGGGAAAAGTTCGCGCTTCTATCAAGGTAGGAAGACGGAAAAAAGAAATAAAGGAACAAAAGGCATCCAAGGGGGAGGGGCCCCGTGAGGAGCCGGGCTAAGGCCGGGGCGAGTGTCCCCAGGACAGGAGAGCCCCGTCGCGGAGAAGCAGGTGCTTCACCATTCTTCCCTGGCGGAAAGGGGCTCGCAGGGAGTTAGAGCAGGACTCCAGGAAGGGCGGGGATGCCCTCGGGCTCCCTGGGACACTAACAGACACCTGCGGTCCCAGGAGAGTGTGCCGAGCTCCCTAAAGGGCTGCAGCGCACCCAGGACTTGACCCGGGAGCAGCTCGGAGGCGCTCGGGTGGCGACTCCCATGGAGGGGGCTGCGAGGCCGGGAACGCGAATCCAACAGCGCAGACCAGGAGCACGGGGCGCCGGGGACACAGCCCAGGATCCCGCCTCCCCCCGGGACAGGCAGAGGACAGGAGGGCCCAGGACAGCAAGGACTCTCCTGCCACCAGGCGACCCCAAGCTGAGCAGATCAGCGGCCCTGCCCCCAGAGCATCCAGGCCCCTGCAGACGGAGAGCTCTGTAGTTACTGCGGGAGCTGAATCCAGGGCTCCAGAGCTGGCCACAGACACTGGGGTTGTTCCTCCTGGGGCCTCACGGGGTAAACAACCCCCACTAAGCCCTGCACCAGGCAGGGGGCAGAGCAGCTCCCCCAAGTGCTAACACCTGAAAATCAGCACAACAGGCCCCTCTCCCAGACCAGCTAGACGGATAGGGGGAAAACAAATTATTGACCAAGCAGCACTGGAAAGCTCCAGGGGAAGTCAAGAGACTTACAGTATACAGAATCAGAGAATACTCCCCCATGTTTTGTTTTTCTTTCTTTTTTTTTCTTTTTGGTTTTTGATTTCTGTTTGCTTCCCCCATCCCTTGTTTTCCCTTTCTTTTTCTTACTCTTTTACTTCTCTTTTTTGTCTTTTTTTCTTCCTTTCTTCTTTTTTCTTTTTCTCTTTTCTTTCCTTCTTTCTCTCCTCTCTTTTTCTCCTTTTCCCAATACAACTTGGTTTTGGCCACTCTGCACTGAGCAAAATGAGTAGAAGGAAAACCTTACCTCAAAAGAAGGAATCAGAAACAGTCCTCTCTCCCACAGAGTTACAAAATTTGGATTAAAATTCAATGTCGCAAAGCCAATTCAGAAGCACTAGTATAAAGCTACTGGTGGCTCTAGAAAAAAGCATAAAGGACTCAAGAGACTTTCTAACTGCAGAATTTAGATCTAATCAGGCAGAAATTAAAAGTCAATTGAATGAGCTGCAATCCAAACTAGAAGTCCTAAGGACGAGGGTTAACGAGGTGAAAGAACGAGTGAGTGACATAGAAGACAAGTCAATGACAAAGAGGGAAACTGAGGAAAAAAGAGACAATCAAAAGACCATGAGGGTAGATTAAGGGAAATAAATGAAAGCCTGAGGAAGAAAAACCTACATTTAATTGGGGTTCCCGAGGGTGCCGAAAAGGACAGAGTTCCAGAATATGTATTTGAATAAATCATAGCTGAAAACGTTCCTAATCTGGGAAAGGAAATAGGTATTCAGATCCAGGAAATAGACAGATCCCCCCTAAAATCAATAAAAACCGTTCAGCACCTCGAAATTTAATAGTTAAGCTTCCAAATTCCAAACTTGTTCTATGTGGCCAGCATCACCTTAATTCCAAAACCAGAAAAAGACCCCACCAAGAAGGAGAATTATAGACCATCCCTGATGAACATGGATGCAGAAATTCTCAACAAGATACTAGCCAATAGGATACAATAGTACATTAAGAAAATTATTCACCATGACCAAGTAGCATTTATTCCCAGGACACAAGGCTGGTTCAACACTCGTAAAAAAAAATCAATATGATTAATCATATCAGCAAGAGAAAAACCCAGAACCATATGATCCTCTCAATAGTTGCAGAGAAAGCATTTGACAAAATACAGCGTCTATTCCTGATCAAAACTTTTCAGAGTGTAGGGATAGAGGGAACATTCCTCGGCATCTTAAAAGCCATCTACAAGGGCAGCCCCCGTGGCACAGCGGTTTAGCGCCGCCTGCAGCCCAGGGCGTGATCCTGGAGACCCTGGATCGAGTCCCACGTCAGGCTCTCTGTATGATGCCTGCTTCTCCCTCTGCCTGTGTCTCTGCCTCTCTCTCTCTCTGTCTCTATGAATAAATAAATAAAATCTTTAAAAAAAAAAAGCCATCTACGAAAATCCCACAGCAAATATCATTCTCAATGGGGAAGCACTGGGAGCCTTTCCCCTAAGATCAGGAACAAGACAGGGATGTCCACTCTTACTACTGCTATTCAACATAGTACTGGAAGTCCTAGCCTCAGCAATCAGACAACAAAAAGACATTAAAGGCATTCAAATTGGCAAAGAAGAAGTCAAACTCTCCCTCTTCGCCAATGACATGATACTCTACGTAGAAAACCCAAAAGCCTCCACCCCAAGATTGCTGCAACTCCTATAGCAATTTGGCAGGGTGGCAGGATACAAAATCAATGCCCAGAAGTCAGTGGCACTTCTATACACTAACAATGAGACTGAAGAAAGAGAAATTAAGGAGTCAATCCTATTTACAATTGCACACAAAAGTGTAAGATACCTAGGAATAAACCTAACCAAAGAGGTAAAGGATCTATACCCGAAAAACTATAGAACACTTCTGAAAGAAATTGGGGAAGACACAAAGAGATGGGAAAATATTCCATGTTCATGGATTTGCAGAATTAATATTGTGAAAATGTCAATGTGATCCAGGGCAATTTACACGTTTAATGCAATCCCTATCAAAATACCATGGACATTCTTCAGAGAGTTAGAACAAATTATTTTAAGATTTGTGTGGAATCAGAAAAGACCCCAAATAGCCAGGGGAATTTTAAAAAAGAAAACCATATCTGGGGGCATCACAATGCCAGATTTCAGGTTGTACTACAAAGCTGTGGTCATCAAGACAGTGTGGTACTGGCACAAAAACAGACACGTAGATCAATGGAACAGAATAGGGAATGCAGAAGTGGACCCTCAACTTTATAGTCAACTAATATTCGACAAAGTAGGAAAGACTATCCACTGGAAAAAAAAAGACAGTCTCTTCAATAAATGGTGCTGGGAAAATTGGACATCCACATGCAGAAGAATGAAACTAGACCACTCTCTTTCACCAAACACAAAGATAAACTCAAAATTGATGAAAGATCTAAATGTGAGACAAGATTCCATCAAAATCCTAGAGGAGAACACAGGCAACACCCTTTTTGAACTCAGCCACAGTTACTTCTTTCAAGATATATCCACGAAGGCAAAAGAAACAAAAGCAAAAATGAACTATTGGGACTTCATCAAGATAAGAAGCTTTTGCACAGCAAAGGATACAGTCAATAAAACTAAAAAACAACCTACAGAATGGGAGAAGATATTTGCAAATGACCTCTCAGATAAAGGGCTCGTTTCCAAGATCTATAAAGAACTTATTACACTCCATAGCAAAGAAACAAACAATCCAATCATGAAATGGGCACAAGACTGAATAGAAATTTCACAGAGGAAGACATAGACATGGCCAACACGCACATGAGAAAATGCTCTGCATCACTTGCCATCAGGGAAATACATATGAAAACCACAATGAGATACCACCTCACACCAGTGGGAATGGGGAAAATTAACAAGGCAGGAAACCTCAAATGTTGGAGAGGATGTGGAGAATAGGGAACCCTGTTGCACTGTTGGTGGGAATGTGAAATGGTGCAGCCACTCTGGAAACTGTATGGCGGTTCCTCAAAGAGTCAAAAATAGACCTGCCTTACAACCCAGCAATTGCACTGCTGGGGATTTACCCCAAAGATACAGATGCAATGAAACCCTGGGACACTTACACCCCAATGTTTCTAGCAGCAGTGTCCACAATAGCCAAACTGTGGAAGGAGCCTCGGGGTTCATCGAAAGGTGAATGGATAAAGAAGTTGTGGTTTATGTATACAATGGAATATTACTCAGCCATTAGAAACGACAAATACCCTCAATTTCTTCAACGTGGATGGAACTCGAGAGTATTATGCTGAGTGAAATAAGTCAATCAGGAAGGACAAACATTATATGTTCTCATTCATTTGGGGAATATAAATAATAGTGAAAGGGAATAGAAGGGCAGGGAGAAGAAATGGGTAGGAAATATCAGAAAGGGAGACAGAACATGAAGACTCCTAACTTTGGGAAATGAACTAGGGGTGGTGGAAGGGGAGGAGGGCTGGGGTGGGGGTGACTGGGTGCCGGGCACTGAGGGGGGCACTTGACGGGATGAGCACTGGGTTTTATTCTGTATGTTGGCAAATTGAACACCAATAAAAAATAAATTTATTATTAAAAAAAGGAAATTCCATCACCTCTACTGTGAGAAAATGTGCTGATTATAATAATTCTCCTTTAAATTTACATAATAAATAAATTATAAAAATCCAACTTATGCTGTCCTCCTTGGTGTAGTTTTATCTTTTTATTCCTGATGAATGACAAATCAGGTTTGCTTTCACAATATAAGCAAGAACATGTTTTCCAACTTTATTGTTCCTATTTAAGCCTTTTAACATTTATACATTAAGGTATTTGGCACTATCAATACATTGATTTTTACAGAAAGATTGGAGAATTCAATAATCTATTATTTAAAAATATGCCTATACACACTCCATTAGATCCTGACCAGAGGTACCAAAAAGAAATAAGAACAGTGGGAGAAAGCATTAGTTATAATTGGGATACTAGCTCCCTAGGCTGAGCAGAATTATTTTCAGATGCTGAGATGGTGAGATTACTCATCTAATTCCTATACCTCTTGGTATTGGTTCAGGACCTAGAAAAGGCTTATGCACAAATATAGAGCTTATCAGTGTGACCAGTTTCAGGGAGTAGAAGGCAAAGGCAAGTAAACTAAAAAGATCCATAGTAAATGTTACCCCCTTTTTAAAAATTTTCCTTATTTCTATAACCAGATGTGAGCACTCTATCCTTTGAACCCAACATAAAATTGTGTCTATATATCTTTATAGCAACAGAGTACAAATTTGTACTGTTCACTAAACTATTAAATAGTATGCTTTATCTCATTTAAGTCTTCTAACAATCATATAAGCTAAGAATTACTTTTATCCTTACTTTACAAATGGAGAAACTGAGACTTAGAGGAGATAAGTAGCTAGCCCATCATTTTACTGCTTGGAGATGGCAAAGCTGAAGTTGTAAACTCAAACCTATCTGTAGAGCCAATACTTTTAATACTTATACTATGCCACCTTCCAAAGTCAGTATACTTGATTTTGTACTGCATTAAATGTTTATTAGTTTCCTTTTACAGGATTACAAACCCTTGAGGACAAAGATTATGTTCAGATTTTCCTGTGTTATGAAGTTGGCATGGAATTTTTAAAAATATTCAGGCTCGTTTTAAAACATGAAATTTTGGTAATGCCTCATTCCCATAGCTACAGTATAATGCCCTGAAAAGTAAAGATTATATCAAAACATAGATTCAGATGAATGAAAAAATATTTTTGAATGATTAACTAAATGAGGATATATCACACTGTCTTGATTACTGTAGTTTTAGAGTAATTCTTGAAGCTATGTAGTATTAGTCTTCCAACTTTATTCTTCTCTTTCAATATCATGTTGACTATCCTGAGTCTTTCACTTCTCCATATAAACTTCAAAGTCAGTTTATCAATAACTTTCAGGGATTTCAATTGAGATTGAATTAAATCTGTAGATCAAGTTGGAAAGAACTGACATTTTTAGCCTTTCTATACATGGTTTTCTAAAGTGTTTCTGTTTCAGTAAATTGTGATTATTTGCATTTTCCTTCTGTCTTTCTAATTTTGGAGGTAATATCTTGTCCTATGACATCACTTCTCTGACAGATATAAGAGGAGTTGGTGATTTTTCAGTTTGTACAGCATTTTACTTTGTTAGGATGGGGAGGCAATTTCAAAGATCCTTACATGGTAGACTGAAATCTGGAAGCCCAATGTGTTGTCTCTTTTCATCTTTGTGATGATGTTGGGACATAAGTGCTACTTTTAACATTCTCCTAAGGATGAGAGACTTAGGCTCTCTATCCTTTACTATGCTAACATTATTGACTTAGAGAAGTGGTGTAGAATTAATTACAATTTGCTTTCACTTTCACATCCTAATCTAAATCCTGTTCATATTTTAATCTCTCTTCAAAGTTCCATTCAAGGTTTACCTCCCACAAAAGACTTTCTTAAACCTTCTCTAATATCTTCATGTTTAATTGATGTGGTAAGCAGAATAGTGCCCCATCCAACCCCTGGAGGCTGAGAATATGTAAGATGTAATGGCAAAGAGGAAATATGGTTGTAGATTGAAATTAAAGTTACTAATCAGCTGACCTTAAAATGGAGAGGATATCTTGGATTATCAATGCAGGCCCAATGTTATTGCAAGGGTCCTTAAAAGCAGAAGAGGAAGTCAGTCAAAGGAAGGTGTGACTAGGAAAGAAAGACACAGACTGCTGGACATTTATTGGCTTTGGAGATGAAAGAAGGAGTTGTAATTCAAGGAATCCAGAAGACCTCTAGAAGCTGGAAAAGGCAAAAAAAAATGAGTTTTCCACTGATGTCTCTAGAATGGAATGCAGCCTTCTCAACACTCTGATTTCAGCCCAGTGAGACCCATATCAAACTTCTAACCTATGAGATTGTAAAATAATAAATTTGTGTTGTTTTAAGCCACTAAATTTGTGGTAATCTGTTAGAGTAGCAAAAGGAACCCAATACACCTGAGCTTTGTGAACAACTACAGCATTGATTGTCTTAACCACATATTCATCGGGTCTTTAGTGAAACAGTCTTGTATTGATATCCAGTTTTTAAGGTGTATTATTTTCCCCCCACGATTAGAGTGTGCAACTTAGAAAGCAGAAGATATGTTACATCTTTTGGTATTCACTAAATTAAGTATATTGCTTGCACACACACAAAAAAAATGTTCAACAATACTGATGGTGGTGGCTCCTTACACAGGTAATGATGCTATTTATATCCTTCCAAACAATTTTTCCCCACTTTAATTGCTAGGTGATCTGAAAAGTCATTATGTGAGAGAGTGTTCTCTTTAGTTTCTAATCTAGAGAGATGAAGACTCATTCATGAGTGATGGTTTCAGATAAAAGTCTAATATTTGCACTTCTTTTTTTTCCTCATAGCTATATGCTAGGCCAGCTCTTTTAACAATCAACAATACATGAAAAATATCAGCTTACTTTCCAGTTATTAAAGTACAATCTATGCTTTCCAATGTTTTGCCAAAATTCAACTGAAAATTTCTCACTTAGAAAAACACAATTTTTCTGGTTGCCAGGTAGTTATTTTTTAAATGTGGAATGCTGTCTTTGGGGGACATTTTGAATTAAGTGAGAGTTGTTTAAACAAAGCAATCACTAAATATAATCAGTAATTACTTATCAAGACTTTATTTAAGTTTCTTTTACAATGCTGATTCTCTGTGCAATTTAATCTGCAGTTGCCATGCACTACCTCATAATAACTTCAATGAAAATCTGCAAGGACAGAGTTATTATGCCATTTATAATGAGAGATAAAATGAGAAAATTTATGAGGATGCAAGCCCAAAAATAATTCATTATGATGCCAATTTGATGACACAAGGAATATGATGACCCAACTATTTCAATGTAAGTCTTTGGAGAACACACATTGAAGGGCGTCATTATGAAATGATGCCAGTACATATTGTTGTACATGCATGAGTTATATTGTTATGAAAAAAGTCAAATAATGGCTTATATCAATACATGAACCACAGAAATACTAAGACAAAGCCTCACCCTAATGGTGTTATAAACGTCAGTGATAATTATCTAATAGAGAGTGGCATGTGAGCAAATCAATAGTGCTACCAAGCTTCATTAGTCATTAATATGGGTGCTGACAAATCCTTCATGATGCCATATCTCTGTTCAACATGGCCTATATTCAAAAGTCCCATGAACTTCCTGAAATTGTAACATGCAATTTTATGTGGAAATGCATATAAACATTTGAAAGTGGTGGTAGTATGGGTCCTGGTAATTTTCATGAGATTCTCAAAGGGTCACTGATCCAGAATGGTTTAAAACACTGGTGTATGAGAATTTGTCTATTTCAAAAGGTAAGAGATAAAACTACTGGAGATCCAGAGTGCTAGGTAGTGCTGTTCATTACCTACAGATATCTAAAATGAAGGGGAATACACTTGTGATGAGCACTGGATAATGTATGAAATTGTTGAATCACTATAGTGTACACCTGAAACTAATATGACATTGTATGTTAACTATCTGAGTTTAAAATAAAAACCTGAGGAATGGAGGGGATAAGATGGTGGAAGAGTAAGGTCCCCAAGTCACCTGTCCCCAACAAATTACCTAGATAACTTTCAAATCATCGTGAAAATCTATGAATTCGCTTGAGATTTAAAGAGAGAACAGCTGAAATGCCACAGTGAGAAGAGTTCGTGCTTCTATCAAGGTAGAAAGACAGAAAGGAAAGAAGGAAGGAAGGAAGGAAGGAGTGATTCTCACACCTGAGAATCTGCACAGCAGGCCGTAACCCCAGAATACCAGCTACACAGGCAGGGGAAAAGCCAAGTTTTTGACAAAGCAGCACTTGAAAGTTCCAGGGGAAGTCAAGGGATTTACAGTATATAGAATCAGAGGATACTCCCCCTTGTTTTTTGTTTTCTGTTTGCTTCCCGCCCCGCCCCCCCCCTTTTTGGTTTCTTTTCTTGTTTTCTTCTTTTTATTTTCTTTTTCTTTTCTTTTTTTGTCTTCTCTCTTTTTCTCCTTTTCCCAATACAACTTGTTTTTGGCCACTCTGCACTGAGCAAAATGACTAGAAGGTAAACCTCACCTCAAAAGAAAGAATCAGAAACAGTCATCTCTCCCACAGAGTTACAAAATTTGGGTTACAATTCAATGTCACAAAGCCAATTCAGAAGCACTAGTATAAAGCTACTGGTGGCTCTAGAAAAAAGCATAAAGGACTCAAGATACTTCATGACTGCAGAATTTAGATCTAAACAGGCAGAAATTAAAAATCAATTGAATGAGATGCAATCCAAACTAGAGGTCCTAACAACGAGGGTTAATGAGGTAGAAGAACGAGTGGGTGACATAGAAGACAAGTTGATGGCAAAGAGGGAAACTGAGGAAAAAAGAGACAAACAATGAAAAGATCATGAGGATAGATTAAGGAACATAAATGAAAGCCTCAGAAAGAAAAAACTATGTTTAATTGGGATTCCCCAGGGCACCAAAAGGGACAGAGGTCCAGAATATGTATTAGAACAAATCATAGCTGAAAACTTTCCTAATCTGGGAAGGGAAACAGGCATTCAGATCCAGGAAATACAGAGATCCCCCCCCTAAAATCAGTAAAAACCGCTCAACACCTTGACATTTAATAGTGAAGATTGCAAATTCCAAAGATAAAAAGAAGATCCTTAAAGCAGCAAGAGACAAGAAATCCGTGACTTTTATGGGGAGGAGTATTAGGGTAACAGCAGACCTCTTCACAGAGACCTGGCAGACCAAAGGACTGGCAGGATATATTCAGGGTCCTAAGTGAGAAAAACATGCAACCAAGAACACTTTATCCAGCAAGGCTCTCATTCAGAATGGAAGGAGAGATAAAGAGCTTCCAAGATAGGCAGAAAACGAAAGAATATGTGACCACCAAGCCAGCTCTGCAAGAAATTTTAAGGGGAACTCTTAAAATTCCCCTTTAAGAAGAAGTCCAATGGAACAATCCACAGAAACAGGTACTGAATAGATATCATGATGACACTAAATTTATATCTTTCAATAGTAACTCTGAATGTGAATGGGCTTAATGACCCCATCCAAAGACGCAGGGTTTCAGACTGGATAAACAAGCAACACCCATCTATTTGCTGTCTACAAGAGACTCATTTGAGACATAAGGACACCTACAGCCTGAAAATAAAAGGTTGGAGAACCATGGAACATTCAATGGCCCTCAAGAGAAAGCAGGGATAGCCATCCTTTATATCAGAGAAACTAAAGTTTATCCCAAAGACTGTAGTAAGAGATTAAGAGGGACAATATGTGATACTTAAAGGATCTATCCAACAAGAGACCTAACAATCATCAATATATATGCCCCGAATGTGGGAGCTGCCAAATATATCAATCAATTAATAACCAAAATTAAGACATACTTAGATAATAATACACTTATACTTGGTGACTTGAATGTAGCGCTTTCTACAATCGACAGGTTTTCTAAACACAACATCTCCAAAGAAATGAGAGCTTTAAATGATACACTGGACCAGATGGATTTCACAGATATCTACAGAACTTTACATCCAAATGCAACTGAACACAGATTCTTCTCAAGTGTACATGGAACTTTCTCCAGAATAGACCACATACTGGGTCACAAATCAGGTCTTAACCGATACCAAAAGATTGGGATTGTCTCCTGCATATTCTCAGACCATAATGCTTTGAAATTAGAACTAAATCACAAGAGGAAGTTTGGAAGGATTTCCAGCACATGGAGGTTAAGAACCATCTGCTAAAAGATGAAAAGGTCAACCAGGAAATAAGAGAAGAATTAAAAAGATTCATGGAAACTAATGATTATGAAGATACAACTGTTCAAAATCTTTGGGATACAGCAAAAGAAGTCCTGAGGGGGAAATAATTGCAATACAAGCATCCATCCAAAAACTGGAAAGAACTCAAATACAAAAGCTAACCTTACACCTAAAGGAGCTAGAGAAAAAACAGCAAATAGATCCTACACCCAGCAGAAGAAAACAGTTAATAAAGATTCGAGCAGAACTCAATGAAATAGAGACCAGAAGAACTGTGGAACAGATCAACAAAACCAGGAATTGGTTCCTTGAAAGAATTAGTAAGATAGATAAATCATTAGCCAGCCTTATTAAAAAGAAGAGTGAGAAGACTCAAATTAATAAAATCATGAATGAGAAAGGAGAGATCACCACCAACACCAAGGAAATACAAATGATTTTAAAAACATATTATGAGCAGCTATATGCCAATAAATTAGGCAATCTAGAAGAAATGGACGCATTTCTGGAAAACCACAAACTACCAAAACTGGAACAGGAAGAAAAAGAAAACCCGAACAGGCCAATAACCAGGGAGGATATCGAAGCAGTCATCAAAAACTTCCCAAGACACAAAAGTCCAGGGCTGGATGGCTTCTCTGGGGAGTTCTGTCAAATGTTTAAAGAAAAACTGTACCTATTCTACTATAGTTACCCTAAGAACTACAGAACACTTCTGAAAGAAATTGAGGAAGACACAAAGAGATGGAGAAATATTCCATGCTCATGGATTGGAAGAATTATTATTGTGAAAATGTCAATGTTACCCAGGGCAATGTACACATTTAATGCAATCTCTCTCAAAATACCATGGACTTTCTTCAGAGAGTTGGAACAAATCATCTTAATATTTGTGTGGAATCAGAAAAGGCACCGAGTAGCCAGGGGAATATTAAAAAAGAAAACCAGAGCTGAGGGCATCACAATGCCAGATTTCAGGTTGTACTACAAACCTGAATCGAGACAGTGTGGTACTGGCAAATACAGACACATAGATTAATAGAACAGAATAGAGAATCCAGAAGTGGACCCTCAACTTTATAGTCAACTAATATTCGACAAAGTAGGAAAGACTATCCACTGGAAAAAAAGACAGTCTCTTCAATAAATGGTGCTGGGAATATTGGACATACACATGCATAAGAATGAAACTGGACCATTCTCTTACACCATACACAAAGATAAACTCAAAATGGATGAATGATTTAAATGTGAGACAAGATTCCATCAAATTCTAGTGGAGAACAGAGGCAACACCCTTTTTGAACTCGGCCACAGCAACTTCTTGCAAGATCCATCCATGAAGGCAAGAGAAAGAAAAGCAAAAATGAAATATTGGGACTTCATCAAGATAAGAAGCTTCTGCACAGCAAAAGAAACAGTCAACAAAACTAATAGACAACCTACTGAATGGGAGAAGATACTTGCAAATGATGTAACAGATAAAGGGCTAGTATCCAAGATCTATAAAGAACTTATTAAACTCAACAGCAAGAAAACAAACAATCCAATCATGAAATGGGCAAAAGATATGAACAGAAATCTCACAGAGGAAGACATAGACATGGCCAACAAGCATATGAGAAAATGCTCCACATCACGCGCCATCAGGGAAATACAAATCAAAACCAGAATGAGATACCACCTCACACGAGTGAGAATGGGGAAAATTAACAAGGCAGGAAACCACAAATGTTGGAGAGGATGTGGAGAAAGGGGAACCCTCTTGCACTGTTGGTGGGAATGTGAACTGGTGCAGCCACTCTGGAAAACTCTGTGGAGGTTCCTCCAAGAGTTAAAAATAGATCTACCCTATGACCCAGCAATTGCCCTGCTGGGAATTTACCCCCAAAATACAGATGCAGTGAAACGCCAGGACACCTGAACCCCGATGTTTCTAGCAGCAATGTCCACAATAGCCAAACTCTGGAAGGAGCCTTGGTGTCCATCGAAAGAGGAATGGATAAAGAAGATGCGGTCTATATATACAATGGAATATTAGTCAGCCATTAGAAATGACAAATACCGTTTGCTTTGATATGGATGGAACTGGAGGGTATTATGCTGAGTGAAATAAGTCAATCGGAGAAGAACAAACATTATATGTTCTCATTCATTTGGGGAATATAAAAAATAGTGAAAGGGAATGAAGGAGAAAGGAGAAAAAATGAGTGGGAAATATCAGAAAGGGAGACAGAACATGAGAGACTCCTTCTCTGGGATAGGAACTATGGGTGGTAGAAAGGGAGGTGGGTGTGGGTTGGGGGTGACTGGGTGATGAGTACTGAGTGGGGTACTTGGCAGGATGAGCACTGGGTGTTATGCTATATGCGAGAAGATTGAACTCCAATAAGAAAGAAAGAAGAAAGAAGAAGAAAGAAAGAAGAAAGAAGAAAGAGAAAGAAAGAAAGAAAGAAAGAAAGAAAGAAAGAAAGAAAGAAAGAAAGAAAGAGAAAGAAAGAAAGAAAGAAAGAAAGAAAGAAAGAAAGAAAGAAAGAAAGAAGAAAGAAAAAAAGAAAGCTTCCTAGAAAATAATAATAAAAAAATAAAAACTTGAATAGGTAAAATAATTAATAAATAAATAAGTAAATAAATAAATAAATAATAAAAGCCTGAAAACAAATAAAAGGAAGGGGAATTTCAATGAATTTTTCAAGAATCTTATGAAAATATTGAGTACAAATTCCATCCTTAAAAATACTCTCCAATTTGCCATTAGGATTAAAGATATAAACCAGGTCATTGTTGGCCAAAAGGACTACTAAAACAGAGTCTGATCAGTGATGAGTTGAAAGCCAGATAGGCAATACAAATTGTGAGAAAAATCCTGTTGCTTAAGCTATCCCGTCTTTGGTATTTATTTTTTTAAAGATTTATTTATTTATGATAGACACACACACACAGAGAGAGAGAGAGAGAGAGAGAGAGAGAGGCAGGGAGAAGCTGGCTCCACGCCGGGAGCCTGACGTGGGACTCGATCCCAGGACACCAGGATTGTGCCCTGGGCCAAAGGCAGGCGCTAAACCGCTGAGCCACCCAGGGATCCCCCTCTTTGGTACTTTATTATGACAGCTGGAGCTGACTAATGCAGGGAATATGTTTCAGTTAGAAGATTAATGAATGTTACCCAAAGATGAGTAAGCATCCCCTTTTAGTTAATGTATCCCTCCCCCAGGGCTTTGAAGAATGGTTGAATCATGTTGCTATTCTTTTTATATGGAAGACAAACATAAAGAGAAGTGTATATGGATGTCATGTTAACAAGGGTCAGCCTTTGATGTCTTTGTTCTATATCAAGGAAGAACTCTACTTCCTAAAATTTCCTTCCCTGTTTGGGTCTTTAAAAAAAAAAAAGATTTTTATTTATTTATTCATGGGAGACACACACACACACAAAGAGAGGGAGAGAAGGAAAAGGATGGAAAGGCAGAGGAAGAAGCAGGCTCCATGCAGGGAGCCCGATGTGGGACTCTATCCCGGGACTCTGGGATCATGCCCTGGCCTGAAGGCAGACGCTCAACCACTGAGCCACTCAGGGATCCACCCTGTTTGATTCTAAATAAGTATTGACCTCTAGAAAAAAAATCCTATGATATTTGGAAGGTGGAAATAAACAGCAGTCTTTATGCTCTCAGGGTTGGTGTAGATGTAGGGGTCCAGGAACAATTGCAGCTAATGCACACCGTGGCTGATCTGCTGATTCATTTTGTTAGTTTAGTACAGCAGCTGGGCATGCAGGTACTGTAGATCTTACCAGATCTCCTTCAGCTTCCCTGAGTCCTCAGTTAGGCACATGTGCACATCCATGGTAAAAGTTGCCAGTCCCTTCTGCAAGTCACCTTGTGTTGATGAAGTCAAAGGCAGTAAAAGGCAAACATGGGTTCCAGTTTGTCCTCTTTGCTTTCCATTAATCCTTATGGATTACAGTCTGCCTTAACATTGTTCTGCATCAGGTCATTGTTTCCTTCTCAAATATGGCCATGTTGATCCTTAGCAGCTTTAGGTCCATCATCAGCTACTGAGGCATCAACCTTCCATAGTCTTCTGCATCAGCTCGCAAAATTGCATAAGATCCAACATATATAATAAATCTTTTATTCCATATCACTCAGAGTTTCTGATTCCCTGATCAAATCCTAACATATTCTGCTTTGAATGTCAGGCTCTCAACACCCACATTTTATCAGGTTTCTCCACATCTATGTTTGTGCCACTTAGAACCTGGTGAATATCTCTAGAGAAAAATCTGCTTGAACTGTGAGATTTACTTTTCCACTACTTCTTTTTCTTTGGGATCTTTGCCAGTCATTTATTGAATGCTTTCATAGGTGTGAGCTCCATTTTTTTTCTCTCTCAGCCTCATGATATTGCCAAAAAACTCTGCAGACCCTACTGACTCTTAGCTGCCACTTCTACACAGTTGCTTTACTTTTACCAGCCTTTCTATCCATGTCTTTTATGAGTCAGAAAATTCCTTGAGGAAAATGCAAGGTAAAATGTTTGGCATATGCAAGGTAAATTTTCTCTTTTCTCTTGAATTGTGCTTCCTCAATTCTGTCTTCCTTGGTAGCTCTCTAAATAGGAGGGTTGGGTTTTTTGTGGTATTTTTTCCAGGAATTTTAATTTTTTTCACTTTTTCTTTCAGGATTTTGCACAAACAACATTTCTCCTATCAAAGTTTTTCTAAGAACTTCCCTTTACCCACCCAAGGCAGATAGCGGCTCCATTATTGATTTATCAAGAACACTTTACACATGGCTCTTCTAGAATTTATCTCACTGTACTATTATTATCTGTTAACATTTCTATAGTCCCTACTTGCGAATTGCTTCAAGGCCAAAACTATGTGATTCAACTTGCACCCCTGGTTCAATGCAGTGGCTGGTACTTTGGATGGTTCAATGTTTAGTGAAGGAGTGGATGAATTATATATAAATGTTTAATAAATAGTTCTTCACTCACTCTAGAAGCTGAAATTTCCCTTTCCTTTTTGTATTTATAATTAATACATACTGTTTTAGGGCAGCCCTGGTGGCTCAGCAGTTTAGCGCTGCCTTCAGTCCGGGGCCTGATCCTGGAGACCCGGGATCAAGTCCCACGTCAGGCTCCCTGCATGGAGCCTGCTTCTCCCTCTGCCTGTGTCTCTGCCTCTCTCTCTCTCTCTCTCTCTGTGTGTGTGTGTGTGTGTGTGTCTCATGAATATATAAAATCTTTAAAAAATACATACGGTTTTAAAATAAATTGGTACTTCAGGGTGGGAGTATCTAAAACTCCTCACTTTTTATTTATCTATTTAATACCTGTTAATTCCATGATAAATCATAAAGTTTTTCAATGAATCAACACATTTATTCAAAAAGAGTAAGCAATAGGATTTTGAGAAGAAAATAATAATTTTATTTATTTATTTTTTATTTTTTTTAAAGTTTTATTTATTTATGATAGTCACACACACAGAGAGAGAGAGAGAGAGAGAGAGAGAGGCAGAGAGAGAAGCAGGCTCCATGCACTGGGAGCCCGACGTGGGATTCGATCCCGGGTCTCCAGGATCACGCCCTGGGCCAAAGGCAGGCGCTAAACCGCTGCACCACCCAGGGATCCCGAAAATAATAATTTTAATGCTCAGTTGTTGTAATGACAAAACAGAGAATGGCACTGAACTTTAAGAATTTCATGAAAACAAAGTAATCATAGGTATCATCTAAACATTCCTTCCTCTGTAAGATCTCATGCACCATCTTTTGACTTTTTATGACTGTCTACCTTACCGGAGTGCCAGATGGAGTAATCTATTCATGTTAACTGTAAGGATGAACAATTCAGTCAATCATCTGGAATCTTTGTCTAACCAACACAAAGCATCTGGATATTTAGAAACATCTAGATGATTGACTACATTTTTCACTTTGCATCCAGATGTCTTGGCATCATGTAGACACAGTCTATTGCTCACAATAGTGTAAACATTAACAAAAGAGTTATGATTTACCTTACTATCTTTTTCTTATGACTGAAATACAGTTTTTGTATGTTTCTAGTGTTGGTCAAACATCAGGAAACTGAAACCATACTATGCACAAACATTAAGAACTTTGTGAATATACTAGGAAAAAAATGTTTCCTGAGAATCTTCGTAAATCAGATGATGTTATTTGTTCATGTTCCTGCCATATATATATTGCCACATTTTGAGCTTTCCTGAAATATAAAAAATAACACAGTAGGGGCACAGCATTTGTGACAAGGAAGAGTTCATTTGGTGAGTACAACATGCCTACAATTTCAAACAAGGAGGATCTACAAGACTCTCAAGTTCATGGCAAAATGACAACACAATCTGGGAAAGTTACACCCCTATTCTTTAACTTATCAAGTAAAAAAAAATATCATTGAAGAAAAACCTTTGAGGTATTCACAAGGCTATTGACTTGCACAAATTGCTAAACTATTGTATTGTTTGCACTTAATACATGTAAATTTATAAGAGCAACAACGTTTCCAATTTATTTTTTAGTTCTTGGAACCAATCACATAAGCTATGATGAATCTAATTTCCAACCTTGTAACCTTTCCTGGAATTGACTTACTGTTAAAGTACTTTACAGTACGGCTGACCAAATCTGTCATACAGGCGGTAGGAATAGCTGTATATAATGAAGTCCACTCATTCACATGTCTAGGTATATAAATTCATCCTTAATCATATGACTAATGATCTCCTAATTTACACTGTGTGTGCAGTATACCATTTTAGATTAATTTTGTAATGTTACATTGTTTAAAGGTCCTTCATTCCCTGTGACTATGTATCTACCTAGTAAAAATCTATAACATATGACTTTGTCCTCTACAAACCATTAATTTATAATCATTTTACATATGTCAGTTTTGGTAATTATGGTGCTGTACAATCTGTATCAGTTGACAGTACTTTGGCAGAAGCAGCCACTTTTTATTATTATTTACATGCTAATTTCAGCTTTGTTTTTATTTTCATTACATTCACAATTATCCTGGGGTTATTTTCATACCACTGAATAAAAATTGCTACTCGTATTTGATCTGTGTCATTACCAGTAAATGTAATGTTCTTTAGCAATTTACTTTTTTAAAGTTAAAATAAGATTTTTTTTTCTCATTGAATGAGAAGTACTGAAGTTTTGCTTGAGTTTAAATCACATAAAGCACTTAATATTCCTTTATATTATTTAATTACTTTTGGTCATCCTTCCTTAAGTTACATTTTGATAGTCTTCCTATTAGAAATTTCACTGGAAATCCTCAATGAAATTGGGTTTTGAGATACAAGTAAGGATAAGGAAAAAACAAGTACAACAAGGTGTCTGCCTTCATTATTTTCCTATAAATTCATATCTTGTTGAAATAATTCACACTTTCTTTTTTTTTCTTTTATTTTATTTATGATAGTCACAGAGAGAGAGAGAGAGAGAGAGAGAGAGAGGCAGAGACACAGGCAGAGGGAGAAGCAGGCTCCATGCACCGGGAGCCCGATGTGGGATTCGATCCCGGGTCTCCAGGATCGCGCCCTGGGCCAAAAGCAGGCGCCAAACCGCTGCGCCACCCAGGGATCCCTAATTCACACTTTCATGCTCATTATTACCTAATGCACATTTTTTTCTTCCAGGTTATTACTGATTATTATAACACAGTTTACTTGATTCATGCAGAAGTGGAGAGCACTATAGATTGAATACATAATTATACTTTGGTTAGAATATTGGTGAATTATTTTACAGGTGAGAATTAAATGTCAGGTAGACCTCCATGGTTGAAAGTTTCCTGTAAGCTCTCAAAATTTAGATTATGAATTAGAAGTGCAGGTAGGTTGGATGTGGTGACCTTCTTTGTAGGAAAGGATATAATCCTGATAGCTTCAAGTTCACAGGAACTAATAGGATTTCAAAATTGATTGTCAGAAAAATTAAATCAAGAGAAAAACCACAACAGTTAATCCATTTGGTATCAAGAAAACAAAATTAAAATGCCTTCAATATTATTTCATTTTCAACTTGAGATTGTAGACATACTGCCAGAGTCACATATTCCAAAGGATTATGCTGTCATAAATTATGTCTTGCACACACACACACACAGTCCATCTGACCATTACTAATAGTCACTATGGAACAGTGTGCTGAAGGCTGGTCATGCTAAATAATGGCTGCCACTCTCCAGTTCCTATTTTTTACTACTAGATCTAAAGCTGATGTATTGTTCTGCCACAGTTGAATGTTTGTCATGATCCAGCCCACAGTCATCCTGGTTACACTAGTGGTTAGCAAAGTACTTCATGATCTTTATGCCTATATGATGCCTGATAGCTCAGGTTTCATTAACACCTCAGGAAACAACTTCCTACTCTTTCCATGACCTTGGAAGATAAAAGGACATAAACGGGAGTCTAACAACCTTCTGTATCTAAAAGGAAATGACATCTTTAAAAAATGATCTCATCTCTTTCTGCAGAAAATAGAGTCATTATCCTCCCTTCTCCTCCCTTCAGCGGCAGCCATTTTCTGCCCTCCAATATGTGAGGCCATCCATGACATGTAAAATTTAGTGAAAGTAAATTCAGCTCACTCAATGAATGACCACAAAAAGGAAAGGAAAATAAGCTGAACAGGCCCATTGATTGCTGGTGCATCAAAACTAAAACAACCAGGAGAAAGAACATCAACTAGAATTCCTTTCCACACAGGGAGAGAAAAAACTCTCACAGGGAGTAAGAAAGTGGCAGGAAGGAGTAAGAACTGCCAGTGGACAGAGGGTAGAGGAAGAACTGAGATAATTTGGACTTCTAAGCAATAATCCACGCAAGGAGATGTGGCCATTAAAGTTAAATGCTGCATAAACAAAGGAGATGGAAATTTACTTTTAAATTAACATGAATTAATTTAATTTGAGAACAAGCATAGTTATGGGGATAGATCACTTGTCTAATAGGCACCTTGGATTTGTAACTCTGCTACAAACTCTAGTAAATTGCTTTGGCACTTAGCTCTTCACAGAGATAAAAGAAGCTGTCCTTTGCTTTATTCCCAAGATGTTTTTAAGATGTGAGATAATGTCCATAAAGTGTTCGAAGCTCTGCAGAGAAAAGCTCTAAGTCCATTTGCAATTGGGCATCCATTTTACCAATATTTTGGAGCTATTACTAAGTAAGTAAATTAGATGTTACAGAAGGATAGGAATGAATATGCCTAAATTATTGTATTCAAGGAGCTAACAATTGAGTAGCAAGGCCACCATAATATAAATAACTGTTATTTAGGCAATATAGGGTCATGCAATTAGAATAATAAAGATAGCATTCTGGGCACCCACACAAAGTAGCAATTACTTCTTGCTAAGGGGAAACAGAGAAGACTATTCAGAAAAAGGAAATTTTAAGTGAACCTTGAAGGATGTTTTACAAATGGCTGGAACCTTACTTTCATAACTCTGAACAGATTGGAGTGGGGAGACACTGGAGGTTAGGTTGCAAAAGTATTGATTGGAATACATTCAGATGTGAGGTATTAGAAAACTGAATAGAAATAGTGGTAGTGGGAATGAAAATAAGAGAGAGGAAGAGAAAGGAGAGAAAAAGATGCTTTAGAGGTAGAATTAATAAGAAATTATGACTGACTAGTGTGATTTGAAGTAGAGTGATAATTTTAAAGAAAACTCATGAATTAATGAACCTGGGGTATACAGAAAATATAAATAATTAAGTGCAGAGAGTCTGAATATAACTATAGTCAGCCAACTTTTAGATGTGTCGAGTTTTAGGTTTTAACATTTATCTAGGTGAAAACATTTAAATGTTCCTTCAGCATTTGGGACCTTGCTTCTGAGACCTAGTGAGGGAAACTGTTACTGAGGTTATAAATTAGAAAAATTATTTTAAAAGAGATGATATTTGAAATCATACACATGGATGAAATTATTTTAATGGAGATTATTCAAAGAGAATTGAAGAGGATAAAAGACAGAATCTTAGGTTATATCTACAGTACAGGAAAAAATGAGTTAACAGAAGAGACAGAGACAAATAACCACAGTAGTAGAATTCAGTAGGCTGAGGAATTATGTGAGCTAAGAGAGTGGATAATTTCAATAAAAAGAAGTTACTGTAATGTATTGCATTAAAGGTTGTAGAGAGGTCAAGCAGAGTAAGGGCTAAGAAGACAGAAATTTAGCAGTTAAGAGGTTATTAGTGACTTAAAAAAACTAGTTTCAGTAGAGTGTTGGGGAGAAGCAGCCTGACCATAACTGGGTTGAAAAGTAGATGGTGACAATTTGGGAAGGTGACCACATATTATATTTTTGAAATGGTTGGTGGTGGAAGGAAGGCTAAATTTATGTCATAAACTTCAGTAAATAGCACTTCATAGAAAGTCTTTGTTAGTTTTATTATTTTTGTTTGTTTTCCTTTTGGTTTCTCCTAGACTAGAGTATATTAGTGGGCATAGGGAAGTACTAAAAATGAATGAGAAAATGAGATAATAGATTTAAAAAATGGTATCAAAATAGAACAGAAAGAATGGACAGATGGTTTAATGTTGGAAAGGAAGAGGGACATGTTTTCCTCACACATAAGACAAAGGAAAAGATAAAGAAGGAAAAACCAGAGAAGCTTTGAGATGGAGATGGGGACAGAAGTGAATTCATTCAAGGTGTTTGTTTGTTTTCTCAACAAAGTAAGAGATATAGTTATCTAAAAAGATA
Source organism: Canis lupus dingo (assembly GCF_003254725.2). NCBI lineage: Eukaryota > Metazoa > Chordata > Mammalia > Carnivora > Canidae > Canis > Canis lupus. The sequence continues at coordinate 72,940,216 of NC_064281.1, forward strand.
TATATATATATCAGCCAGACAAATGCCAAAACTAGTCCTTAAAAATGTATCAGTGTAGCAATGAGCTTTGTTTCAGTTTATTCTATTTGAATTCATTGCTACCTTTAACTTTTAGAAGTTTACATTTCTCAACCACACATTTGGCAGCCAGCAAAGATGAAATATTTTATGAGTATTTACATAGTCATAAATTATGGACATTACGCACATCTAATGATGCCAACTTACAGAAAGTAAAAGAATATCACAATTTGCATATTTATCTGAAGTTTCTGCACCACTAGTAAAAAGTAAAGGTATTACATAAGTTACTTGCATACATGAAATATTTTTCTTAAACCTAGGAATGAACCAGTGCATTTATTGAATCCAATGACTGTTCTATTCATTAAATGCCTCCTAAATGGTATGCTTCTGGTTGTAAAGTGATCATGTGTCATTAAGCATTATGGAAAATGTCAGCATGCTATGATTCAACATTAAAAACGCTAAAAACAGGGATCCCTGGGTGGCGCAGCGGTTTAGCGCCTGCCTTTGGCCCAGGGTGCGATCCTGGAGACCCAGGATCGAATCCCACGTCGGGCTCCAGGTGCATGGAGCCTGCTTCTCCCTCTGCCTATGTCTCTGCCTCTCTCTCTCTCTTTGTGACTATCATAAATAAATAAAAATTAAAGTTTAAAAAAATGCTAAAAACATGGGACGCCTGGGTGGTTCAGTGGTTGAGCATCTCCCTTTGGCTCAGGATATGATCTCGGGATCTGGGATTGAGTATCACATTGGGATCCCAAAGGGGGGCCTCTTTCTCCCTCTGCCTGTGTTTCTGCCTCTGCGTGTGTGTGTGTGTGTGTGTGTGTGTGTCTCATGAATAGATAAATTTAAAAATTAAAAAAAAATAAGGAGCGCATATGAAATACAGCCAGCAAGGCCTTGGAACCACAGAGAGATGGAGGCAGCCAAAGAAAGATGTTGTTGTTGTTGTTGTTGTTGTTGTTGTTGTTGTTGTTGTTGTCATTATTGTTCAAAAGTGAAATCTAACCTAGGACTTGAGAGATATGAAAGAGTTGATAATAGTAGTGAGAGGAGAAATGATGATTCATGGTATATACAAAGGCTTGGAGACAAGGGAACACTCAATATATCAGTTTGTGGCTAAGTTTGTACTGAAAAGCACTCTATGAATAGAGAGGAGAAGGCACCAGGTTTTGATTTATCCTATTCCCTTCGATAGTAAGGTAAAATGTTCCCTACTATTTATTTTTATATCTCAGAGCATTGTATCTAGTAGACTTCAGAGGCATATATTTGTTATTTATATTTAATGCACCTATTATGCTTATAATTTCTATTTAGAAATTGCTTCCAAGAATTAACTTTTCAAAATTGGGACTTTTAAAAAGTTTGTAAACCCCTTAAGATAACCTGACACCAGCCTTTTCATCCTATATATTGAGATATTGCTATTTCCACTTGTTTATTGATCTGATCAAATCTAAGAATGCTTCTCCAACACCTTTTCTTTATTTACATGCCATTTTGATACATTTTTGTTTTGTGAAATTAACCAAATATGTGATTTCAACTTAAGCCACTTCTTTGATATGAAACACAGAAAAAAATGAATTTCCTCTCATCATGAAGTTGTCAGAAGAAAAGGTATGTGGTGGCAAATTATTTTGAGGGACTTCAAACATTCTTTCCCACCCTATTTGCATTTCTTTCTTGCCTAGCACATCCATCCAACTTCTAGCTATCTAGTTTCCTTATATTGAAGCTTGCCCGGCCTATTCTAGACATTACTAAAATTTTTCAAATGTGCCTGATAGCATTTCCCTTTCTAATTAAAATTTACTAGTTTTCTTTCTTCATTTCTGCAAGTTTGACTCAGTACTACTTTAAATAAACAAAGGTATGATGAGGGTTGATTGTTCAGTACACAAGCCTATGCCATATACAGCCATGGATGGCACAATTTGGATGCTAAGACATCTAAACATTTACTCTATAATTCCACCTTCTGATAACTGGTTAGGATTCTTTCAAAACCAGGTTATGCACTTTTCCAGATGAACTGCACTTGCCTGGTACTAGATGATCCCAAACAGGCAATAGAAGTTATTTATTCACCAGTTAACTGAATTGATACCACTGAGTATACCTGTTGGTAATAAAGACTAGATAAGTGCACTTTAACTACAAAGTAGTTTCAGTCAATTAAGATCTTGCAGAGTAGTCTGTAAACTTATAAACAAAATCTTCATTGTGTAAGGTAGCTCTAGACAAGCAAAAAGCAGGATAAACACAGGTAAAAGATATATTAAAAGGTAAAATGTATAAAAATGATGAAAGGCAAAAGTTTAAGAAGAGAAGGTGGCCAGAAAGCTAGACATTAAGTTGAACCAAAAGAAATTGCCATTTTGTAAATCAAAACATGTTGAATATTTGAAATTTCATATGTTTCAACATAATATTAGCTTCCTCAGAAACAGAGAAGGAGAAAGCAAACAGAGTGGAATCTGTGTAGTCTTCAAAATATGAAACAGAAAACTATAGAAGGGAAAGAGAATAAAAAATTCATAATTTCTTGTCTGACCCTTATATGTATTCTGAACATTATACTCTTTTATCAATAAGATCTTGGTGGTTTCGGGGGGAAAAATAACTTCTTCTGGTCTCTGAGGTCAAAGTATTGGATATAGTGGATTGGATTAGAAAATGGATAAAGTAGGGGGAGGGGGCAAGATGGCAGAAGAGTAGGGTCCCCAAGTCACCTGTCCCCACCAAATTACGTAGATAGCCTTCAAATCATCCTGAAAACCTACGAATTCGGCCTGAGATGTAAAGAGAGAACAGCTGGAATGATACAGTGAGAAGAGTTTGCGCTTCTATCAAGGTAGGAAGACGGGGGAAAAAAAATAAAGAAATAAAAAAGCATCCAAGGGGGAGGGGACCCAACGAGGAGCCGGGCTAAGGCCCCGGCGAGTGCCCCCAGGACAGGAAAGCCCAGGCCCTGAGAAGCAGGAGCTTTACCAATCTTCCTGGACAGAAAGGCACTCGCAGGGAACTCGGGCAGGATCCCAGGAGGAGCAGGGATGCACTCAGGCTCCCAGGGGCACTAACAGAGGAAGTGCTCCCCAGGGAGAGCACGCCACACATCCCCGCAGAGCTCCCTAAAGGGCTGCAGCGCACCGCGCGCGCCGGGGCCCCGGGAGCAGATTGGAGGCGACTCCATGCAGAGGGAGCTGCGCACCCGGGAGGGCGATTCCAGTGGCACAGGCAGGCCCCGGAGCCCAGGGCACCAGGGGACACAGCCTAGGATCCGGTGCTCCCCCCGAGACAGGCAGAGGCCAGGAGGACACAGGACAGCAAGGACGCTACTGCCACTGGGTGGCCCCGAGCTGTGCAGATCAGCGTCCTTCACCCCGGAGCATCCGGAGCATCCAAGGCCCCTGGGCTGCAGTAGTTACTGTGGGAGCTGACTCCAGGGCTGGAGAGCTGGCCGCCACCACTGTTGTTGTTCCTCCTGGTATCACCTTGTATCTGGGACTGAGCAGGGGCCTCACAGGATAAACAGCTCCACCGGGGCCCTGCACCTGGCAGGGGTCAGGGCAGCTCCACCAGGTGCACACACCTGATAATCAGCACAACAGGCCCCACCCCTAGAAGACCAGCTGGAAGGACAGGGGAAGAGCAAGTTATTGACCAAGCAGCACTGGAAAGTTCCAGGAGAAGTCGAGGGATTTACAGTATATAGAATCAGAGGATATCTCTCCTTGTTTTGTTTTTTGTTTGCCCCCTTTCCCCCCCCACCTTTTTCCTTCCTTTTTCCAATACAACTTGCTTTTAGCCACTCTGCACTGAGCAAAATGAGTAGAAGGAACTCACCACAAAAGAAATAATCAGAAACAGTACTCTCTCCCAAGAGTTATAGAATTTGGATTGCAATTCAATGTCAGAAAATCAATTCAGAAGCTACTGGTGGCACTGGAACAAAACATAAAAAAAATCAAAAGACTTCATGACTGCAGAATTTAGATCTAATCAGGGCGAAATTAAAAATCAATTAAAAGAGATGCAATCCAAAATGGAGGTCCTAACAATGAGGGTTAATGAGGAAGAAGAATGAGTGAGTGACATAGAAGACAACTTTATGTCAAGGAAGGAAGCTGATGAAAAAACAGAAAAACAATTAAAATATCATGAGGAAAAGTAAAGGGAATGACAAAAGTAAAAGTAAAATGACAGCCTCAGAAGGAAAAATCTACACTTAATTGGGTGCCAAAAGGGACAGAGGACCAGAAAGTGTATTTAAACAAATCATGAAAAAAAATAAATAAATAAAATAAAATAAACAAATCATGGCTGAGAATTTCCCTAATTTGTGGAGGGAAACAGCCATTCAGATCGAGGAGATAGAGAGATCCACCCCCAAAATCAACAAAAACCATCAACACCCCGACATTTAACAGTGAAACTTGCAAATTCCAAAGATAAAGAGAAGATCCTTAAAACAGCAAGAGACAAGAAGTCCCTAACATTTATGGGGAAAAGTATTAGGTTAACAGCAGATGTCTCCACAGAGACCTGGCAGGCCAAAAAGGGCTGGCAGGATATATTTAGGGTCCTAAATGAGAAGTACATGCAGCCAAGAATACTCTATCCAGCAAGGCTCTTATTCAGAATAGAAGGAGAGATAAAGAGCTTCCAGACAGGCAGAAACTGAAAGAATATGTGACCACCAAACCAGCTCTGCAAGAAATATTAAGGGGGACTCCGTAAAAGAAAGAGGAAGTCCAAAGAAACAATCCACAAAAACAGGGACTGAATAGGTATCATGATGACACTAAATTTATATCTTTCAATAGTAACTCTGAATGGGAATGGGCTTAATGATCCCATAAAATGATGAAGGGTTTTAGACTGGATAAAAAAGCAAGACCCATCAATTTGCTGTCTACAAGAGACTCAGTTTAGACCCAAAGACACCTACAGCCTGAAAATAAAATTTTAGAGAACCATTGACCATTCAAATGGTCCTCAAGAGAAAGCAGGGGTAGCCATTCTCATATCAGATAAACTAAAGTTTATCCCAAAGACTGTAGTAAGAAATTAAGAGGGACACTATATCATACTTAAAGGATCTAACCAACAAGAGGACCTAACAATCATCAATATTTATGCCCCGAATGTGGGAGCTGCCAAGTATATCACTCAATTAATAAACAAAGTTAAGACATACTTAGATAATAAGCCACTTATACTTGAAGACTTGAACACAGCACTTTCTGTAATTGACAGATCTTCTATGCACAACACCTCCAAAGAAACAGGAGTGTTAAATGATACACTGGACCAGATAGATTTCACAGATATTTACAGAACTTTACATCCAAATGCAACTGAATACACATTCTTTTCAAGTGCACATGGAACTCTTTCCAGAATACACCACATACTGGGTCACAAATCAGGTCTTAACCGATACTAAAAGATTGAAATTGTCCCCTTCATATTTTCAGACCATAATTCTTTGAAACTAGAACTAAATCACAAGAAGAAGTTTGGAAGAAATACAAACATGTGTAGGTTAAAGACCATCCTGCTAAAAGATGAAAGGGTCACCAGGAAAATAGAGAAGAATTAAAAAGATTCATTGAAACTAATGAGAATGAAGATACAACCGTTCAAAATCTTTGCGATACAGCAAAAGCAGTCCTGAGGGGGAAATAATCGCAATGCAAGCATCCATCCAAAAACTGGAAAGAACTGAAATACCAAAGCTAACCTTGCACATAAAGGAGCTGGAGAAAGAACAGAAAATAGATCTGAACCCCAGCAGAAGAAGAGTTAATAAAGTTTTGAGCAGAACTCAATGAAATAGAGACCAGAAGAACTGTGCAATAGATTAAATAAAAAAAGTGTTGGTTCTTTGAAATAATTAATAAGATAGGTAAACCATTAGCCAGCCTTATTAAAAACAAAAAAGAGTCAAATTAATAAAATCATGAATAAAAAAGGAGACATCACCATCGATACCAAGGAATTACAAACGATTAGAAAACTTATTATGAGTTTGCCAATAAATTAGGCAATCTAGAAGAAATAGGCACCTTTCTGGAAAACCACAAACTACCAAAACTGGAACAGGAAGAAATAGAAAACCCGAACAGGCCAATAACCAGGGAGGAAATGGAAGCTGTCATCAAAAACCTCCCAAGACACAAAAGTCCAGGGTCAGATGGCTTCCCAGGGAAATTCTATCAAACGTTTAAAGAAGAAACCATACCTATTCTACTAAAGCTGTTTGGAAAGACAGAAAGAGATGGAATAATTCCAAACTTGTTCTATTAGGCCAGCATCACCTTAATTCCAAAACCAAGGACCCCACCAAAAAGGAGAACTATAGACCAATATCCTTGATGAACACAGATGCAAATATTCTCAACAAGATACTAGCCAATAAGATCTAACAGTACATTAAGAAGATTATTCACCAGGACCAAGTGGGATTTATCCCCAGGATGCAAAGCTGGTTCAACATTTGGAAAGCAATCAATGTGATAGATAATATCAATAAGATAAAAAACAAGAACCATAGGATCCTCTCAATAGATGAAAAGAAAGCATTTGACAAACTACAGCATCCATTCCTGATCAAAACTCTTCAGAGTGTAAGGATAGAGGGAACATTCCTCAGCATCCTAAAAGCCATCTACAAAAAGCCCAGAGCAAATATCATTCTCAATGGGGAAACACTGGGAGCCTTTCCCCTAAGATCAGGAACACGAGAGGGACGTTCATTCTAACCCCTGCTATTCAAAATAGTACTAGAAGTCCTAGCCTCAGCAATCAGGCAACACAAAGAAATAAAAGGGTTTCAAGTTGGCAAAGAAAAAGTCAAACTCTCCTTCCGTCTTTGCAGATGACATGATACTCTACATAGATCACCCAAAAGACTCCACCCAAAGATTGCTAGAACTTTTACAGCATTTCGGCAGTGTGGCAGGATAAAAAATCAATGCCCAGAATTCGGTGGCATTTCTATAGACTGACAATGAGAACGAAGAAAGAGAAATTAAGGAGTCAATCCCATTTACAATTGCACCCAAAAGCATAAGATACCTAGGAATAAACCTAACCAAAGGAGTAAAGTATCACTACCCTAATAACTACAGAACACTTCTGAAAGAAATTGAGGAAGACACAAAGAGATGGAAAAATATACCAAGCTCATTGATTGGCAGAATTAATATTGTGAAAATGTCAATTTTACCCAGGGCAATTTACACATTTAATTCAATCCCTCTCAAAATACCATGGACTTTCTTCAGAGAGTTGGAACAAATCGTCTTAAGCTTTGTTTGGAATCAGAGAAGACCCCGAATAGCCAGGGGAATATTAAAAAAAAAAACAGAGCTGGGGGCATCACAATGCCAGATTTCAGGTTGTACTACGAACTGTGGTCATCAAGACAGTGTGGTACTGGCAGAAAAACAGACACATAGATCAATGGAACAGAATAGAGAATCCAGACGTGAACCCTCAACTCTATGGTCAACTAATATTCATCAAAGCAGGAAAAACTATCCGCTGGAAAAAAGACAGTCTCTTCAATAAATGGTGCTGGGAAAATTGGACAGCCACATGCAGAGGAATGAAACCAGACCATTCTCTTACACCATTCACAAAGATAAATTCAAAATGGATGAATGATCTAAATGTGAGACAAGAATCCATCAGAATCCTAGAGGAGAACACAGGCAACACCCTTTTTGAACTTGGCCACAGCAACTTCTTGCAAGATACATCTATGAAGGCAAGGGAAACAAAAGCAAAAATGAATTATTGGGACTTCATCAAGATAAAAAGCTTCTGCACAGCAAAAGAAACATTCAACAAAACTAAAAGACAACCTACAGAATGGGAGAAGATATTTGCAAATGACCTATCAGATAAAGGGCTAGTATCCAAGATCTATAAAGATCTTATTAAACTCAACAGCAAAGAAACAAACAATCCAATCATGAAATGGGCAAAAGACATGAACAGAAATCTCACAGAGGAAGGCATAGACATGGCCAACAAGCATATGAGAAAATGCTCTGCTTCACTGGCCATCAGGGAAATACAAATCAAAACCACCATGAGATACCACCTCACACCAGTGAGAATGGGTAAAATTAACAAGGCAGGAAACAACAAATGTTGGAGAGGATGTGGAGAAAGGGGAACCCTCCTGCACTGTTAGTGGGAATGTGAACTGGTGCAGCCACTCTGGAAAATTGTGTGGAGGTTCCTCAAAGAGTTAAAAGCAGATCTGCCCTACAACCCAGCAATTGCACTGCTGGGGATTTACCCCAAAGATACAGATACAGTGAAATTTCGGAACACCTGCACCCCAATGTTTATGGCCGCAATGTTCACAATAGCCAACTTGTGGAAGGAGCCTCAGTGTCCATCAAAAGATGAATGGATAAAGAAGATGTGGTCTATGTATAAAATGGAATATTACTCAGCCATTAGAAACGACAAATACCCACCATTTGCTTCAATGTGGATGTGTCTGGAGAGTATTATGCTGAATGAAATAAATAGGTCAATCGGAGAAGGACAAACAGTATACGGTCTCATTTTTAGGGAATATAAAAAATAGTGAGAAGGAATAAAGGGGAAAGGAGAGAAAGTGAGTGAAGATATCAGTGAGGGTGACAAAACATGAGCGACACCTATCTTTGGGAAATGAACAAGGGGTAATGGAAAGGGAGGTAAGCGGGGGTTTGGCGTGACTGGGTGATGGGCACTGAGGGGGCACTTGGCGGGATGAGCACTAGGTGTTATGCTATATGTTGGCAAATTGTACTCCTATTAAAAAAAAAAAGAAAACGGATAATGTAAACTATTCCTGGACAAATCCAGTTACTGTGGGATTTTTTTCAAGGCCATTTGGGTTTTTGCTTAGCTATACTATGTGTGTGGTCTCTGTAGTGTTTAAACAGCAATCAGCAAGTGTTTTATGCAGAGACAGGGAATAAATATTTTAGGTGTTATGAGCCACATATGGTCTCTGTCACATATTCTTTCCTTTTAAAACAACTATTACGACCCAGCAATTGCACTGTTGGGGATTTACCCCAAAGATACAAATGCAATGAAACGCCGGGACACCTGCACCACGATGTTTCTAGCAGCAATGGCCACGATAGCCAAACTGTGGAAGGAGCCTCGGTGTCCAACGAAAGACGAATGGATAAAGAAGATGTGGTTTATGTATACAATGGAATATTACTCAGCTATTAGAAATGACAAATACCCACCATTTGCTTCAACGTGGATGGAACTGGAGGGTATTATGCTGAGTGAAGTAAGTCAGTCGGAGAAGGACAAACATTATATGTTCTCATTCATTTGGGGAATATAAATAATAGTGAAAGGGAAAATAAGGGAAGGGAGAAGAAATGTGTGGGAAATATCAGAAAGGGAGACAGAACGTAAAGACTGCTAACTCTGGGAAACGAACTAGGGGTGGTAGAAGGGGAGGAGGGCGGGGGGTGGGAGTGAATGGGTGACGGGCACTGGGTGTTATTCTCTACGTTAGTAAATTGAACACCAATAAAAAAAATAAAATAAAATAAACATAAAAAAAAACAACTCATTAAAAATGCAGAAGTCATTCTTAGCCTAACGGTTGTACCAAAACAGTCTACAAGCTGAATTTGTCTGTGGGTATTGTTTGCTGACCCTTATATTAGATAAAAAATAGACATAGTATGATTTCTTCTTTTAGATTTCTTTTCCTTTGTTTTTCTACTTGCAATAGTCTTCCTCTTCTCAACTTTTCACAGTTCATGCCAGATTCTAGTCCTATCTCTGTTAATGAAAATTATAAGAACCTGGGTAAGTCACTTCTGTTGATAGTACTTCTTCATCTGGAGAATAAATAGATTGAGATCTATGATTGGTAAGCCTTTCCCAGTTCTGATATCCTTTGATTATATTTTTAACAAGTGGATAGAAAAAAAATTTCAGAGACATATGCTGGGAAAACCAGTTACTAATGATGAAAATGGACTGTATTAAACGTTTAATACCTGAAATATATTTCTTTCCTCACACATGGGATTCAGAAATATTTACCCTGTCAAAAAAAAAGAGAAGACAATATACTGGTATATTATTGAAATAGGCCATTCCGTATGCCTATTTATCTTAAGCTTGTTGCTTTCCTTCAAGATTCAGTGAAAGTCTTCCAGCTGGAATCTCTCCATTTTCTGCTGACCATGGTATCCAAAAGAAAGATGAGGTCAGATGTTTCTCTCCTTTTCTTCTGGAGAGCAAAGCAAAATATAGATTTAATGATTTTGGTTGGACAGATACCCTGTCTCCCAAATTTTATATTTGAAATCATATTACTTGTTCAGAATGTAAAATTAGATCCTATTTAATCAATTGTATCTTTAGTTATTATTCTTGAACAAAATATTCATTCCTCTTAGGCTTTTAGACTACCTTTTTTCAATCTTAATTAGATCACTAGTTGATTTATTTAATGTGACTTCAAAAGTGGTTATCAAAAAAAATTTAAAAAGTGGTTATCATCCGTATTTCAGAATAAATTATGGAGACATAAAGAAATATGCATCCCTTCACTTTTCACTTCCTTGAGATCACTGCACAACTTCCACATAGTGTTAGTTCACATGTAGTCCCATGGAATGTTAAAATAGAAAAGTATATAACTCCAGTTTCTTAATTTTGAGATGATACTAAAGCCAAGATGTAATATAATTTGTTCTACTTAACCAGGTATTTAGGGTCTGAGCCAGGACTAAAATTCAGGCCTCTAACTCTCAGTTTAAATTTTATCCATCATACCATACCTTATAGTTACTCAAGGTAATTTAAACTATCTACAAGACTCATAAGTCCATAGTTTGTGACTAGCAGAGAGCATATCTATATTTATCAATTGATTTTTAGTGGAAGTGAAGAAATCTACTTCAAATATTCTTAGTTAAAATGCACAGGGGTTAGTTGCTCTTTCAAATAATTGTCTCTAGATCTCCACAAAGATTAATGTTCCCTTCCTTTGGCCACAGATTTAGATACGAACCAAAAACGTTTTATGGAACTTCTAGTTAAAGCATCAGATGCTTAGACATCTTTGCAAATAATTAGCAGAGGAAAGGCACAGAGAGTGACCTTGCCACATCTACATCTCTTACCCAGCCCAGCACATAAAGAGTAACCTCAATAACCTATCCTTCAGGGAGAGAGATATAACCTTCTTGATCTGACTTGGCCATTTAAGCACTCTGCTATAGTACTTGAATCAAAGGAAGATGTAAACTGGCAGATAACAAGGACCACATCTATTTAATTTGCATTGTGTAGTACTTAGCATAGTGCCATGTATATATAGACATTTGATAAACATGACTTGAGGAGAAATGCATTCCAAATGCATTTGGAAATAGACTTAGTTTTCATCCCTTTACCATTGGAACTCTAAATGTCACATTCTTCCCACTTTATGCTTTGTAAAGACTTCACTCTTCCCCTTGGTACAAGAGAAGATTTCTAGTAAGAGTAGACCAGTCTTATAAGTAAGAGAGCTTTACAGGGAGGCAGAATGAGAATAAGTCCTAAAAAGTATATCTCAAATACAGATCACTCAAAACAGAAGATTTAGAAAGCCTAGCTGAAATCTGTCAGGAAAATTACTTTTTCCACTCACTTTTCTCAGAAGTAGGCAAAGAACTTTCTCAATTTCAACATATAGCCATAACTTATTAAATTAAATTTTATTGTTAAAGGAGAGAGTTACCAACTCTACTGAGATCCATTTTTTTCTTTGTCTTAGCTATCTACATCCATTAGCTTGAGTGGGGACTCAATTGCAGGTAATAAGAATTGGTTATGTAAGTGAATAAAAATATTTTTATATTTTCTTTTTAAATCTCAGTAAATCAGTGTTGGTCACTGTGGAGAAACCAATATTTAATGGCATCAAACCAAGTGGACTCTGAAATCAAAAAAGGAACCCCCAAAGTGAAATAATCAATCTCACTTCATTATTCAGCCTAAAGACAGAGTAAGCTAGAAAGAAGTTATTTTGATTTAAAGTATACCAGCCTTAGAAATATAAGCTGATGTACTTTTAAATAGAGATTTTTCATTTCACTTGTCTCTTTGAATAGCTTTTGAAAAGGAATCAATGAAATAGCTATCATCAGTTTTGAACAAATAGTCCCAATCCCAAGCCAATGCTGGCAGAGGCCTCACTGTAGTGCCTGCTTGACATTCGTGTGAGTAACCTAGATATACAAGACAAATATTGGGTCTTCATAACATCTATCTATCTATCTGTCTGGCTATCTATCATCTATCATGAATTAATTTATTTAATGTTCTTTTGCAATGAGCAGCTGGTGCAGAAATCATTTATCTTATATAGAATGCAAATCAATAGTCCCCCGTGATAGTTAGGAACATAGTACATTAAGCATTATAGATGATTTGGGAAAGAAGTTTACAAGTAGAGAAAAGTAGAGGACAAGCTTCCTCATGGGAGAATTTTCTTACTAAGTGGTCTGTAGAATGGAGGAGGTTTCAGAGCTTTTGCCCTAAGTCATTCTTTCCCCAGTGCACATTAGATATGAAACACATTTTAAAAGCCTATTTTATAATTGAACTAACATCACTCATTTCTATGGCTAGAAATGAAACTACATAGATGATGCTATTTATCAAAGCCTTTTTTTCCTGAGAACAAATGGCCAAGTCCCCTTTGTTACTCATGAGGGAAAACAAATCCAAAAAGGAAGCACGAGCCAATTAACAGACTGAAGAAAACAGTGAAATGTGGCAAAAATCCACACAGAAAGTTGCAGAAGCTAATCTACTTTGGCTGAGTACATAGTTTTAATTGGCAATTTAAGCCAATACTGCCTATTAAGAATGTGCTCAAAACATCCCAGTAGTATGGCATGGGGTATAGCCATGAAATGTACTCTTTAAGCCACATTTCCAACTTTGAGAATTCCTGCACCTGCAGTTGCAGGATGCTTCTTCCTGGTCTGGATTCAGCCACAATGCCTATGCAATAAAGCTGGAAAAGCTTCAGCTCCTAAAAGCCTACGCAGGAAGCAAAGCATCAGAAGCAGACACACAGGAAAAAAAATTACATCTGGTTCCATATCACCAGCAGACCACTTACTAGAATAATTAATAGAGTGCCTTTATGACTTCCCTGTGTTTATCAGAGATCTAACAAACTCCTAGACTCAAAACTATTACCTGATTCTTCTTTTTTTTTAATCTTCCATACTGAGGTTATTTACAAATTTCTGTTGAATTTCCCTTCATTTTTCTTTTCCTGACACTAATATCTCTTTCCCCACTGTAATTCAGGGTCTTGTTATCTCATGTCCAGATTACTAACTAATCTTTTAGCTAGTTTCTCTGATCAATCTTTCCCAACTTTAACAACTTACTCCATTAGACTGTGTTCCCTACTATTTATCCTACTGTTCATCATGTTACTCCCCTGCTTTAAAAAAAAAATCAGTGATGCCGGGACATCTGGGTGGCTCAGCAGTTGACTATCTGCCTTTGTTTTATTTTTGTTTTTGTTTTTGTTTTCTTTTTTCATTTTATTTTATTTTAAATAATAAATTTATTTTTCATTGGTGTTCAATTTGCCAACATACAGAATAACCCTCAGTGCTCATCCAGTCAAGTGCCCCCCTCAGTGCCAGTCACTCATTAACCCCCACCCACCGACCTCCTCCCCTTCCACCACCCCTAGTTCATTTGCCAGACTTATGAATCTTCCATGTTCTGTCTCCCTTTCTGATATTTCCTACCCATTTCTTTTCCCTTCCCTTCGACTCCCTTTCAGTATTATTTATATTCCCCAAATGAATGAGAACATAAAATGTTTGTGCTTCTCCAATTGACTTATTTCACTCAACATAATACCCTCCAGTTCCATCCATGTCAAAGCAAATGGTAGGTATTTGTCATTTCTAATGGCTGAGTAATATTCCATCGTATACATAAACCACATCTTTTTTATCCATTCATCTTTCGATGGACACCGAGGCTCCATCCACAGTTTGGCTATCGTGAACATTGCTGCTAGAAACATCGGGGTGCAGGTGTCCCAGCGTTTCATTGCATCTGAATCTTTGGGGTAAATCCCCAACAGTGCAATTGCTGGGTTGTAGGGCAGATCTATTTTAACTCTTTGAGGAACCTCCACACAGTTTTCCAGAGTGGCTGCACCAGTTCACATTCCCACCAACAGTACATGAGGATTCCCCTTTCTCCACATCCTCTCCAACATTTGTGGTTTCCTGTCTTGTTAATTTTCCCCATTCTCACTGGTGGGAGGTGGTCTCTCATGGTGGTTTTCATTTGTATCTCCCTGATGGCAAGTGATGCAGAGCATTTTCTCATGTGCATTTTGGCCATGTCAATGTTTTCCTCTGTGAGATTTCTCTTCATGTCTTTTGCCCATTTCATGATTAGGTTGTTTGTTTCTTTGCTGTTGAGTTTAATAAGGTCTTTATAGATCTTGGAAACTAGCACTTTATCTGATAGGTCATTTGCAAATATCTTCTCCCATTCTCTAGGTTGTCCTTTAGTTTTTTTGACGGTATCCTTTGCTGCGCAAAAGTTTCTTATCTTGATGAAGTCCCAATAGTTCATTTTTGCTTTTGTTTCTTTTGCCTTCGTGGATGCATCTTGCAAGAAGTTACTGTGGCCAAGTTCAAAAAGGGTGTTGCCTGTGTACTCCTCTAGGATTTTAATGCAATCTTGTCTCACATTTAGATCTTTCATCCATTTTGAGTCAATCTTTGTGTATGGTGAAAGAGAGTGATCTAGTTTCATTCTTCTGCATGTGGATGTCCAATTTTCCCAGCACCATTTACTGAAGAGGCTGTCTTTCTTCCAGTGGATAGTCTTTCCTCCTTTACGAATATTAGTTAACCATAAAGTTGAGCGTCCACTTCCGGATTCTCTAATCTGTTCCATTGATCTATGTGTCACTTTTTGTGCCAGTAACACACTGCCTTGATGACCACAGCTTAGTAGTACAATGTGAAATCTGGCATTGTCATGCCTCCAGATATGGTTTTCTTTTTTAAAATTCCCATGGCTATTCGGGGTCTTTTCTGATTCCACACAAATCTGAAAATAATTTGTTCTAACTCTCTGAAAAACGTCCATGGTATATTGATAGGGATTGCATTAATGTGTAAATTGCCCTGGGTAACATTGACATTTTCACAATATTAATTATGCCAATCCATGAGCATGGAATATTTTTCCATCTCTTTGTGTCTTCCTCAATTTCTTTCAGAAGTGTTCTATAGTTTTGAGGGTATAGATCCTTTACCTCTTTGGTTAGATTTATTCCTAGGTATCTTATGCTTTTGGGTGCAATTGTAAATGGGATTGACTCCTTAATTTCTCTTTCTTCAGTCTCATTGTTAGTCTATAGAAATGCCACTGACTTCTGGCCATTGATTTTTTTTCCTGCCACGCTACCAAATTGCTGTATGAGTTCCAGCAATCTGGGGTGGAGACATTTGGGATTTCTATGTAGAGTATCGTGTCATCGGCGAAGAGGGAGAGTTTGACTTCTTCTTTGCCAATCTGAATGCCTTTAATGTCTTTTTGTTGTCTGAATGCTGAGGCTAGGACTTCCAGTACTATGTTGAATAGCAGTGGTGAGAGTGGACATCCCTGTCTTGTTCCTGATCTTAGGGGAAAGGCTCCCAGCGCTTCCCCATCGAGAATGATATTTGCTGTGGGCTTTTCATAGATGGCTTTTAAGATGTCGAGGAATGTTCCCTCTATCCCTACACTCTGAAGAGTTTTGATCAGGAATGGATGCTGTCTTTTGTCAAATGCTTTCTCTGCATCTAATGAGAGGATCATATGGTTCTTGGTTTTTCTCTTGCTGATATGATGAATCACATTGATTGTTTTGCGAGTGTTGAACCAGCCTTGTGTCCCGGGAATAAATCCTACTTGGTCATGGTGAATAATTTTCTTAATGTACTTTTGGATCCTATTGGCTAGTATCTTGTTGAGAATTTTTGCATCCATGTTCATCAGGTGTATCCGTCTATAATTCTCCTTTTTGGTGGGGTCTTTGTCTGGGTTTGGAATTAAGGTGATGCTGGCCTCATAGAACGAATTTGGAAGTACTCCATCTCTTTCTATCTTTCCAAACAGCTTTAGTAGAATAGTTATGGTTTCTTCTTTAAACGTTTGATAGAATTCCCCTGGGAAGCAATCTGGCCCTGGACTTTTGTGTCTTGGGAGGTTTTGGATGACTGCTTCAATTTCCTCCCTGGTTATTGGCCTGTTCAGGTTTTCTATTTCTTCCTGTTCCAGTTTTGGTAGTTTGTGTATTTCCAGAAATGCGTCCATTTCTCGTACATTGCCTAATTTATTGGCATATAGCTGTAATAATATGTTTTTAAAATTGTTTGTATTTCCTTGGTGTTGGTAGTGATCTCTCCTTTCTCATTCATGATTTTATTAATTTGAGTCTTCTCTCTCTTCTTTTTAATAAGGCTGGCTAATGGTTTATCGATCTTATTAATTCTTTCAAAGAACCAACTTCTGGTTTTGTTGATCTGTTCCACAGTTCTTCTGGTCTCGATTTCATTGAGTTCTGCTCGAATCTTTATTAACTTTCTTCTTCTGCTGGGTGTAGGATCTATTTGCTGTTTTATCTCTAGCTCTTTTAGGTGTAAGGTTAGCTTTTGTATTTGAGTTTTTTCCAGTTTTTGGATGGATGCTTGTATTGCAATGTATTTTCCCCTCAGGACTGCTTTTGCTGCATCCCAAAGATTTTGAATGGTTGTATCTTCATTCTCATTAGTTTCCATTATTCTTTTTAATTCTTCCTTAATTTCCTGGTTGACCCTTTCATCTTTGAGCAGGATGGTCTTTAAACTCCACGTGTTTGAAGTCCTTCCAAACTTCTTGTTGTGATTTAGTTCTAATTTCAAGGCATTATGGTCTGAGAATATGCAGGGGACGATCCCAAATTTTTGGTATCGGTTCAGACCCGATTTGTGACCCAGTATGTGGTATATTCTGGAGAAAGTTTCATGTGCACTTGAGAAGAATGTGTATTCAGTTGAGTTTGGATGTAAAGTTCTGTAGAGATCTGTGAAATCCATCTGATCCAGTGTATCATTTAAAGCTCTCGTTTCTTTGGAGATGTTGTGTTTAGAAGACCTATCGAGTGTAGAAAGCACTAGATCGAAGTCACCACGTATAAGTGTATTATTATCTAAGTGTGTCTTAATTTTGGTTATTAATTGATTGATATATTTGGCAGCTCCCACATTCGGGGCATATATACTGAAGATTGTTAAGTCCTCTTGTTGGGTAGATCATTTAACTATGATATAGTGTCCCTCTTCATCTCTCGCTACAGTCTTCAGGGTAAATTTTAGTTTATCTGATAAAGGATGGCTACCCCTGCTTTCTTTTGAGAGAACTATTTGAATAGTAAATGGTTCTCCAACCTTTTATTTTCAGGCTGTAGGTTTCCTTCTGTCTAAGATGAGTCCATTGTAGACAGCAAATAGATGGGTCCTGCTTTTTTATCCAGTCTGAAACTCTGCGCTTTTTGATGGGGTCATTAAGCCCATTCACAGTCAGAGTTACTATTGAAAGATATGAGTTTAGTGTCATCGTGATATCTATTCAGTCCGTGGTTTTGTGGATTGTTCCACTGGACTTCTTCTTAAAGGGGAATTTTAAGAGTCCACCTTAAAATTTCTTGCAGAGCTGGTTTGGAGGTCACATATTCTTTCACTTCCTGCCTGTCTTGGAAGGTCTTTATCTCTCTTTCCATTCTGAATGAGTGCCTTGCTGGATAAAGTATTCTTGGTTGCATGTTTTTCTCATTTAGGACCCTGAATATATCCTGCCAGCCCTTTCTGGCCTGCCAGGTCTCTGTGGAGAGGTCTCCTGTTACCCTAATACTCCTCCCCATAAAAGTCAGGGACTTCTTGTCTCTTGCTGCTTTAAAGATCTTCTCTTTATCTTTGGAATTTGCAAGATTAACTATTAGATGTCAAGGTGTTGAACGGTGTTTATTGATTTTAGGGTGGGATCTCTCTATTTCCTGGATCTGAATGCAGGTTTCCCTTCCCAGATTAGGAAAGTTTTCAGCTATGATTTGTTCAAATACATATTCTGGACCTCTGTCCCTTTTGGCGCCCTTGGGAACCCCAATTAAATGTAGGTTTTTCTTCCTCAGGCTGTCATTTATTTCCCTTATTCTATCCTCATGATCTTTTAATTGTTTGTCTTTCTTTTCCTCAGTTTCCCTCTTTGCCCTCAACTTGTCTTCTATGTCACTCACTCGTTTTTCCACCTCGTTAACCCTCGTCATTAGGACTTCTATTTTGGATTGCATCTCATTCAATTGATTTTTAATTTCTACTCGATTACATCTAAATTCTGCAGTTATGAAGTCTCTTGAGTCCTTTATGCTTTTTTCTAGAGCCATCAGTAGCTGTATAATAGTGCTTCTGAATTGGCTTTCTGACATTGAATTGTAATCCAGATTTTGTAACTCTGTGGGAGAGAGGACTGTTTCTGATTCTTTCTTTTGAGGTGAGGTTTTCCTTCTAGTCATTTTGTTCAGTACAGAGTGGCGAAAAACAAGTTGTATTGTGAAAAGGAGAAAAAGAGAGGAGAGAAAGAAGGAAAGAAAAGAGAAAAAGAAAAAAGGAAAAAAGGAAGAAAAAAAGAAAAAAGAGAAGAAAAAGAGAAAGAAAAAGAAAGAAAGGGAAAAAAAGTTTGGGGGAAGCAAGCAAAAATCAAAAAGAAAAAAAAAAACACGGGGGATGTATCTTCTAATTCTGTATACTTTAAGTCCCTTGACCTCTCCTGGAACTTGTCCGCCTAGCTGGGCTTCTGGGGGAGGGGCCTGTTGTGCTGATTTTCAGGTGTTAGCGCTTGTGGGCGCTGCTCTGCCCCCCGCCTGGTGCAGGGATCAGTGGGGGTTGTTTACCCCGTGAGGCCCCAGGAGGAACAACCGAGGTGGCTGCGGCCAGCTCTGGAGCCCTGGAGTCAGCCCCCGCAGTAACTCCAGAGCTCTCCGTCTGCAGGGCCTGGATGCTCTGGGGCGGGGCCGCTGAACTGCTCAGCTCGGGGCAGGAGCGTCCTTGCTGTCCTGGGCCCTCCCGGCCTCTGCCTGTCCCGGGGGGAGGCCGGATCCTGGGCTGTGTCCCCGGCGCCCTGTGCTCTTGGGCCTGCGTTGTTGGGATTCGCGCTCCCTGCTGGGTAGCCCCCTCCGCGGAGCCTTGGCCCCAGCCCTTCTGAGCTGCTCCGGGTCCCGCCGTGCGCGCTGCAGCCCTTTAGGGAGCTCGGCGCACTCTACCCGGGGCGCAGGTGTCTGTTACTGTACCAGGGAGCCCGAGGGCATCCCCGCCCTCCTGGGTCCTGCTCTAACTCCCTGCGGGCCCCTTTCCGCCCGGGAAGGTTGGTGCAGCTCCTGCTTCTCCGGGACGGGGCTCTCCTGTCCTGGGGACACTCGCCCCGGCCTCAGCCCGGCTCCTCGCGGTGCCCCTCCCCCTTGGATGCCTTTTGTTTCTTTACTTCTTTTTCCCCGTCTTCCTACCTTGATAGAAGCGCGAACTCTTCTCACTGTAGCATTCCAGCTCTTCTCTCTTTAAATCTCAGGCCGAATTCGTATATTTTCAGGATGATTTGAAGGTTATCTAGGTAATTTGGTGGGGACAGGTGACTTGGGGACCCTACTCTTCCGCCATCTTGCCCCTCCCTCCGACTATCTGCCTTTGGCTCAGGGTGTGATCCTGTAGTCTTGGGATCAGTCCCACATCACGCTCCTTGTGGGGAGCCTGCTTCTCCCTCTGCCTATGTCTCTGACTCTCTTTCTGTGTCTCTATTGAATAAATAAAATCTTTTAAAAAATTCAGTGATTCCAATTGGCCAACACAGACCTTTCTGCTTGACTTTTAAGGTAATTGATAAACATGTTTCTGTACAAATGTATTACTGTGTATTTGGCTCATCTATTCCGAATTCTCATTTATATTGCTAGAGGAAATATGTATTCTTGTTTTCATAACCAACCACTTAGAACTTCCCTGTACCTTAGTTTTCCTGTATAACAGCAGAGGAGATTTATGAGATTGATAAATTTGTTATAAAAATTAAATGAATTGTGGTGCTGGGATGGCTCAGTCTGTTAAGTGTCTGACTCTTGGTTTTGGCTCAGGTCATGATCATGGTTTTGGCTCAGGTCATCTCATGGTCTCGAGCCCCATGTCAGACTCTACACTCAGCAGGGAATCTGCTAAAAGATTCTCTCCCTCCAACCCTCTTCCCACTTTCTCCCTTGCACTCTGTCACTCTAAAATAAAGAAATAAATCTTTTAAAAAAAGAAAGAAGGTTTAAAGAAACTTGAAAAAGAACAAGTTGTCTAAAATAGCTCCTGGAATATACTAAGTGCTATATTAGTGTTTCTTAAAAACATAAATAAAATGAACAGACATTTCCCTTTTCCCTCTGATTACTGAAACCCTATTGACTCTGAACACTTGGGTGACTCACTTGGTTAAGCATATGCTTTCAGCTCAGATCATGATCCCAGGTTCCTGGGATTGAGCCCTGCATCAGACTCTCTGCTCAGCAGGATAGGAAGGTTCTGCTCCTCCCCCTGCCCCTGCTCTTGCTCATGCTTGTTCTCTTTCTCTCTCTTTCTGTCTCTCTGAAATAGATATTTATTTTTTTTAAAAAATCTTATTAACTAAAGACTTGCTTCCTCTATAACTAACTTTACATTTGCTACTCGACCATTCACCAACTTCATGCTCCTCTGAACCTTTACTTGTGTTCTGTATTACCAAATATAGTGTTCAATTATATGTATATGTTGTTTTATATATCTCACTATATTTTCAATATTAAACATCTGATCATTCTCAGCCAACTATAATTTATTTGAGGTCAGGGACTTTCACTTCTTCAACTTTCTTTAGTGCAACAATTAGTACACAGTGGACACTAAAATATCTAATGATTATTAGAGAAAGAGGGAAATGCATAAAATTATTGACTATTTAAAACCAGGCAGGATGCATCCTGAACCAGTCTTTCCTCCTCTGTCCTTTGAATTCTTTCTGCATCATATCTGAAAGTCAGCACAATTTTCATGCTTCTCAATTTCAACCTTTTCCTGTGGGAAAATTTTATTTCTTTCTTTATATTTTTAAAGTTTCTATGTAAATTCTAGTTAGTTAACATATAGTGTAATATTTGTCTCAGGAATAGAATTTAGTGATTCATCACTTACATGTAATACCCAGTGCTCATCACAAGCAACCTCCTTAATATTCATCCTCATTTAGCCCATTCCCTGCCCATCTCCCCTCCAGCAACCCTCAGTTTGTTCTCTATAGTTAATAGTCACTTATAGTTTGCCTTGCCCTCTCTCTCTTTTCCCCTTCCCCTATGTTCATCTGTTTTATTTCTTAAATTCTCCTGTGGGAAAATTTAAAAACATATAGGACAGAAAGCACTAGACAAAATCAGCATTTAGGATATTGGCAAGGCTTCCAATTATTGTTCACTTTTTCCTTAGTAAAGATCAAGTTTAGATCCTTGGCTATACTTCAAAAATAGTTCTGCCTCCGTTTTGCCTGTAAACTGACATCAACTCTGCTTAACAATAGACTTGTCTTAAAAACTCACTATAATATTACAGTCCACTAAGTGCCTGGACCTTTTCCATTTTGCTCATATAGATCATACATTAAGTTGATATTAAATGATTGCATATAAAACCATAGCTAAAAGGACGTTTAGTTATGTGGCTTAGGAACTAGACTGAGGATGAGGTCTACCAATGTTTTCGATATAGTACAATGTAAGTCATATTATTTCATCTTTATGCCAATTCTCCCCACTAACATACCATATCAAATAGATATCATTTCCAAGTTCAGTGCTTAGAGAGACTAAGAAATTCTCTGTAAGTCACACAGCAAGTAAAGTTGGAATTTTGTACTGGAAAATTTCTTTTTAACAACAGATCATATATTTTGAGACCTCATTATGTGGCAGTCCCTGTGTTAATTAATTTTTACATTACTTTCTGTTTCTCTTTAACTATGGTCTCCCCGACCCCTGCAATATATTACCTTCCATGTATAGCTAACAGTTACAGCTGGATGCTTTGAAGAGGATGTTTTGAGAAAATGAATCTTGGTAAGTTTTTTTTTTTAATTTCACTAAGTTTTTACATTTGTACAGATTTGTGGATTAGTATAAATGCCTGAAATTATACAGACAATGGTGACTTATTATTTTAATTTAAAACTATGTAATTTGCAAACAGTTTGATTTATCGAACACAGATTGGTGTGGAGACTTATGAGATATGAGTATTCATATGAGTATACAAATGCAGAATGTTGTCAACAGATCACACAAAACAGTGAGAGAGGAATACTTAGACAAATGTAGAAGAAAAACAATTACCTTGGTCATACCAAAATACCCAATTCCCTAGGGTGGAAGAACTAACATTTATATTAGATTTATAATATACTGTAACTATATCTTATTTTAATGCTACCTAAGTTAATAATAAAATATATTAATGACTAATAAATCATGTATAGTTTATTTTATTTTTTTTTCATGTATAGTTTATTTAATAGAATGCCTTCTGCTACTATCACAAAAAGTTCTTGTTGGCATTTATATAAAGTTCCCAGTGGTTTTTTTTTTTTTATGATAGTCACAGAGAGAGAGAGAGAGGCGCAGAGACACAGGCAGAGGGAGAAGCAGGCTCCATGCACCGGGAGCCTGATGTGGGATTCGATCCTGGGTCTCCAGGATCACGCCCTGGGCCAAAGGCAGGCGCCAAACCGCTGCGCCACCCAGGGATCCCTCAGTGGTTTTTTTTTTTAAGATTTTTTATTTATTCATGAGAGACAGAGAGAGAGAGAGGCAGAAATACTGGCAGAGCAGGCTCCACACAGGGAGCCCGACGTGGGACTCAATCTGGAACTCCAGGATCACCTCCTGGGCTGAAGGTGGCGCTAAACCTCTAAGCCACCAGGGCTGCCCAAAGTTCTCAGTTTAAAAAGGCGATTTCAGCTTTGGGAAGAAAAGAGTAGCTAAATGAGGCAAGCCTGAGTATCCAGAATTCTAATATCCTAAAGAATCTATCTGGGTAAGCAATATAACTTAAAAATAGTACATGAAGACAGGCTATTTCTTTCGCATGAGCCACAAGTAATATTGACCTAAGATCATTCCTTATCTTATATCTTTATAGTAACTCAGAAATCAGTTTTATTCTGTTTTAAATCCTTGTGACAAAGTCTACAAATGTGTATTTCCCTATAAAAGGTGTATATCACACTGTGGGGGTTAGCAGAGAAGCATGCATATTGAAAAACTTCAGTTGTGTGCCCTTTGCTCTTTTTCATAAATATTTTTGCTTTTAATTAATCCATTTATTTTCATCATTTCATAATCTACAAAAGTCTTTGCATAGGTAATTTTTTTACATAAAATAAATGAATCAGAAAAATACTCCCCCACCTCAGTAACCACATCCACCTACACTTCTCATTCCACTGAATAACTGCAAAAATTCAATCGGTGAGATGCAATTTTTTTCAGCCTTACTTCAGTGCTTTATAAAAAGCTAAAGTGTAATTAACATAAAATATTATATTAGTTTCAGATGCACAGCATCGTGATTTGACCTCTGCATACATTGCAGAATGATCACTTCAATAGGTTTAGTTACCATGTGTCACCATACAAAGTTAAGACAATATTATCCAGTATATTCCCCATGTTGCAGATTACATCCCCATAATTTATTTATTTTAAAACTGGAAGTTGGTATTTCTTGACCCCCTTTACCCACTTTGCCTCCAACAACCTTCTCTGGCTTTCCTTTTTTCACCAGTCTGTTCTCTATCAATGAAATGTTTTGTTTGTTTTCTGTTTAGAATTCTTATATAAGTGAAATAATGTGGCATTTATCTTTCTTTGTCTGACTTATTTCACGTAGCATAATATCTCAAGGTTCAACCATATTGCAAAAGGCAAAATTTCATTTGTATAGCTGAGTAGTTATTCATTGTATATACAGTTGATCTGTGAACAACATGAGTTTGAACCTCACAGGTCCACTTACATGTGGATTTTTTACAACACAGTACAGTGAATATATTTTCTCTTCTTTATAATTTTCTTAATAACATTTTATTTTGCCTAGCTTACTCTACTGTAAGAATACAGTATATGATACATGTACAATCTGTGTTAATTGGCTACTAATATTATTAGGAAGGCTTCTGCTCAACAATAGGCTATTAGTAGTTAAGTTTTTGGAGAGTCAAAAGTTGTACATGGTTTTTGACTGTAGGAGGTTGGCACCCAACCCCTGTGTTGTTCAAAGGTCAACTTCATATACCACTTCTTTTATACATATTCATCCATCAATGGACACTTGAGCTGTTTCCATATCTTAACTACTGTAAATAGTGCTGTAATGAATATAGGGTGCATACATCTTTCTGAATTTATGTTTTTGCTTTATTCAGTTAAATATCAAGAAGTGGGATTTGTGGATCATGGGGTAGTTCTGTTTTTAATATTATAAAGAATATCCATACTGTTTTCCATAGTGACTGCACCAATTTACATTCCTACTAAAAATGCTCAAGTGTTCCCTTTCCTCCACATTCTTGCCAGCACTCATTCTTTCTTGTTTTTTTGATAATAGCCATTCTGACCAGTGTGAAGTAATATATTTTTGTGGTTTTTATTTGCATTACTCTGATGATTAGTGAGCATCTTTTCATGTGCCTGGTGGCCAACTATATGTCTTCTTTGGAAAAATGTCTAATCAGGTCCTCTGCCCATTTTTAATCAGATCTTGGAGTGTGTATTGTGGGTGTTGAGTTATGAGTTTTTTTTTTATATTTTGGATGTTAACCTTTTATCACATATATCATTTGCAAATATCTTCTCCCATTTAGTGGGTTGCCATTTTGTTTTGTTCATGGTTTCCTTTACTATGCAGAAGCTTTTTAGTTTAATGTAGCCACACTTGTTTATTTTTGCTATTATGACATTGCCACTGAAGTCCAATCCTACCCTCCAAAAAATCACAAAGATTGATGCCAAGGAGTTTACTGCTCATGTTTTCCTTCAGTAGTTTTATGACTTCTGGTCTTATATTCAAGTCTTTAATACATTTTGAATTAATTTTTTGTGTATGGTGTGAAATAGTGGTCTAGTTTCATTCTTTTGCATATAGCTATTCAATTTTACCAACAGCATCAACTGAAGAGATTATCCTTTCTCCATTGTATATTATTGCCTTCTTTGTCATAAGTTAATTGACCATATATATCTGATTATATTTCTGGGCTCTCTTTTCTGTCCCATTTATCTATATGTCTGTTTTTATGCCAATTCCATATTGTTTTCATTACTATAGTTTTATAGTATAGTTTGAAGGCTATTTACTTACTTACTTACTTACTTACTTACTTTAGAGAGAGAGAGCAGGGTGGGAGGGGCAGAGGGTGAGGGAGACAGAATCTCAAGCAAGCTCTCCACTAAGTGTGGCACTTGACACAGGGCTCCATCTCATGACATTGAGATCATGATATGAGCCAAAATCAAGAGTTGAATGCTCAACTGATTGAGCCAACCAGGTGCCCCATGTACTGTAGTTTGAAATCCATAAGGATGACACCTCCACTTTGTTCTTCTTTCTCAGTAATGCTTTGGCTATTTGGAGTCTTTTGTGGTTCCATACATATTTTAGAATTACTTCTTCTAGTTTTGTAAAAAATACCATTAGAACTTTGATAGGGATTGCATTTAATTTGTATATTGCTTTGGGTAGTGTGTTCATTTTAACAACATCTATTCTCCAATCCATGAAAACAAATTATCTTTTCATTTATTTGTATGTTCTTCAATTTCTTTCATTAATATTTTATAGTTTTCAGTGTATAAGTATTTCATTTACTTGCTTAAATTTATACCTAGGTAGGGATGTCTGGGTGGCTCAGGGGTTAAGCATCTGCCTTCAGCTCAGGACATGATCCCAGGGTCACAGGATCGAGTCCTGCATCAGGCTCCCTGCATGGAGCCTGATTCTCCCTCTACCTGTGTCTCTGACTCTTTCTCTCCCTCTGTTTCTCATAAATAAATAAAATCTTTTAAAAAATACTCCTAGGTATTTTATTCTTTATGATACAATTATTAATAAGATTGCTTTCTCTTTTTTTAAGATTTTATTTATTTATTCATGAGAAACACAGAGAAAGAGGCAGAGACATAGACAGAGGAAGAAACATACTCCCTGTGGGGATCATGATGCAGGACTCAATTCCAGGATCTCAGGATCACTATCCAAGCCAAAGGCAGATGTTAAACCACTGAGACACCCAGGCATTCTGAGATTGCTTTCTTTATTTCTCATTCTGATATATTGTTATTAGTGCAGATTTTTGCATATTAATTTTGTATCCTGAAAACTTACTAAATTCATTCATTAGTTCTAACAATGTTTTGGTGGAGTCTTTAGGGTTTTCTATACAGTTTCATGTCATCTGCAAATACAGTTTCACCTCTTTGTTTCCAATTCAGATACTTTTTATTGTTCTTTTTCCAATTGCTGTTGCAAGCCTTCCAAAATGTATTGAATAAAGGTGGAAACAGTGGACACCCTTGTCTTATTACTGATATAAGACGGTAATTTTTCACCTTTTCACCACTGAGTATCATGCTATCTATGGGTTTGTTATATACGGTCTTTATGATATTGAGGTATGTTTCCTCCATACCTATTTTGTGAAGAATTTTTATCACAGAAGTGTGTCAAATTTTGTCAAATACTTTTCTGCATTTATTGAAGTGGTCATATGACTTTTATCTTTCATTTTGTTACTGTGATGTATCATATTGATTTGCAGATGTTGAACCATTCTTGCATCTCTGGGATAAATCAACTTGAGCATTCAACTCTTGATTTTGGCTCAGGGTATGGTCCTTTAAATGTATAGTTGAATTCAGTTTGCTAATATTTTTTGAGGACTTTTGTGTCCATGTTCATCAGGGTTATTGACTTGTAATTTTCATTTTCTGTGGTGTTCTTGTTTGGTTTTGGTATCAGCATGATGTTAGCTATGTAAAATGAGTTTGAAAGCTTTAACTACTTGTTAATTTTTTTTTAAAGCTTGAGAAAGATAGGTATCAAGTCTTCTTTGAATATTTGGTAGAATTTACCAGTGAAGACATCTGGTCCTGTACACTTATTTGTTGTGAGGTTTTTGATTACTTATTACATCTCATTACTAGTAATTGTTCTATTATGATTTCTATTTCTTCTTGATTTAGTCTTAGAAGATAGTATGTTTCTAGAAATTTATCCAATTTGTTAGCATATAATTTTATAGTAGTTTCTTATAATCTTATATCTTCTTATATTTTGGTATCAGTTATAAGTTCTCTTCATTTGTTATGTTATTTGTTGACCCTTTCTGCTTTGTTCTTGGTGAGTCTAGCTAAAATTTTATCAATTTTGTTTATCTTTTCAAAAAAAGCTATATTTTCATTGATTTTTTTAATTTTTTCTTTTTAGTCTCTATTTCATTTACTTCCTCTCTGATATTTATTATTTTCTTCCTCCTACTGATTTTAGGTTTCGTTTGTTCTTTTTTTCTAGCTTCTTAGAGTATAAAGGTAGCTTGTTTATTTGATATTTTTTTAGTTTCTTCAGGTAGATATGTCCTGCTATGAACTTCCCTCAGAACTGCTGCTGCTGCATTCCAGATTTTGGTATGTCATATTTCTGTTTTCATTTGTCTTTATTTTTTTTTATCTCTCCTTTGATTTCTTCAGTGAAACAGTGGTTGTTCAGTAGCAAGTTGTTTAATCATCATGTATTTGTTGTGTTTCCACTTTTCTTAGAATCGATTTCTACTTTCATACCACTGTTTTTGGAAAAATTGCTTGATATGTTTTTAGTCTTATTGAATTTACTGAGACTTGTTTGTATGTATGTATGTATGTATGTATGTAACAAGTGGACATGTGCATACATCCTTGTATGTAACAAGTGGACTCATGTGCAATCTATCTTGAAGAATATTCCATACGCACATAAGAAGAATGTGGATTCTGCCTCTCTGGGATAATAATACTGTATATAATTATATATTTCTTATATATTACATATCTTTATATATTTCATATATATATAAAAAACCATCTGATCTAATGTCATTTTTAAAGCCAATGTTTCCGTACTGATTTTCTGTCTCAGTGTGTTTAAATATTTGTTTAAAAATAAGTTGCTATCAACCTAAAATAAACTTTTATATACATAAGTTGATAGCAACTTACATTTGAACATATTTTAAAACTCCGCATTTTTACTCCTCTCACCACATTTTATTTTTAATGTCACATATTACCTCTTAGTATTTTATGTGTTCCTTAACTAATTATTATAATTTTAGTTAGTTTTACTACTTTTGTTTTTCAACCTTTATACTAAATTTATAAGTGATTTATCCACTATACTTACTATATATTTACCTTTTCCTGTGAGATTTTTATTTTTGAATAGTTTCTCATTGTTAATTAGTGTCATTTCTTTCAGCTTAAGAAAGTTCCTTTGACATTTCTTATGAGGCTACTTTAGCAGTGATGATTTTTTTTTGCTTTTGCTTATCTGGCAAATTCTTTGCTTCTCTTTCTATTCTGAATGATAACCTTACCAGTTAATATATTCTTGATTGGAAGCTTTTGTCTTTCAGCACTTTCAATATGTCATACTGCTCCTTTTTGGCCTGCAATGTTTCTGCTAATAGACTTTCTTCTGTTCATAGACTAATGGGGTTTCACTTGTATGTAACAAGTTTCTTTTCTCTTGCTGCTTTTAAGATTCTTTCTATTTAATTATGTGTCTTGGTGTGGAATTCTTTGGATTCATTTTATTCAAAACTCTCTGGGTTTCCTGGAACTGGATGTCTGATTTCTTCCCCAAGTCATGGAAATTTTCAGCCATGAATTCCTCAGATAATTTTTCTGCCTCTTTCTTTTTATCTTGGACTTCAAAATACACATGTTACTCCACTTGATGTTATCCTATACATTGCATAAGTTATCTTTGATATTTTTTGTTTTTTTCTGCTTTGTCTATGTGAGTTTTAATGTTTTGTCTTCCAGCTCACTGATTCATTTTTCTGTTTCAACCAGTCTATTGGTGAACCCTTCAAGTGTATTTTTTCAGTTCAGTTATTGTATTATTCAGCTCTGTGACTTCTATTTGGTACTTTCTTATATTTTCTTTCTCTTTATTGAAGTTCTTAATGTGTTCATCCATTATTCCATTGAATTCAATGAACATTTTTATTACTTTGAATTCATTATCTAGTAGATTACTCTCCCTTGTATAATTAAGGTCATTTTCTGAGGTTTTGTCTTATTCTTTCATTTTGAACATATTTTTCTACATCCTCACTTTGTTGGCTTTCTGTGTTTGTTTATATGCATTAGGCAAAACAGCTACCTCTCTTAGTCTTGAAAGAGTGGTCTTGTGTGGCTGACATATCAGCTCATTCACCTTGCTCTAGTTCTTAGTTGTCTCTAACTTTTGTGATTGTCTAAACAATATGACTTATTCTTGTTATGTGTCCATTGTTGAGAGTGTGCCAAGATGTGTCAGTGTTCTAAGAGGAAGAATCTCATTTAGCACTTACTTTTAAGCTGATTAGAATCCAGACCCTCAGGCAGGAGCTTTTAAAATATTCAATACATGCAGTCCTATGGGGCTGCAATCATAAACTTTGCTGGCCTCTAGATGGAAAGATCTAGAGGTGTTCACTGGGTGATAGTTGCAAAAATCAAGGCTCCAAGTAAGTGTATAAGCTTCTTTCTGAGAGGTCTTATCAAGCTGCAAAGAGACTAAGAGAGTAGATAAGAATGGTGTCTCCTTGCTTATATTCCCTGGGTGTGCCTCCTTAGCCACTAGACATGTAGGAAACTTGAAGCCTATCCTTTAGGTTGAAGTTCCAGGTCAAGTAGTTAGTTCTTTTTTTATAGGAAGACAGTATATGTTTCATTCTACTGTCTGTGCAATGTCCTATGAATGTTGTCCTGTTAGCAACTATTTTTCCAATTGTTATAGTATCCTGGAGCTCTGAACACCATCTCCCTTGGCTACCAAGGCTAGGCAAACAAGAGTCCACTCACCTCTGAGGTTTGCATGCATCCCTGGCTTTAGGAAGCAGCTGGAGAATGTAAGAGATGAATCAGACTTGCAGGTTTCAGAAATTCAGCAGAAAAATGTCTTTCCTGTGCATGCCCACAAACTTCAATGAAGTTGCAGGAGAATGCTCTCTTTGTGCACACATGCTGGCACAAAGTTGAGGGTGCAATAATGCTATGACTGTTTTCACTTGTTACTCCCAGCCAGGGTGTGGGGAGTGTCACAACCACCTCCACTTGCCCATTTTAGCAAGGGAACAGAATACTGTCATTTTGTGCTTGCCTGACCCAGCTAGAGATGTGGGGATTACTGCAACTACTCATATTCTACATCCTCAGCAAGGCAGCAGGACACTGCCACAACTGGTCATCCTTGTACATTCTGGTGAAACAAGGGAAGGGTGCCATGCCTGTGCTAGCAGGTGGAGAGGGAACAAATGAAATGCATCTGCATCTATGTCTCTGGAGAAAGTCTCAACTACCCCCTACCCATCCAGCAGATGCCCCCAGATCAATAAATAAATCTAATTCACATAGTGTGCAGGCACTTTTCAAATTGGTGATTTTGCACTGGATCCTGAGGTGAGTGAGGCTGTATCCTAGCCCCTTTAAAGGAGAATCTGTTTCCTGTAGTACTTCGGGTCTCTTGGATGTCAGCCCCATTGGTTTTCTACTCCATGTTTTTGAGAGTTTGTCTCTCCAGTGCAGATCCCAAGGATTGGGTTGCCTGATGTGGGGCGCCAATTTTTCAATCATCTAGAAGTGTTGGACTGGTGATATGCCTCCCTACTGTGTGTCTGTCAGTGCACTAGGCTGGGGGTTTTGCAAGACTATACCTGTGCTTCTGCTACACATGTTGATGTGGTCCTTGGTCCTTTGTTGTGGAGAAGTAGTTCATCTGATTTTACAGATCTTTTTTTAGAGGTAGATGATCCATATATAGTCGTAAATTTGGTGTGTTCATAGGAAGAGGTATGTTCAGGATCTTCTCATGCCACAATCTTTCACCCTCTCTCCAAGATGCAATATTTTGTGGAAGAATTGAAAGCATTTTTTTCTGTATTATTAGAGGAAAAAATGATCAAATGACCAACAATGGATTAACAACTTTTTAAGAATTAATATGAAAAAGTAAAAATACTAGTTTGTAAGACATTGGGCAACCTGCATGTATAATAGACTTGATCTCATGCTGAGACACAACAGAAGATTTACAAAGGAAGTTTTAGTCCTAATTTAGTTTTTGCCATAATATTTATGCTTTTCACATCACACAACTCATGGGAATCATTTTCTCCTTAGCAATCATGATTGGCCAGTAGTAGTCTCTCTGTCTTATGCCTGAAGTTCCCATAAGCAGTTGAATTATAAAAAGGGGGTGTAGGAGAAAGCAATTATTCCCCCATAATATTTACCAATATTACTGATTAAACTTTGGTAACAAATTCCACTAAATAAGTTTCAGGTATGTCTAAAACATGGATTCATAACTGTTAGAAAACTGAATTATCCAATATTGCTTGCACATGAAAACAACAATCCCACATAGATGTTTTGCTCAGCTAATCTTCTCAGGAGATATGTCAAAGAAAATTATTAGTTAGAATTAATTCATAGTCTGCAAGTCTTCTCTAAATATAGCAAAACAGTAATTTTTACAAACTCTTGAAGATGTAAGATGGAACTAGAAATTAAATAGTATTTCCTCATATTTGGTCTATTTAGATGACCAGAGAACTGATGATATGGTAGACTGTTCTCTGCAGTTTTCTATACCAAAAGATTTCATAACCATTAAAAAATGTGCTTTTGACTGGGATCAGTTTTGTGGTTATGTTTATTTATATGCTGCCGCTTTGCAGAATATACTTGAGCATACAAAAAATGTGCTCGCTTCGCAGCATATATACAAAAATATGAGCAGTGCAACAAGTCTTTCCTCAACTAAGTGAGGAAATCATGGTGAAGGTATTAGAAAGGTTAGTAAAGCAAATTGAATCCTGGGGTGAGATTAGTATCAAAATTCCATGTTGTGAAGTACAGAAAGAAACAACGTATTAAATGAAGTGTTGGTTTGATCGCTCTTCTTTCATTCATGATTTTATTTATTTTGATCCTTTCTCTTTTATTATTGATAAACATGGCTAGGGTTTTTTTAAGATTTTTATTTATTTATTCATGAGAGACACAGAAATGGGAGGAGAGAGAGAGAAAGAGAGAGAGAGAGGCAGAGACACAGGAAGAAGGAAAAGCAGGCTCCATGCAGGGAGCCCGATGTGGGACTTGATCTTGGGACTCCAGGTTCACGCCCTGGGCCAAAGGTAGGCGCTAAACCACCGAGCTACCCAGGGATCCCCACGTGGCTAGGGGTTTAACAATTTTATTTTATTTTTCCAAAGAACCAGCTCTTAGTTTCATTGGTCTGTTCTACTGGGATTTGTTTGTTTGTTTGTTTCTCTATCATTTATTTCTGCTATAATCTTTATTATTTCCATTCTTCTGCTGATTTTAGGCTTTATATCCTGTTTCCTTTCTAGCTTCCAAGATTGGGTGGTGTATTTGAGACTTCTTTTGCTTCTTGAGGAGGCCTATACTGTAATATACTTTCCTCTCAGGACTGCTCTTATTGTATCCCAAAGGAATACAGAATTCCAAAGCTGGAATTCTGGACTGTCATGTTTTCATTTTCATTTGCTTCCATGTATTTCTTTTTAATTTCTTCTTTAATTTCCTAGTTAACCTATTCATTCCTTAGTAGGATGTTCTTTATAATCTCCATGTAGTTTTTCTCATTCTAAATTTTTTCTTGTGGTTAACTTCAAGTTTCATTGTTGTAGTCTGAAAATATCCATGATATGATTTCAATCATTTTGTACTTGTTCAGGCCCGGTTTATGACCAAATATGTGATCTATTCTAGGATGTGCACTTAAAAAGAATGTGTATTCTGGGAGGTGGGGCAAGATGACATAAGAGTAAGTGTCCTCAACTCACCTGGCCCCACCGACTTACCTAGATAACTTTCAAACCGTTCTGAACACCTACGAATTCAACCTAAGATTTAAAGGGAGAATAGCCGGAATGCTACAGAGAGAAGGGTTTTCACTTCTAACAAGGTAGGAAGGTGGAAAAACATAAAATAAAGAAGAATCAAGTGGGGGAGGGGCACTGTGAGGAGATGGGCTAAGGCCAGTGGTGAAAGCCTCTGGGACAGGAAATCCCAGCCCTGGAGAAGCAGGAACTTTAAAAAATCCACACCTGATTCTTCCCAGACAGAAAAGCGCTTAGCAGGGAACTTGGGCAGAATCACAGGAGGGGCAGTGAAGCCTTCAGTTTTCCAGAATCACTAATACAGGAAGTGCGCATGGGGGAAAGCACATCACAAACTGTGGGCCTATATCGGTAAAGAGCTGGAGCGTCCACCCGGTGGAGCATCTGGGAGAAGCCAGTCAGTTAGACGGGTGGCTCCAGACGGAGGTGACTGTGCCCTGCTGCCTTAGGGAGCCACGGCCCCGGGGAGCACAATTCCAGCAGCACAGGCCCCAGATCCCACAGGGCTGGAGCGGACACAGCCCACCATCCTGCATTCTGCCTGGGACAGGCGGAGATGGGGAGGGCACAGGTCATCAAGAAATATCCTGCCACCAGGCATCCCCCTACTGTTCAGATCAGCCCACCCCTGCTGGACTGGGAGCGTCTAGGCCAGTGCGGACTGGGAGACCGTGGTAGTTACTAGTGGGGAGCTGACTCCAGAGCTGGAATTCTGGCCACCACCATTGTTGTTTTTCCTCCTTGTTTCACCTTGTGCCTGGAAGGGATGGAGCCACCAGGGAACAAAGCCCTCACAGGATAAGCAGCTCCCACTGAGCCCGGCACACAGCAGGGGTCATTCCCCCAAGGCACACACACCTGAGAATCAGCAGAGCAGGTCCCTCCCCCCGGAAGACCAACTGGAAGAACAGGGGAAGAGCATGTTCTTGACCAAACAGCACCGGAAAGCTGCAGGGCAAGACGAGGGATTTACAGTATATAGAACCAGAGGGTACCCCTCCTATTTTTTCCTTTTTCCAGTACAATTCGTTTTTATATCAGACTGTAAATTTCCATTTTTTTCTCTTTTCCTACTTTAACTACAATATTTTACCACTTCTTCATTTTTAAGTTTCTTCCTTTTTGACTTTTATATTTCTATAATTACAGGTGTTAGATATATTTTCCACTACCAGATGCCCATTAACACATTCGACTTAATTTTGGGACATATAAAAGATATGTATTTTTGTTCTGTTTTTTTTTTTTCCCTGCCTCATTTTGTTCTACAATGGCAGAAGTTAATACATTCTAAAACATAACCACCATGCACCCAGAAACAAGTGGTATAGTATGCTGGTTCATTCGATGAGATTATATTCTATCTTCATTCCCATTGTGCCCCCCTCTTTTATCTCAATTATGTTTTGGTGGTCAATGGCGGGGCTCTCTACAAGTATTTCTGGCGTATATAAATATGGGACTGAGCATATTCTAACACACACATGAACTTAATATACTCAAAACCAAGAAGATCATCCTGTAGGACAACTGAGGTAGACTACATTTTTACTCCATTACAACCTCGTCACCATACAATCTCCCAGTCACCCAGTTTTTTCTTCTCCTTTTTTATTTTTTTTAATTTTTCTCATTACTTTTGCTTTTTTTCTACTCTATTTTTCTCTTCTTTTTTTATTCTTTTTGGGGATTCAGGACATTTTATTTTTTACACCTTTGTTTTAAACTTTCTTTTTCACTTTAGTGGTCCTTTGTTTTATTTTCTTGTGATCTTTGATTTAAATTTCTGGTCTCTGAAATCGACAGAATCATCTAGGGTGAAATTTAATTAGGTCGTGGTTTCTTTATTTAAAATTATATTTATTTATTTTTTATTGGTGTTCAATTTGCCAACATATAGCATAACACCCAGTGCTCATCCCACCAAGTGCCTCCCTCAGTACCCGTCACCCAGTCACCCCCACTCCCCACCCACCTCCCTTTCCACCACCCCTTGTTCGTTTCCCAGAGTTAGGAGTCTCTCATGTTCTGTCTCCCTTTCTGATAATTCCCACTCATTTTTTCTCCTTTCCCTTTTATTCTCTTTCATTATTTCTTATACTCCCCAAATGAATGAGACCATATAATGTTTGTCCTTCTCCGATTTACTTATTTCACTCAGCATAATACCCTCCAGTTACATCCACATCTAAGCAAATGGTGGGCATTTGTCGTTTCTAATGGCTGAGTAAGATTCCACTGTATATATAAACCACATCTTCTTTATCCATTCATCTTTCGATGGACACCAAGGCTCCTTCCACAGATTGGCTACTGTGGACATTCCTGTTATAAACATCGGGGTGCAGGTGTCCTGGCGTTTCGCTGCATCTGTATCTTTGGGGTAAATCCCCAGCAGTGCAATCGCTAGGTCATAGGGCTGAACTACTTTTAACTCTTGGAGGAACCTCCACACAATTTTCCAGAGTGGCTGCACCAGTTCACATTCCCACCAACAGTGTAAGAGGGTTCTTCTTTCTCCAACATTTGTTGCTTCCTACCTTGTTAATTATCCCCATTCTCACTGGAGTGAGGTGGTATCTCATTGCGGGTTTGATTTGTATTTCCCTGATGGCCAGTGATGCAGAGCATTTTCTCATGTGCTTGTTGGCCATGTCCATTTCTTCCTCTGTGAGATTTGTGTTCATGTCTTTTGCCCATTTCATGATTGGATTGTTTGTTTCTTTGCTGTTGAGTTTAATAAGTTCTTTATAGATTTTGGATACTAGCCCTTTATCTGATACGTCATTTGCAAATATCTTCTCCCATTCTGTAGGTTGTCTTTTGGTTTTGTTGACTGTTTCTTTTGCTGTGCAAAAGCTTCTTATCTTGATGAAGTCCCAATAGTTCGTTTTTGCTTTTGTTTCTCTTGCCTTCATGGAGGTATCTTGCAAGAAGTTGCTGTGACCAAGTTCAAAAAGGGTGTTGCCTGTGTTCTATCATTAAACGTTTAAAAAAGAAACTGTACCTATTCTACTAAAGCTGTTCGGAAAGATGGAAAGAGATAGAATACCTCCAAACTCGTTCTATGAGGCCAGCATCATCTTAAATCCAAAACCAAAGACCCCACCAAAAAAGAGAATTATAGACCAATATCCCTGGTGAACATGGATGCAAAAATTCTCAACAAGATACTAGTCAATAGGATCCAACAATACATTAAGAAGATTATTCACCATGACCAAGTGGGATTTATCCCGGGGATGCAAGGCTGGTTCAATACTCATAAAACAATCAATGTGATTGATCATATCAGCAAGAGACAAAATAAGAACCATAGGATCCTCTCAAAAGATGTAGAGAAAGCATTTGACAAAATACAGCATCCATTCCTGATCAAAACTCTTCAGAGTGTAGGGATAGAGGGAACATTCCTTAGCATCTTAAAAGCCATCTATGAAAAGCCCACAGCAAATATTCTCAATGGGGAAACACTTGGAGTCTTTTCCCTAAGACCAGGAACACGACAGGGATGTCCACTCTCACTACTGCTATTTAACAGAGTACTAGAAGTCTTAGCCTCAGCAATCAGACAACAAAAAGAAATAAAAGGCAAAACAAAATTCAAATTGGCAAAGAAGTCAAACTCTCACTCTTTGCAGATGACATGATATTCTACATAGAAAATCCAAAAGACTCCACCCCAACACTGCTAGAACTGATACCGCAATTTGGCAGTGTGGCAGGATCCAAAATCAATGCCCAGAAGGCATTGGAATTTCTATACACTAGCAATGAGACTGAAGAAAGAGAAATTCAGGAGTCAATCCCATTTACAATTACACCCCAAAGCATAAGATACCTAGGAATAAACCTAACCAAAGAGGTAAAAGATCTATACCCTAAAAACTACAGAACTCTTCTGAAAGAAATTGAGGAAGACACAAAGAGATGGAAAAATATTCCATTTTCATGGATTGGCTGAATTAATATTGTGAAAATGTCAATGTTACCCAGGGCAATTTACACGTTTAATGCAATCCCTATCAAAATCTAAATGTGAGACAAGATTCCATCAAAATCCTAGAGGAGAACACAGGCAACACCCTTTTTGAACTTGGCCACAGTAACTTCTTGCAAAATACATCAATGAAGGCAAGAGAAACAAAAGCAAAAATGAACTATTGGGACTTCATCAAGATAAGAAGCTTTTGCACAGCAAAAGAAGCAGTCAACAAAACTAAAAGACAACCTACAGAATGGGAGAAGATATTTGCAAATGACATCAGATAAAGGGCTAGTATCCAAAATCTATAAAGAACTTATTAAACTCAACAGCAAAGAAACAAACAATCCAATCATGAAATGTGCAAAAGACATGAACAGAAATCTCACAGAGGAAGACATAGACATGGCCAACAAGCACATGAGAAAATGCTCCGCATCACTGGCCCTCAGGGAACTACAAATCAAAACCACAATGAGATACCACCTCACACCAGTGAGAATGGGGAAAATTAACAAGGCAGGAAACCACAAATGTTGGAGAGGATGTGGAGAAAGGGGAACCCTCTTGCACTGTTGGTGGGAATGTGAACTGGTGCAGCCACTCTGGAAAACTGTGTGGAGGTTCCTCAAAGCGTTCAAAAAAGATCTGCCCTATGACCCAGCAATTGCACTGCTGGGGATTTACCCCAAAGATACAGATGCAATGAAACGCTGGGACACCTGCGCCCCGATGTTTATAGCAGCCATGTCCACAATAGCCAAACTGTGGAAGGAGCTTTGGTGTCCATCGAAAGATGAATGGAGGGATCCCTGGGTGGCGCAGCAGTTTAGCGCCTGCCTTTGGCCCAGGGCGCTATCCTGGAGACCCGGAATCGAATCCCACGTCAGGTTCCCAGTGCTTGGAGCCTGCTTCTCCTTCTGCCTGTGTCTCTGCCTCTCTCTCTCTCTCTCTCTGTGTGTGACTATCATAAATAAATAAAAATTAAAAAAAGAAAGATGAATGGATAAAGAAGATGTGGTTTATGTATACAATGGAATATTACTCAGCTATTGGAAATGGCAAATGCCCACCATTTGCTTCGACATGGATGGAACTGGAGGGTATTATGCTGAGTGAAATAAGTCAATCGGAGAAGGACAAACATTATATGGTCTCATTCATTTGGGGAATATAAGAAATAGTGAAAGGGAATAAAGGGGTAAGGAGAAAAAGTGAATGGGAAATATCAGAAAGGGAGACAGAACATGAGAGACTCCTAACTCTGAGAAACGAACAAGGGGTGTTGGAAAGGGAGGTAGGTGGGGGGTCGGGCGACTGGGTGAGGGGCACTGGGGGGGCACTTTATGGGATGAGCACTGGGTGTTATTCTATATTTTGGCAAATTGAGCACCAATAAAAAATATATTTATAAAAAAATAAAATAAATAAAATACATATGTAAAAAAAAGGAAGTGAGAAGTTAAAGAAAAGAGTATAATGGAAGGAAGAGGGTAAGAAGGCTTAAATGTTCTCAGATACAACGATTAAGTGCTCTTTATTAGAGATAGACCATACAGAAGTAGATGCCCAAATTTTCAGGATATACTACAGCAATTTTCATGTTAGAGAAGATCAATGCTCTTAGTCTATAACATCTCGGGGGAGGGCGTCATTGAAGAGTATAAAAACCCAAACCATAAATAGTGATAACAAGAAAGGATAATCATTCCTTTAAACATTTATTGAGTTTCTACTGTTTTTCACGTGTGGTCATAGGTGTTGGGATTGCCAAATATTATATGGTTTCTTCCTTAAAAGAGCACACGATCTATTGGAAGAGACAAAGAGGTGACACATAATTATTGCACAGTGCTGTTAGTATAACAATAGAGACTCAGAACTTGTAGGTGAGCTCAGAATCAGAATATAATAACACTGTCTATGAAGAGAGGAGGGTAAGGATGTCTTCATAGAGAATTTGGCTTTTGAATGCTGAGCAAGATTTTATAAAGTATACAATGCTTGAGGAAGGACATAATCTCATGGCACTATAATGCAGAATAGCTGTTATCCAGATGAGGGCTGGGCCCTGTAAGAATAGGACAAAGAGGGGTGCCTGGGTGGCTCAGTTGGTTAAGCATCCAAGTCTTGATTCGGCTTAGGTCATGATCTCAGGTTCTTTGGATCAAGCCTTGTGTGGAGCTCCACACTTGGTGGAGAGTCTACTTGAGGATTTCTTTCCCTCTCCCTCTGCCCCTGCACCCATACTCATGGCTACACATTGTCTCTCTCTAAAATAAATAAATCTTTTAAAAAATTACAAAGAGCACTCCTAAGTTTAAGGGTAATAAGCACTTACAGGTGAAATAAGAAAGTGCAAATGACATCACCTATTTCATAATGTGGCTTAGGCCTACATTATGTATGCAGACATTTTTCACATTATTAACAATGGTATTTATATTATTATTTTAAAGAAAAAGTACATCTCGTGCAGGTATAAATTATTAAATTTAGATTTCTGCTATCCCAACATATTTGTTTTTCTTCCCATCAACTTGGCAACCTTTTTTCTGTGTGTGTGTGTGTGTGTGTGTGTGCATATATTTTTGGAAAGTATTTTACATTTCTTTGGATGGAGCTCCTTCCTATATTCTGTGATAGACTTGCATTTTTCTTCTCTGGCTCTGGCATCATTAAAATATTCTTTCTAATATTATGTCCCTGCCCTTTCTTTTTTTTATTGTCTGTTTCTAGCCAAATTAATTTTCCTTGAAGAATTTTTCAGAGATTTCTACCTTTCTATGCATTATAAGAACATCAGCAATGGAGAGTATTAATAGGCTCTTCTGAGTGGGGACAGGTGGGAAGAATGTCAAGCTGACTAGGAAAAAAGGAGAAGATTGCATTAGAATGGGGACTTATGAGGCTGAGTAGGAAGAAAAGATCCTCAGAGGAATTAGTGCAGCAAGAAAATATATCAGATTCTTTGACCAACCTAGGACAAGAATACTCTCTCCATGGTGTCTATCACCCATCAAGTTAAATACTTTAAATACCTGGTATTTCCCTTCCCAATGTGGAACTATCTTTGATGTTTAATCTCCTTATTGCTCCCCAAGTACTCCTTTCCTCCTCTATATTGTAAACATTGACCTCTTTTCATCTGTTTGTTTAAATCTTGATCAAATCTAGCCACAAACTTCTCTTCTTAACTTCGTAATTTGCTGGTCCTCAAATAATCAAGAAACATTGTAAAATCTTAACATAATCTTGAGGACAGATGCTGTAATCCTTATCCTGTTATTGCATGTGCCTAGAGGAAACAGGAAAATGCTTAAAACTGTTCCAGCTAATTTCAGAGAGAAAGACATAAACTGCTGCCTGAAACAGAAGGCTGGAGAAGACTGCCTATGTCATCATAAGCAGCTGTTCTTATCCAAAACAGTAGAATGAGGAAGAATGCAGATTCCAGCTGGGTAACGGAAATGTAGATATTAAATATGTAATTTTGATTAAGATCTTTCTTTTGTAACTTTCACACATTTTTCTTTATAAACATGTTCCTTTTGGGCCTCAATTAAGAGTCAAATGGCTCAGTGAGAAAACAGACACATGCATATAGACACAAATATAACTGGTACTATGGATTTTAGCCTCATGCAAGATTATTTTTTATGACCTTGGGCAAGGATCTTTACCTCCATGGGTTATATAATGCTCACCTGAGA
Organism: Canis lupus dingo; assembly: GCF_003254725.2. NCBI lineage: Eukaryota > Metazoa > Chordata > Mammalia > Carnivora > Canidae > Canis > Canis lupus. The sequence goes on from NC_064281.1 coordinate 72,981,295, forward strand.
ATAGTTGGAAAGTAAATTATGGGTCAATTTTGTTATATCTCTATGAAAAAGAAAACATATTGACATTGCCCTGATGAATGTGTGTTGTATAAATTTATAAAGAATATTGTATTTTTACCTTTAAATAATCAGGGGCTATTAACTGAAATTAGAAAAGTAGCAGATGGTATTTAACAGATTAGAAATAATATAATTTTGAGTATATAATAACTGTAAAGCTAACTTCTCATATGGTTCATATTTACAGAAGATATGTGGCTGTGGTCTGTTGCAGTAAATAGTTCATTTAAAAATTGAGAGTTCTTAGAAGAAACTAGGATGGTATAAAGGAGAATAAACTTAGTAAGAAAGGCATTTTGAAACAAGACAGCAAATCTATAAACCATAAAGGAAAAGATTGACTAATTGGACTGTAGAATTTTCAAATCTCTGTATGATTTAAATATCATCAGCATAATTCAGTAACAAAATATATAATTGGAATGTATATTTTCATAGTAGACAACAAAGGGAACTAAAGTCCATATATAAAGAGTTTTTATAATTCAATAAAAAATAAAACTACTTGGTGGAAAATTTGTCATGTACGTGAAAAGAATCTTTATAGAAGAAATGCAAGCAGTCAGTGGACATGACAAGGAAATCATTCTCACCAATATTCAGGTAATCAAAATTAAAACAACATAGTATTTATCATCTATAAGAAAAGGGATACTCTTGCAAAGTATTAACAGATATGTAAATGATTACAGGGTTTTTTGCATATATGTGAATATATTTAAAAAGAATATTTCTGTTGCTAGAACTGTATGTTCTGCAGAAAAGCACTCAGATGTATAAATACATATGGATAAGGATACTCACTGAAGTATTGTTTTAGTAGAAAAATATTTGAAACCCCCTAATTTTCCAAAAACAAGTAGCTGATTAAATAGTTTTTGTACATACAAATATGCGGCCACTAGAAAGAATGAGATGAACCTACTGTCTAGAACTGTCAGGAATCTGAGATTTTTACCTTACTTGGAAGTTAATGACTTAGTATTTCACAGATGTTGGCAGAAGACATGAAACTCCTGGATCAAAGTAAAATACTTTTATTATTCACGGTAAGAAAAGCATCATGAAATTCACATTCACATAGTTTCCCCTGACTATGAAGGTGATACAGAGAGGCTTGCTTGGATGCTACACACATAGTAGGCTTGTATCACAGAGGAGGAATCTGGAGTTTAGGGACTATGATATTATATTAATGGGTTGTAAGAAAACTTGCTTAGAACTTGCCATGGAGGGAAATGTTACCGTTACCATTTTATTACAGTGGACAGTGAATAGACCTTCCTCCCATCCCCAGAGGGAGGCATCTCTATCTTCCAAAGTTGTTTTCTCCTACACACATTCTTTGAAAAGTAATTCTGAACAAAATCAGTTAGTATCTCTGCCTTCACATTGTGTAGAAACAAGAGACCCATGGAAAATTGTCCCCCAACTATATCGAGCTCTCATTTCTACACCATTTTTGCATCTGTCAAATTTCTTCATGAATATGCCACTACTCTGATTAATCTGACGAACAGGGCTAAGATTAACTTGCCATATATAGAATTTAATTAAGATTACCAAAAATAGAGTTTCAAGCATAAAGATGAACCCAACATGCAGTATTGTCTTCAACTATGGGCTTTCCCCAGTCTCAAATTCCTGAATCCAAACAGTTAAGCAAATACCATAACCCATTCAGGATCTACCTTAGTAAGTATCTTAGTCTGCTCAGGCTGCCATAACAAAGTATCAAGGACTAAATGACTCAAATGACAGAAATTTATTTTCTCACAGTCTGGAGGCTAGAAGTCCAAGTCAAGGTTCCAATCAATTTGATTTCTGGTGAGAGCTGTCTTCCTGGCTTGCAGATGGACACTTTCTTGCTGAGTTCTCGCATGATCTTTCCTCTGTGTGTGTGCATGTGTCAGATTATGTGTGTCGGGTGATGGGAGCAAGAGCTCTCTGGCATCTTTTTTTCATAAGAACACTAGTCCTATCAGAGCAGGGCCTCACCATTATGATCTCATTTAAACTTAATTACTTCCGTAAAGGCCCTATCTCCAAATACCATCACACTGGAGGTTAGGACTTCAACATATGAATTTGGGGGCAGGGGAGACACAAACATCCAGTCCCTAACAGAAAGCTTTCTACTTGCCCTGAGGTATTAATATAGTTACAAAAGAATGTGATTGTACAGAATCCACTTTGGTTCATAAGAGGAAATAATAAAGAAGATAACTATCTTCTATGACAATCCTATCCAGTGATTTGAAACTGACTTGCATGACTTCCAGGACCAAGGCACCATGCCCTTAATATTTGAAGTCCTCTTATACCATCTTTAACTATCCCTACAAATCATCACGTTTTCTTCAGAGAAGCAAGTTAATGCTTGGCTTCTACACAAGAAGTACAGAGAGTATATACGATGTCCATGGAAAGAAAGCATTGTTTACAATGGATAGGACTTCACCATTGTGGTGTATGTTAACCAGAGAGCAAGTTTATAGTGCCTCCAGTGTTGCCTGTTGGCCAACTGGCAAACCCTAACATTTCAAATGCAGTTTAATAGTAGAACTGTTTTTGAAGGGTCTGCCTGAGGGCAGTCTGTTAAACCTATGCCTATCATCAACAAGGTGGCAATCATCTACCCAACAGAATGACTGAGAAGGAGGAACATTTGAGATTATGCATGGGAGGTATAGGAGCTACCGTCATCTCCTGTTGTTTCTGATAGACTTATCAATAAGGTTAAGTGATTAATTCATGTTTGGAGCTATCTAGTGGGTATGGAAGACCCAATAATCAGTAAAGTCTAAGCTGCTAGCAAAAGTTTGGGAGAGTGGCACAAGGGCATTTTCATTCATGACAAAGGCTCCAGAGATGTGGTTCTAAAAGACAAAAAAAAAAATCATTAATATTTTCCCACTCTCATATCTTTCAGCACAATATCAGTATATTCTATTCCAGTAGCCATACTTTATCTTTTCAAAAAACATATCCTGTTCACAACCAAACCTTTCATAGGAAAGAGTCAAATGCAAGAGAGACGGGGATATTTTTAGGAAATTTAATCAGAATTATATTTGAAACTTCTAGACTCCTTTTGTCTAGGCTTTCACCTCCAGTACATCAATTATGTCAGCTTAGGTCTATCGCTGGGAGAGAGAATGGCATACCATGTTCAGAACTGGTCAGGGTAGAATCCTGAATTTTCAATATAGGGCATTATAATGATTCCCAACCCTTTTGTCCTAATAATTTTCCAGAAAGCTGCTGAGAAGAGATGATTTCTTTGTGGAAAAAGCTGATTTTAGTGACAAAACTTCCTTCCTAATTAAAATGTGTAGATAAGAAGGAGGCAAGAAAGATTGAGAAATCTTTTTTAGATGATTTTTGAGGAGGTCAAAAATAACAGATACCTGTAGGTGGTGAGAAGCATGAAAACATCCATCAGTCCATTCTTGAGTCACTTTTGTGATAACAGTACACCATTGTCAGACTGTAAATGATCCAGAAAGCTGAATACATGACACACATTAGTCTTAAGGGCTATGATGGCATGACTAGAATCATCTAATCAAAGTGGAACAGAAAGTCTGTAGTCTAAGAAAGTGTAAACAGCCATGAGGCAATACACATAGCTTTGAGAAAGGTTCAAAAGTTCATATAATCATTCTATGAAGGGTGGGAAGGGAAATATGATTTGTGCTATGTAGATTCTCCCACCATGAAACAACCAGGTTGATTTTTGGCAGGAATCACAAGTCTATCTGCATTGAATCAGCAGTTTTGCTTCAGGTGGCAACTTAGTTATTTTTCAAGAAAACTGATAAATCCAAAATCCCAAGGTTGTCTCCACATGGAGAAGCTTCCCTTTGTCAGATGGTCTGATTAGAAAATCATGAGTCATAGAGACTTAGAGCCCAAAGATGTTAGGATTATGGGCCCTAACTGTACTAGCACTTCTCTATATATGTTTTTTTCCCTAGTAGGAATAATCTTCTCTGATAAAAGGGGAAAAGAAGTACAAGCATATCACACCAATTTTTGTTATACTTTTAAATGTAGAGGCCAGGGGTGCCTGAGTGGCTCAGTTGATTAAGCATCTGCGTTTGGCTCAGGTCATGATCCTAGGGTCCTGGGATCAAGCCCTACATCGGGCTTTCTGCTCAGTAGGGGGTCTGCTTCCCCCTCTCCCTCTGCAGCTCCTCCCTGATTGTTCTCTCTCTGTCAAATAAATAAATAATTTTTAAAATAAGAATAAATAAATGTATAGGCAAGAGTAACATTAAATAAACCAAAAGAACCCCACTCACAAAGTCATATTAGCTTTGCTTCCCTAGTATAAACCCAATCAAAAATCTGTATTCGAATCTGAGCCCCCTGGTAACATGATCAGGAAAGATGTTAACTTGGGTTCTTATATCTAACAGAGACATCAAAGTTTTAATCTTTCTCCTTTCTAAAGTTCCCCAGAAAGTTATTTGGGTGCATGCAGCCCTTGGTCCTCCTTGAGGTCAAGCTCCATGCTTTATCTTGGCACTTAAAGAAGCTAAGGCTAACAGTAAAAGGTGAAAGAGGAAACAGGAAACATGAAGGGAAGGAATGGCTGCAGTTTACAAGACACCATCAGTTTTGAGAAGTGGGCAGCTGCTCAGCTTAACTAAATGAACTACTAAGGTTTTCGATCCACTCACAATTCTGTATTTCATTGTTGACATCATTTATTTCACCTTTAGGGATCTCCTGACTTGGTTGCTGTAACCATAATGCTTTTCAGCTGGGGTCTGGGGTTTTTGCTTCATTGTTGTGATAAAATCCATTCCCCCTCCCTCCTGGAGAGAGCAGGGACAATAAAAATACCATTTAGGTGGCTTATTTAAATCTTACCACTTATTTCTCAGTCTCTAAACACTCAGTAACAGGTAGGACAGTGATGGTCTTTTACAACTTGTCTCTGTTATCGGGGCAACAACATGTACTATTGAATCTCAGATACTCATTTCATATCTCAAACCTGATTTGCAAGACCCTCATCCTTTCACTTCCAGAGAGCTATTTTTCTATCAGTGTCCTATCTCTCTCATCAAAAGCTGTCAAAATAGTTAAAGGTTTAAGATCTTACTACTTACCAACTAAGTTAGCCTACTATAATTTCATAGGTCTTGGCATAAGAAATGAGACTTCAGGGTCAGAGACAAAGGACTTGATTACTCACAATATAGCAAGCAGCATGAACTTCATGTTTGTGTCTGTTGCCCTTGACCCCAAGTCCCATAGGGGCAACACAGAGCCATGTAGGTGGATGCTGCGAATATAGTGGGTTTGTCATACCTGAAAAACTGCAAGTTCAGAATCTTTTAAAATGAGTTATAAGCAAAACTGCTTGAAATGTTCCCTGGAAGGAGATATTACCTTTATTATACCAAACAATGAAAAAACAAACTGCCCTTTGCTTTGGAGAGAGACATAATTATTACCTTTCAAGGCTCTTTATAAATATCCTTGAAAAAAATTGAGAATAGAATCACAGTTAGTGCCTCTGTACACAAAATCATTAGAGACCCTTTGAAAAATGCCTCCCCGAAATATTTGTATTGTAATAGAACAGTATACAAGTCATGTTACATAATAAAGTTTCAAAGGGATATGCATAGTGTGATCTTAGGTAAGGAAATATGTTTGGGTTGTGCTGTTCTTAACATTTCTACATTGTTTAACTCTTAACAAGAATGTTTTCAGGTAATATTTGTATAATAATAAGTAATATAAAAATTAATAGAAGAGTATAAAATATTAAGATTGTCTTTAAATACAGGAATGTTCCTCTACAAGTTATTATAATAACTATTATTAATATGTTAATTAAGTAATTTGAAACACATGCTAAAGCAAAGTCCGGTTGTTTAAATAGGTTCTGTTTTAATTTCCAAGGTGTATTTTACTGTGGTAAGATTTGAAAAATTGCTACATTTCTAGAAAGTCAACATTTAAATTTCAAATAAAGAAGCAGTTGCAATGTAAATTATGTATTATTAAGATCTTTTTTTCTTCTTCTTCTTCAGAACAGGAAAAAGTGCATGTCTTCCTGATTGGAAAAAATAAATGTGTGTATATGGGTTTTACATGCACACATACACACACACTTTAAGTAAATATATAAACACAGGGAAACATGGATTTATGTGGTATGTTTATATCCATACATAGAGACATGATTTCTATTTTTTGCACTTTCAGTTTTTTGTCTCTTTGTCTCTACTTTATGTGAAAAATAACAAAGAACTTTAATAAATCTGACAGCTGAGTAAAAATCACTTCAAAGAACCATTTGCTTATTTTTCATTCATTCATTCACTCATTCATTGATGAAGTATTTATTCAATGCTTAAAATATGCCATGCACTCTTCGAGATATTAACTATGCAGTGGTTAACAATAGTCTGCTATCATAGAATTGATATTCTAAATTTGGAAAACCAACAACAAACAAATATACATTCTAATGTGCTACAAAGAATAAAAAGTAGAGTAAGGAAATAGAGCGTTCTCTATGTATGTTCTCTTAGAAGGGTAAGAGAAGAGTTCTGTGGGGAACAGACACATGTAAGAATTGATAGAATGTGTAATGCAAAGTTGATAAAGAAGGCAATCACCAAAAAAATGATATTTTAAATTTTCATTGTTGACAGCTATGAAAAACCATAAGAGTTTTAAATGCCCAGTGGTCTTAACTTGTATCAAAGAATATCAGCCCAATAATTATCTCTCCAAAATAAGGTTGAAGGAATGGTAAGAACAAGGTTATGTTAAACCATGATAATTTGAAAGTCAATGGATTTATAAGTTACTTACCTCTTCAAACATTATAGACTGTTTTTGAAAATTTTTTTATAAATTTTTTATTGGTGTTCAATTTGCCAACATATAGAATAACACCCAGTGCTCATCCCATCAATTTTTATATTATTTTATATTTAATGTGATAGAGAATAATTTTGAAAATAACATAAGCATCCATCTATGTACCACTCAACTTTCTCCAATGTAAACATTTTGTCTCACATGTGATTTTAAAGAAAGAATTAGATATACTGTTGAAGAAATAAATTTTACATATACAGTTGAAGACTCCTACATACCTTTCTTACTATCCTGATTTAATTCCCTCTTCCTCCTTTTCTAGAAATTACCACTATCCTATATTTTGTGTTTGGGTGCCTGGGGTAGGCTGAATCAAACACCTCTATGCACATCTTTAATTCCTCTTAGCCTCACCTGTCTCTCATTCTTGCCACTGCTGTGGATACAATTATTGTGCCGGATCTGTCCAGTTTTATGTAAAGGATATTTATTTATTTATTAAAAGATTTTATTTATTTATTCATGAGAGACACACACACACACACACAGAGAGAGAGAGAGAGAGAGAGGCAGAGACACAGGCAGGAGAAGCAGGCTCCATTCCATGCAGGGAGCCTGACGTGGGACTCGATCCTGGGTCTCCAGGATCACGCCCCTGGAAGAAGGCAGCACTAAACCACTGAGCCATCCAGGCTGCCCTGTAAAGGATACTTAGTAGCACTTTACATCAGGCCCAAAATGTGTGCCTCTGGTTTCTATTCTCTATCTTATCCTTCTAGTTTCTCTATTACAGCAGTGGCCATGAGACACTACAAGAATGCATTCAGGTTTCATGCACATACAACTTGGAAATGTGAAAACAGAGAGTCTGTTGGGCAAAACTTTGACCATCAGTATGGAGGCTAATGGATAAATCCCATCTTCTAACTCTCCCCAGAGTTCTAAGATCTGTTTCATATGCCTAATCAGGTGGTCCTGTGAGATAAAGCAACCAGTGACCTATAGAGGTTGCCAACTTTATAATGCATCCTTATCTTGGCTCTTTCACCTTTTCTGCTTTGCTTTCCCTGCTCCTCACTCCTGCCTCCTAAGATCATACACCCTGACAAACTGCTTAAACATAAATTTGTGTCATATACTTTGCTTTCTAGGTAATTCAGGGTAATACAATCGTCCTTTGATATATCAGAGCATTTAATTTTAATATAGTCAGTTTGTACTCTTTTTTTCCCCTGTGGTAGGCCTTTTGCAAGAAGTATAAGAAATTCTCCCCTACCCCAAGGGTGTGATTATATTCTTCTATATTTTCTTCTGAATGTTTGGTGTGAAGTTTAAGATTCTACTTTTTTTCTAAATGGATAATCAGTTATCTTAATAACATTTACTAAATGAATAATTCATCCTTTCCCAAATTTTTATTATGAAAATTTTCAAATACATGGAGAAGTTAAATAAAAAGTATGGTGTTTAATGTAACTATTACCGTTTTCTTAAAAAAAATCATACTTGCTTCAGCTATATCTCTCTGTGTGAAAAAATGCCTTTTATAACTACTTTTTAAAACCAGAATCTAATCAAGATTAATACATTGTAAGTCTTTAAATCTTAAATCTAGAGTAATACTCTTATCTTTATTTCATGACAGCAATAATTTGAAAACATCAGGCCAGTTGTCAGATACAATACCCTGATTCTAGATCTGATTTTTTCCTCTGGTTTTGTCCTCTGTCCCCTATATTTCCTCTAAACTAGAAGGTAGATACAAAGGCTGGATTTGGATCAGGTTAAATATTTTTGTTAAAAAATCATAAATAATCCTGTGTTCATATTAATTGTATTATGTCAGGATGTCTGTAATGTCAAGTTTTACTGCTATTCATGATACTAAGTTTGATTACTTGGTTGAAATGACCACTCCCAGTTCCAGCCATTGTATTGTAACAGGTAAATTTTCCTGTTGAAATTACAAATGACACTTTACTTTAGTGCATTAACTGCTTAATCCCTAGTAAATAACCATTATGTCTCTGCCTCTCTCTCTGTCTCTCTCATAAATAAATAAAATATTTTTTAAAAAGACCACACACATGAATCATGAATTGTGTGACACCTTTTTTCTGTCTCATTCATTCCACTTCTTATATTCAAAGGCAGCTATATGATTTAAGTCACACCCAAATGTTAAACACAATCATTTCTCAGAATATCAGAATTACCTTTATTTACATACTTATTCAATGCTATAGATTTCTACTATTTTATTTTTTATCATTAGATCACCCTTTAACCATAATTGTTACTTGGAGAATTTTGGGTGAGACATTGAACATCTGAAATTTTAAAAAAGTATCACAAATATCTGTTATTAGCTACTTATTGATCTCCTAAATTAACATCTCAACACGATAAATATTTATAGTTTTGGTGGGTCAGGAATTCAGGTGTGGACTTTCTGGGTTCTTCATTTCAGTCTCTCATAAGGAGAAATCAGATGCCTGCAATGATTTGGGTATTTTTTTTCTTTTTTTTTTTTTTTTTGATTTGGGTCCCTCCACCAGGAAAGGATATGCTTACATCCTCACTTATGTAGTTATTAGGATTCAGTTCCTTGGAAAACATTTAACTGATTTGTTTTCTCACTGGCTGTCAGCCAGACTGCCCAGTGTCTTGTCATATATACCCTTCCATAGAACACTTTCCAACTGAGCAAAAAGAGAGGGCCAGAGAGAGAGCATGGGCAAGTCAGAGCCCTAGTTTCTGTAACCTAATCTTCAAAGTGACATCTGTTATTGCTTACTATATATTCTATATTAGACACAAGTCACTTGGTTTAGTATATATTCAAGGGAAAGTGATTACATAAGGTCATAAATACCAGGAGTCTGGCCTCATTGAGAAGCTACCTACCACAATGTGGTATGGGAAATACATAAATGTGGAATTTTAAATCAGTATTTCTAAAGCTTTGACCAGTAAAGCCCATATTTAGGTATTTAGAGAGGATAGTAAAAAAAATAAAAAAAAAAAAACCTTTCATAAAAATGTATTCTTTGGGGATCCCTGCGTGGTGCAGCGGTTTGGCGCCTGCCTTTGGCCCAGGGCGCGATCCTGGAGACCCGGGATCAAATCCCACGTCGGGCTCCCGGTGCATGGAGCCTGCTTCTCCCTCTGCCTGCGTCTCTGCCTCTCTCTCTCTCCTCTCTGTGCATTCTCATGAATAAATAAATAAAATCTTTTAAAAAAATGTACTCTTTGCCAAACTTGAAAATACAGAAAAACAGAAATAAATAACACATAATCCTGAAATAGTCAATGCTGCTTTTCCATATTTACTTCCAGTTTTTTCTAAAGTTTTATTTTTTTTTATTTAAATTAAATTTAAGGGCAGCCCCGGTGGCTTAGTGGTTTAGCGCAGTCTTCGGCCTGTGGTGTGATCCTGGAGACCCAGGATCAAGTCCCACGTCGGGCTCCCTGCATGGAGCCTGCTTCTCCCTATTCCTGAGTCTCTTCCTCTCTCTCTCTCTCTCTCTCTGTGTCTCTCATGAATAAATAAATAAAATCTTAAAAAATCAAGTAATTAAATTTAATTAAAATATAGTCTATTATTAGTTTCAGAGGTAGAATTTAGTGATTCATCAGCTGCATATAAAATCCAGTGCTCATTACATCTAGTGCCTTCCTTAATGCCCATCACCTAGTACCCAATCCCCCAATCTACCTCCCCTCCAGCAACCCTCAATTTTAGAGAGTTAAGAGTCTCTAATGGTTTGTCTTCCTCTCTGGTTTCATATTATTTTATTTTTCCTTCCCTTCCTCCATGTTCATCTGTTTTTCTTAATTCTACATGAATGAAATCATATGGTATTTGTCTTTCTCTGACTGACTTCTTTTCTTAGCATTACAATCTCTTTATTACAAATGGCAAGATGTCATTCTTTTTTTTTTTAAATTTTTATTTTATTTATGATAGTCACACACAGATAGAGAGAGAGAGGCAGAGACACAGGCAGAGGGAGAAGCAGGCTCCATGCACCGGGAGCCCGACGTGGGATTCGATCCCAGGTCTCCAGGATCGCGCCCTGGGCCAAAGGCAGGCGCCAAACCGCTGCGCCACCCAGGGATCCCCAAGATGTCATTCTTTTTGATAGCTAAGTAATATATATATAACATATTACTTATGTAATATATTTAATATATATTACTTATATACTTATTAATATATATTACTGATCATATATATAACATCATCCTTATCCATTCATCTGTTATTGGAAAACATCTGGGCTTTTTCCATATTTTGGCTATTGTGGACATTGCTGCTATAAACATTGGGGTGCATGTACTCCTTCAAGTCACTATATTTTTATCCTTTGGATAATACCTAGCAGTGCAAATCCTAGGTTGTAGGCTAGCTCTATTTTAGACTTTTTGAAGAACTTCCATACTATTTTTCAGAGTGGCTACACTTGTTTTCATTCCCACTAAGAGTATAAAAAAGCTCCCCTTTCTCCACATCCTTATCAATATCTGTTGTTTCCTGAGTTGTTAATTTCAGCCATTCTTTCTGGTGTGAGGTGGTATCTCATGGAGGTATGTTTTGTTTTGTTTTTAAATTTTTTAATGAAAATTTATTTTTTATTGGTGTTCAATTTTACAACATACAGAATAACACCCAGTGCTCATCCCGTCAAGTGCCCCCCAAAGTGCCCATCACCCATTCACCCTCACCCCCCGCCCTCCTCCACTTCCACCACCCCTAGTTTGTTTCCCAGAGTTAGGAGTCTTCAAGTTCTGTCTCCCTTTCTGATATTTCCTAACCATTTCTTCTCCCTTCCCTTCTATTCCCTTTCACTATTATTTATATTCCCCAAATGAATGAGACCATATAATGTTTGTTATTCTCCGATTGACTTATTTCACTCAGCATAATACCCTCCAGTTCCATCCACGTTGAAAGAAATGGTGGTTTTATTTGACATTTCTGATGGCTGAGTAATATTCCATCGTATACATAAAGCACATCTTCTTTATCCATTCATATTTCCATGGACAATGAGGGTCCTTCACAGTTTGGCTATTGTGGACATTTTTGCTCTAAACATCGGGGTGCAGGTGTCCCGGGGTCTCATTGCATCTGCATCTTTGGGGTAAATCCCCAACAGTGCAATTGCTGGGTCGTAGGGAAGATCTATTTTTAACTCTTTGAGGAACCTCCACACAGTTTTCCACAGAGGCTGCATCATTTCACATTCCCACCAACAGTGTAAGAGGGTTCCCTTTTCTCTGCATCCTCTCCAACATTTGTGGTTTCCTGCCTTGTTAATTTTCCCCATTCTCACTATGTGAGGTGGTCTCTCATGGTGGTTTTGATTTGTATTTCCCTGATGGCAGGTGATGCAGAGCATTTTCTCATGTGCATGTTGGCCATGTCTGTCTTCCTCTGTGAGATTTCTGTTCATGTCTTTTGCCCATTTCATGATTGGATTGTTTGTTTCTTTGGTGTTGAGTTTAATAAGTTCTTTATAGATCTTGGAAACTAGCCCTTTATCTGATACATCACTTGAAAATATCTTCTCCCATTCTGTAGGTTGTCTTTTAGTTTTGTTGACTGTATCCTTGCTGCAAAAGCTTCTAATCTTGATGAAGTCCCAATAGTTCATTTTTGCTTTTGTTTCTTTTGCTTTTGTGGATGTATCTTGCAAGATGTTACTGTGGCCAAGTTCAAAAAGGGTGTTGCCTGTAATCTCCTCTAGGATTTTGATGGAAACTTGTCTCACATTTAGATCTCTCATCCATTTTGACTTTATCTTTGTGTATGGTGAAAGAGAGTGATCTAGTTTCATTCTTCTGCATGTGGATGTCCAATTTTCCCAGCACCATTTATGGAAGAGACTGTCTTTCTTCCAGTGAATACTCTTTCCTCCTTTATCGAATATTAGTTGACCATAAAGTTGAGGGTCCACTTCTGGATTCTCCATTCTATTCCATTGATCTATGTGTCTGTTTCTGTGCCAGTACCACACTTTCTTGATGACACAGCTTTGTAGTACAACATGAAATCTGGCATTGTGATGACCCCAGCTACAGTTTTCTTTTGTAAAATTCCCCTGGCTATTCGGGGTCTTTTCTGATTCCACACAAATCTTAAAATAATTTGTTCTAACTCGCTGAAGAAAGTCCATGGTATTTTGATAGGGATTGCATTAAATGTGTAAATTGCCCTGGGTAACATTGACATTTGCACAGTATTAATTCTGCCAATCCATGAGCATGGAATATTTTTCAATCTCTTTGTGTCTTCCTCAATGTCTTTCAGAAGTGTTCTATAGTTTTTAGGGTATAGATCCTTTACCTCTTTGGTTAGGTTTATTCCTAGGTATCTTATGCTTTTGGGTGCAATTGTAAATGGGATTGACTCCTTAATTTCTCTTTCTTCAGTCTCATTGTTAGTGTATAGAAATGCCACTGACTTCTGGGCATTGATTTTGTATCCTGCCACACTGCCCAATTACTGTATGAGTTCTAGCAATCTTGGGGTGGAGTCTTTTGGGTTTTCTATGTAGAGTATCATGTCATCTGCGAAGAGGGAGAGTTTGATTTCTTCTTTGCCAATTTGAATGCCTTTAATGTCTTTTGTTGTCTGATTGCTGAGGCTAGGAATTCTAGTACTACGTTGAATAGCAGAGGTGAGAGTGGACATCCCTGTCTTGTTCCTGATCTTAGGGAAAAGCCTCCCAGGGCTTCCCCATTGAGAATGATATTTGCTGTGGGCTTTTCGTAGATGACTTTTAAGATGTTGAGGAATGTTCCCTCTATCCCTACACTCTGAAGAGTTTTGATCAGGAATGGATGCTGTATTTTGTCAAATGCTTTCTCTGCATCTATTGAGAGGATCATATAGTTCTTGGTTTTTCTCTTGCTGATATGATGAATCACATTGGATGTTTTACGAGTGTTGAACCAGCCTTGTGTCCCGGGAATAAATCCTACTTGGTCATGGTGAATAATTTTCTTAATGTATTGTTGTATCCTATTGGCTAGTATCTTGTTGAGAATTTTTGCATCCATGTTCATCAGGGATATTGATCTATAATTCTCCTTTTTCGTGGGGTCTTTGTCTGGTTTTGGAATTACGGTGATGCTGGCCTCATAGAACAAATTTGGAAGCATTCCATCTCTTTCTATCTTTCCAAACAGCTTTAGTAGAATAGGTATGGTTTCTTCATTAAACGTTTGATAGAATTCCCCTGGGAAGCCATCTGGCTCTGGTCTTTTGTGTCTTGGGAGGTTTTTGATGACTGTTTCAATTTCCTCCCTGGTTATTGGCCTGTCCAGGTTTTCTATTTCTTCCTGTTCCCGTTTTGGTAATTTGTAGCTTTCGAGAAATGCATCCATTTCTTCTAATTCATTGGCGTATAGCTGTTCATAATATGTTTTTAAAATCGTTTGTATTTCCTTGGTGTTGGTAGTGATCTCTCCTTCCTCATTCATGATTTTATTAATTTGAGTCCTCTCTCTCTTCTTTTTAATAAGGCTGGCTAATGGTTTGTCTATCTTATTAATTCTTTCAAAGAAGCAATTCCTGTTTTTTGTTTTTTTGTTTTTTTTTTTTTTTTTCAATCTGTTCCACAGTTCTTCTGGTCTCGATTTCGTTGAGTTCTGCTTGAATCTTTATTAACTCTCTTCTTCTGCTGGGTGTAGGATCTATTTGCTGTTTTATCTCTAGCTCTTTTAGGTGTAAGGTTAGCTTTTGTATTTGAGTTCTTTCCAGTTTTTGGATGGATGCTTGTATTGCAATGTATTTCCCCCTCAGGACTGCTTTTGCTGCATCCCAAAGATTTTGAATGGTTGTATCTTCATTTTCATTAGTTTCCATTAATCTTTTTAATTCTTCCTGAATTTCCTGGTTGACCCTTTCATCTTTTAGCAAGATGGTCCTTAACCTCCACGTGTTTGAAGTCCTTCCAAACTACTTTTTGTGATTTAGTTCTAATTTCAAGGCATTATGGTCTGATAATATGCAGGGGACAATCCCAATCTTTTGGTATCGTTTCAGACCCAATTTGTGACCCAGTTTGTGGTCTATTCTGGAGAAAGTTCCATGTGCACTTGAGAAGAATGTGTATTCAGTTGAGTTTGGATTTTAAAGTTCTGTACATATCTGTGAAATCCATCTGGTCCAGTGTATCATTTAAAGCTCTCATTTCGGGATCCCTGGGTGGCGCAGCGGTTTGGCGCCTGCCTTTGGCCCAGGGCGCGATCCTGGAGACCCGGGATCGAATCCCACGTCGGGCTCCCGGTGCATGGAGCCTGCTTCTCCCTCTGCCTGTGTCTCTGCCTCTCTCTCTCTCTCTCTCTCTCTGTGAGACTATCATAATAAATAAAAAAAAAAATTAAAGCTCTCGTTTCTTTTTTTTTTTTTTTTTTTAATTTATGATAGTCACACAGAGAGAGAAAGAGAGAGGCAGAGACACAGGCAGAGGGAGAAGCAGGCTCCATGCACCGGGAGCCCGACGTGGGATCCGATCCTGGGTCTCCAGGATCGCGCACTGGGCGAAAGGCAGGCGCTAAACCGCTGTGCCACCCAGGGATCCAAAGCTCTTGTTTCTTTGGAGATGTTGTGTTTAGAAGACGTATCAAGTGTAGAAAGCGCTAGATTGAAATCACCAAGTATAAGTGTATTATTATCTAAGTATGTCTTAACTTTGGTTATTAATTGATGGATATATTTGGCAGCTCCCACATTCGGGGCATATATATTGAGGATTGTTAAGTCCTCTTCTTGGATAGATCCTTTAAGTAGGATATAGTGTCCGTCTTCATCTCTCACTACAGTCTTAAGGGTAAATTTTAGTTTATCTGATATAAGGACGGCTACCCCTTCTTTCTTTTGAGGACCATTTGAATGGTACATGGTTCTCCAACCTTTTATTTTCAGGCTGTAGGTGTTCTTCTGTCTAAAATGAGTCTCTTGTAGACAGAAAATAGATGGGTCCTGTTTCTTTATCCAATCTGACACCCTGTGCCTTTTGATGGGGTCATTAAGCCCATTCACGTCCAGAGTTACTATTGAATGATATGAGTTTAGTGTCATCACGATAACCTTTCAATCCCTGTTTTTGTGGATTGTTCCATTAGACTTCCTTTTAAAGGGGAATTTTGAGAGTTCTCCTTAAAATTTCTTGCAGAGCAGGTTTGGAGGTCACATATTCTTTCACTTCCTGCCTGTCTTGGAAGCTCTTTATCTCTCCTTCCATTCTGAATGAAAGCCTTGCTGGGTAAAGTATTCTTGATTGCATGTTTTTCTCACTTAGGACCCTGAATATATCCTGACAGCCCTTTCTGGCCTGCCAGGTCTCTGTGGAGAGGTCTGCTGTTACCCTAATACTCCTCCCCATAAAAGTCAGGGATTTCTTGTCTCTTGCTTCTTTAAGGATCTTCTCTTTATCTTTGGAATTTGCAAGCTTAACTATTGAATGTCAAGGTGTTGAAAGGATTTTGTTGATTTTACAGGGGGAATCTATTTCCTGGATCTGATTGCCTGTTTCCCTTCCCAGATTAGGAAAGTTTTCAGCTATGATTTGTTCAAATACATATTCTGGACCTCTGTCCCTTTCAGGCCCCCTCGGGAACCCAAATTAAACGTAGGGTTTTTTTTTTTTTCTTCCTCAGGCTGTCATTTATTTCCCTTAATCTATCCTCATGGTCTTTTAATTGTTTGTCTCTTTTTCCTCAGTTTCCCTCTTTGCCATCATCTTGTCTTCTATGTCACTCACTCATTCTTCCACCTTGTTAACCCTCATCGTTAAGACTTCTAGTTTGGATTGCATCTCATTCAATTGATTTTTCATTTCTGCCTGATTAAATCTAAATTCTGCAGTCATGAAGTCTCTTGAGTCCTTTATGCTTTTTTGTAGAGCCACCAGTAGCTTTATAATAGTGCTTCTGAATTGGTTTTCTGACATTGAATTGTAATCCAGATTTTGTAACTCTGTGGGAGAGAGGACTTTTTCTGATTGTTTCTTTTGAGGTGAGTTTTTCCTTCTAGTCATTTTGCTCAGTGCAGAGTGGCCAAAAACAAGTTGTATTGTGAAAAGGAGAAAAGGAGGAGAGAAAGAAGTAAAGAAAAGAGAAAAAGAATAAAGAATAAAGAAGAAAAATAGAAAAAACAGAGAAGTAAAATAGAGAAAGAAAAAGAAAAAAAGGGAAAAAAAAGGCTGGGGGAAGCAAACAGAAATCAAAAAGCAAAAAAAAAAAAAAAAAAAAAAAAAAAAAAAAAAAAAAAACCACGGGGGAGGATCCTCTGATTCTGTGTACTATAGTCTGTTGACTTCCCCTGGAACTTTCCAGTGCTGTTTGGTCAATAATTTGTTTTTCCCCTGTCTGTCTAGCTGGTCTTCTGGGGGAGGGCCCTGTTGTGCCTGTTTTCAGGTTTTAGCACTTGGGGGAGCTACTCTGCCCCCTGCCTGGTGCAGGGCTCAGTGAGTAATGTTTATCCTGTTTATCTGGTGAGGCCACTGTGAGTCTCAGTGGGGGTTGTTTACCCTGTGAGGCCCCAGGAGGCACAACCCCAGTGGCAGCGGCCAGCCGTGGAACCCTGGATTCAGCTACCACAGTAGCTATGGAGCTCTCAGTCTGCAGAGTCGTGGATGCTCCGGGGGCGGGGCCGCTTATCTGCTCAGCTTGGGGCAGGAGCGTCCTTGCTGTCCTGGGCTCTCCTGGCCTCTGCCTGTGCAGGGCGGGGAGGGGCGTATCCTGGGCTGTGTCCGGAGCCCTGTGCTCCCGGCCTGCGCTGTTGGATTCGCGCTCCCTGCCGGGCAGCCCCCTCTGCGGAGCCGCCTCCCGAGCCCTTCCAAGCTGCTCGGGTCCCACCATGCTCGCTGCAGCCCTTAGGGAGCTCGGCGCACTCTCCTGGGGCGCAGGTGTCTGTTAGTGTCCCAGGGAGCCCGAGGGCATCCCCGCCCTCCTGGGGTCCTGCTCTAACTCCCTGCGAGCCCCTTTCTGCCCGGGAAGATTGGTGAAGCTCCTGCTTCTTCGGACGGAGCTTTCCTGTCCTGGGGACACTTGCCCAGGCCTTAGCCTGGCTCCTTGCGGGGCCCCTCCCCCTTGGATGCCTTTTGTTTCTTTATTTCTTTTTCCCGTCTTCCTACCTTGATAGAAGCGTGAACTCTTCTCATTGTAGCATTCCAGCTGTTCTCTCCTTAAATTTCAGGCCGAATTCGTAGATTTTCAGGATGATTTGAAGGTTATCTAGGTAATTTGATGGGGACAGGTGACTTGGGGTCCCTACTCTTCTGCCATCCTGCCCCTCCTCCTTGTTTTTGTTTGTTTGTTTGTTTCCACAAGTCCATAATAGTATTTCATATCAAATCATGTAGTTTACCTTTTCTACTTATCAGGATAGCATAAGAATTCAAAGTTTTTATAAACTCTTTGCAATTATTTTAATTCCTATAGACAGCCCCAAATAAACATTCCATCATTTAGTTAAATCTCTCTAAATTTTTATATTCATATTATTTTCACATTTGCTATAATAAGTCAACCTATGATTAAAGTGGAAATTTTCAGATCATGATATACTTCTAAATGACAGAAGATATATATATATATATATATATATATATCTTAAATGTAAATATATATATCATGTATATATTTGGCTATATATATATATAGCCAAAAAAAGGCAAGAGAGGAGAACATTAAGTCAGTTAAAAATCTATGTACAGAGAAAAAAATACAAATGGGAAAGCCACAGAAAATAGAAAACAAGTCATTAACAAAATTATAAGAATTACCTACCATGTGCACATTTGAACAGTAAAACAAGAAACAAGTTTAAATGAAACATAAACAAGAATATCTAATGCATACTGAATAAAAGAATTAAATAATTGAGTCCTTGACTGGTGTAGCAGAAAAATGAATAGTAAGATACTGAACTAAGAAAGGCTAAATCTTGATGGAATAATTATAGAAATAAAGAAGATAAATTTAAAAATGTAAGTGCTTATTAATTGCAGTTTATGGCTACTTAAGAAACTGACTACTGTAGTCCTATTATCTATCTCATTTTCAAATGTACATCTTCAAGTGTTGAAAGAGTATAAAATGATCATATTTTGGAAGAATATGTATATTATTTCATATAACCTTTGTTTCTCCATCTGAAAAGTTTTTTTTAATTGATCGCAAAACAAAGCTCTTAAAGTAATACTTATCTATACTAGGCATGCTATTAATTATTGACCAAAATAATCCAACTTATGTTATACCACATACATCTTCAGAAAGAAAAGCCAAATGCTTTTGGATTTAAGATGGGTGGGTCAATCTGCTTTCAGCTCAGGTCATGATTCCAGGGTCCTGTGATCAAACCCTGTGTGAGGCTCTCCACTTACCAGGAAGTCTGCTTCTCTCTCTTACTCTCCTACTCTCTCTCTCTCTCTGTCAAATAAAAAAAATAAATCTTTAAATAAATAAAGTAAATATTTCAGTTTTTATACCTCACATCTGAATAAGTGATCTCAAAAATATATTTGTTGATTTAATTATTTTCATATTTATTCTACTGTGAACAAAATATATACTAGTGTTATGGTAGGGCTAGACTATCAAGAAAAGTGAATATTAGCAAAATTGTGTTTTAGAACACTAAACTCAAAACTTTTGAAAAGAAGACCTATTTTAGGGGTACCTGGGTGGCTCAGTGGTTCAGCATCTGCCTTTGGCTCAGATCATGATCCCAGGATCCTGGGATAGAGTCCCATATCAGGCTCCACACAGGGAGCTTGCTTCTCCCTCTGCCTGTGTCTCTGCCTCTCTCTGTGTGTCTCTCATGAATAAATAAATAAAATCTTTTTAAAAAGACCTATTTTACATATCAAGGATTAGTATCAAGGATGGAATGGATAAAGTGTTTATAAAAGGCTTCTTTATTTTTTTTCTCCTCTACCCCAAAATCATTATGTTATGGCAGATGCATCTTTTTGAATTAAAGTATAATTAACATTCAGTGCTATATTATTTTCAGGTGTACAATATAATGATTTAAGAATTCTATCCATCAAGAATAAGTGTACTTTTAGTCTCTTTTATCTATTTCATCCATTTCCCTTCTCACCTCCCCTCTGGCAACTATCAGTTTTCTTTTTGTATTTAAGAGACTAATTTTTTGCTTGTCTCCTTTTTTTGTTCATTATTTTTAATATCCGATGTGTGAGTGAAATCATATGTATTTGTATTTCTCAATATATATATATATATATATATATATATATATATATATACTCTTTACAGGATAAAGAGCACAATATATATATATATATATATATATATATATATATATATACTTCTCAATAGATGATAGATAGATAGATAGATAGATAGATAGATAGATAGATAGATGATAGATATACACACAATAGGTGGATTTTGGATCAGCTGTAAGCTCCTTTTGAAAGATGTCTTTCTAGAGCTGGGAGTAGCACAGAGGAAAGAATGTTAATGCAGGAAGTTTAGGGCTGGCTCTGCCTCTGATAGAGTTTTCAGAACAGGTGGGTAAAGGTGATCATATGGCTCATCCCTGGTTAATCCCAGTTTGAAAAAATAGGAATGCAAAATGGTGTACAGAAGAGAAACAAATACCAAAAACACTCTTCTCTACCTTTTATTAAAGATATTTTATGTCTTGCTCAATTGTCAAATCAAAGAAATCTCTAATTCTTATTTAAGTCAAATTCTGCTATGGTATTCTTTTATAGCATGATGTATCTCTTACTTTTAGCACTTATCTCGTTTGTTAATTTGCATGTAGTAGTAGTAGTAGTAGTAGTTCGATTGTTATTTATCACCCCTATTAGCTTGCAAGCTTTATGAGGACAGGGGTCTTGCCTTTCTCTTTCTTCCTCCCCACCATTATTTTTTCTTCTTTCTTATCTACCTATTTTTCCTTTTTTCTTCCCTTTCCTCCTCTAGTTCTTCTTTCTTATTCTGTTTTCCTTTGAATCCACTTAGCACAGTGCTTATTTCTTACCAGGCAGACAATGATATTTTTTGAATGAGTAAATGCTTGTGAGCTATATTTGGGCTTCTTCAATTATATCTTTAGAAATTTATCAGGGTGGTAATCATAAGGAATTATAAAAAACAACATAAGGAGCAGGAATACCTACAATAATCATCTAGGTTAAGTGATCTCTTAGATGGTTTATAGGTAGTTCTGTGATTATACCTATCAGTGATCTGTCAGCCTGATGGATGGTAATCACTAGATTTTCTTTTCTTTTCTCTTGTTTTGGTTTGTTTTTTTCTTTTTGTTTTTGTTTTGCAAAGGTAGTTCCAGGTTCATGTTTTTTTGAAGTGAAGATACAGGATAAAGAGCACAACAATTTCATTTAAACTGGAAATCTGATTTCCAATTCTGTCAGTCAGAACCACATTTTGAATTCTAATGCAAATATCATCTGACATAAAAGTGTAAATACAATACTTCAGGAAATAAAGATGGATCTAGAATCTTTTTTGCACATATCATAGGTATATGGTTGGTGTAGTCTTACCATAAGTCAGAGGCACTTATGAGAAAAATATAAAACTATGGAGAATTCCTAAATTCTTTTTCCTCCTTTGATGAATAAAATTATATTCTGTACTAGCTCTGGATATTTTATCTCCTGCCCAGGACAAATTCACCTTTTGGTGGAAATTCCTAGTTATTTTCCAAAAAGTTTTTTTTTTTTCTCAGAGGAAAAGGACAAGCCATTCTTTATCATCCTCAGTGATAATCAGGATTTTTTTCCTTTGAAAGAAAACTTTGCTGGGAAAACAAGATACCCTGGAGGAAAAAAAAAGAACAAATTTCTGAGAAAAAAATAGTAGGGAGAAGAGGTTTTGAACTTCTATGTGAGGAACTAAATCAATATAAGGTCAAATAAAAATGGGGAATATTTTCCTCCTGCCAACTAATGAATAAAAGCCAAAGTAATCTTTGTTCCTTTGCCCTCATAACTTTAACTTGAGAAAAAAATATGTATCATATGTTCAAGGCATTCATTATATTTATCTATGTAATTTTCATTGCTATCTTCATAACATTGATGGAAGAGAGGTACTTTCTTGTCTCATGGAGTCAAAGAATGAATCTTACAAATGAGAGTAAAAAGATAGAAATTTATTAAGCAAAGATACAGAGAAAGCTCTCAGAAGTGAGACATGTCCCAACAGAGTTGCCACTAGGGGCTTGTCTTTTATTGAAAGCCAACCTGGGAACCTAAATCCTTTTAACATATCTATTGATATCAGCTCTGTGTAAGGACTAGTCATAACATCTTTAATGGCTTTCTTCCTTTTTAGAGTCCAGTAATTCTTTGTTGGTCACAAGTAGCTGTTATAACAAGACCCCACCTCTGACACCTGAGAACACGACGATATGATTTATTTCTGGTTTCCTTTCATCTCCACATTTTGGGGATTTTTGTGAGCCTGATTTCCTGGGCTCCTACCTAGCTCTGCCTGTCCCTTACTCAATATGAGTATGTTTACTTCACAATTAAGTTTGGGTTTATCTTTCATTTTATCCTTTATTAAGTTGAATATCTAGGATTAGTTACAGGTATCTAGCTTTTCAGAACAATATAAAATTTTGTGATACAAGTAGATTATTTTATTTGACCTCATAAGAACTTAATTATATGTGGTGTCATCCTTGCCTAATGAAGTATCATTTAAGATGTAAACACAAATGCTGTAAAGCAAAAGAAACATATATGAAATGCCTCTATTAATTTAAAATAGTAAGCTTTATTTTTATAGGTCATGTTCATATTTTATTAAATTAAAACAAACTTCAAAACATATTTTTAGATTTTGCTTTCCTTCCAATGGTCTGTGATACATGGAAACTTTCTCAAACTCACATAGTTTCATGAGCCTCTTCCTTAGTTCATGTTCCCATATGGATTTTAACTGTTTCCCATTGGAGTCTCACAGAGTCCAGCTTTGCCCTCTGTATCTATTTGATACAGTAATCAATGTTGTAAAGAACTAAAGGGGAAGAGAGAAAAAAGAGGTAAGTGGCAGTGTATTCAATATAGTTCTAAATCTCCCTAATTTTCCTTAAATCAGCAATCTAGCTATCAAATGACATAGTACAGCTTCAAATGTATCTTGTCAAGTGCAGAGAATTAATTATACTTAAAATATCTTCATTAATCAAAAAGGTTGTTGCCTTCCTAGCAACTCTACTGTTAAATACCAGTAAATATGTCTCTTTTAGAGGCATTTAGTTATCAGATAGCAGGATGGGGCTCTGAAGGTATATCCAAAGTGGACTAGTATCCGACCTCTTCATTGAAACTAACCTACAAATCTTCATCTCTTATACCATATTTCTGCCTGTGTGGCCTGGACACTGCTATGGCAGGCAAGAAAGCCCTAGGCAAATTATTCTGACATTTTACATGATTATCAGGAACTAAAGTGATCATATGCCCCAATCTGAAATTGGGTCTATGGATCTAATAAAAGGTGGTTTATGTGGAGGCTGAGAAAATTAAGGCCATTCCACCTTAAGTTCAGCGTTAGCACAAGTACAGCCATCCCAGGCCCCTGTGAATAAGACCTGAAATTTACATTACTTCAGTTACAGGAAAAATAACAGCTTACAGCTTAATACCCTAGAAAGCCCCATATTAGAATGAGAACAGAGCTCAATGACCTTGAAAGCCCCATATCAGAATGTAAACAGAATTTGAGAAATTCCTCCACCCCTTCTGGAGGTCTCCTAGACCAGCCCATAAAACTAAGCTGTAACCCACCTCGGGGTCCAAGTCCCTGCACCGCTGTGTGCTGTGTCGGGTATACTTGGACCCAAGCTCGAGCTTGTAAATAAACCCTCCTGCGTTTGCATCAGTGTCGGCTCCTTGGTGGTTTCTCGGATTCGTAATCTTAGGCACAATAGTTTAGTCTACATCAAGGAAATTTAATTAGTACACAAACATGTTCGTTCTTTCTTTCTTTCTTTCTTTCTTTCTTTCTTTCTTCTTTCTTTCTTTCTTTTTCTTTCTTTCTTTCTTTCTTTCTTTCTTTCTTTCTTTCTTTCTCTTTCTTTCTTTCTTTCTCTTTCTTTCTTTCTTCTTTCTTTCTTTCTTTTTTCTTTCTTTCTTCTTTCTTTCCTTCTTCTTCTTCTTCTTCTTCTTCTTCTTCTTCTTTCTTCTTCTTCTTCTTCTTCTTCTTCTTCTTCTTCTTCTTCTTCTTCTTCTTCTTCTTCTTCTTCTTCCTTCTTCTTCTTCCTTCCTCTTCTTCTTCTTCTTCTTCTTCTTCTTCTTCTTCTTCTTCTTCTTCTTCTTTTCTTCGCAATGTGGTGACAGTCATTTCAAATATTCTATCTTGGATAATTCAAAACAATAGATCTTACCAGTAACATTTTTCTCTTAATCTACATAAAACACATTCAGTGAACATATAATAATTGTCACATATTACTCCATGCCTGTGATACCGTATTTGATTTTTAGCAATCACAAAAGACATTTCATAGCTTCAACTCTACTCCTGGTTTTATAAATAATGTTCTCATACAGAAAGCTAAGTAATTAATTCTTCCAGGAATTATCAGAGTGCTTTTTTTAACTTCATTTTATTAGAGAGAAAGAGAGACAGGGGGATTGAGAAGGACAGAGGAGTGGGAGAGAGAGAATCCTATGGGGCTCCATGCCCAACAAGGAGCTGGGTGCATGTCTTGATCCCACAACCCTGAGATTATAACCTGAGCCAAAATCAAGAATCAGAAGCTTAATTGACTGGAGAACCCAGGTTCCCCAGGAATTAATCAGTTTTAAGAGCAGATTTTACTGAGTGCCTGCCATGAGTGGTAGTGAGTTAGGGACAAATGAGGCTGGGCAGGGCTAAGTAGGGGGCCACAGAAGCAGGCTCACAAAAATCCCAAAAATGCTTAGGTTTAAGGAAACCAGAGATAAAGGAACAAGCCAGACCACACCACCCTAGGTGTGGGCAGGGAGGGAATATTTTTTTTATTTTTTATTGAGTTCAATTTGCCAACATATAGCATAACACCCAGTGCTCATCCACCAAGTGCCTCCCTCAGTGCCCATCACCCAGTCACCCCAACCCCCCACCCACCTCCTATTCCACTACCCCTTGTTCATTTCCCAGAGTTAGGTGTCTCTCATGTTTTGTCACCCTCACTGATATTTTCACGCATTTTCTCTCCTTTCCCTTTATTCCCTTTCACTAATTTTTATAATCCCCAAATGAATGAGACCATATACTGTTTGTCACTTTTTCGATTGTCTTATTACAGTCAGCATAATAACCTCCAGTTCCATCCCCGTTGAACAAAAGGGTGGGTATTTCCCATTTCTAATGGCTGAGTAATATTCCATTGTATACATAAACCACATCTTCTTTATCCATTCACCTTTCGATGGACACCAAGGATCCATCCACACTTTGGCTATTATGGACATTACTGCTATAAACATGGGAGTGCAGGTGTCCCGGCGTTTCATTGCATTTGTATCTCTGAGGTAAATCCCCAGCAGTGCAATTGCTGGGTCATAGGGCAGATCTATTTTTAACTCTTTGAGGAACCTCCACACAGTTTTCCAGAGTGGCTGCACCAGTTCACATTCCCACCAACAGTGAATGAGGGTTCCCCTTTCTCCACATCCTCTCCAACATTTGTGGTTTCCTGCCTTGTTAATTTTCCCCATTCTCACTGGTGTGAGGCGGTATCTCATTATGGTTTTGATTTGTAGTTCCCTGATGGCCAATGATGCAGAGCATTTTCTCATGTGCTTGTTGGCCATGTCTATGTCTTCCTCTGTGAGATTTCTGTTCATGTCTTTTGCCTAGATTGGATTGTTTGTTTCTTTGCTGTTTGGTTTAATAAGTTCTTTAAAGATCTTGGATACTAGCCCTTTATCTGATACGTCATTTGCAAATATCTTCTGCCATTCTGTGGGATGTCTTTTAGTTATATTGACTGTTTCTTTTGCTGTGCAAAAGATTCTTATCTTGATGAAGTCCCAATAGTTCATTTTTGCTTTTGTTTCTCTTGCCTTCATGGATGTATCTTGCAAGAAGTTGCTGTGGCCAAGTTCAAAAAGGGTGTTGCCTGTGTACTCCCCTAGGATTTTGATGGAATCTTGTCTCACATTGAGATCTTTCATCCATTTTGAGTTTATCTTTGTGTCTGGTGAAAGATAGTGGTCTAGTTTCATTCTTCTGCATGTGGATGTCCAATTTTGCCAGCACCATTTATTGAAGAGACTGTCTTTTTTCCAGTGGATAGTCTTTCCTCCTTTGTCGAATATTAGTTGACCATAAAGTTGAGGGTCCACTTCTGGATTCTTTATTCTGTTCCATTGATCTATGGGTCTGTATTTGTGCCAGTATCACATTTTCTTGATGAGCACAGCTTTGTAGTATAACCTGAAATCTGGCATTGTGATGCTCCCAGCAATGGTTTTCTTTTTTAATATTCCCTTGGCTATTCGGGGTCTTTTCTGGTTCCACACAAATTTTAAGATGATTTGTTCAAACTCTCTGAAGAAAGTCCATGGTATTTTGAGAGGGATTGCATTAAATGTGTAAATTGCCCTGGGTAGCATTGACATTTTCACAATATTAATTCTTCCAATCCATGAGCATGGAATATTTTTCCATATCTTTGTGTCTTCCTCAATTTCTTTCAGAAGTTTTCTGTAGTTTTTGGGGTATAGATCCTTTACCTCTTTGGTTAGGTTTATTCCTAGGTATCTTATGCTTTTGGGTGCAATTGTAATGGCATTGACTCCTTAATTTCTCTTTCTTCAGTCTCACTGTTAGGGTATAGAAATGCTACTGACTTCTGGGCATTGATTTTTGTATCCTGCCACACTGCCAAATTGCTGTATGAGTTCTAGCAATCTTGAGGTGGAGTCTTTTGAGTTTTCTATGTAGAGTATCATGTCATCTGCAAAGAGGGAGAGTTTGACTTCTTCTTTGCCAATTTGAATGCCTTTTATTTCTTTTTTGTTGCCTGATTGCTGAGGCTAGGACTGCTAGTACTATGTTGAATAGCAGTGGTGAGAGTGGACATCCCTGTCTTGTTCCTGATCTTAGGGGAAAGGCTCCCAGTGCTTCCCCATTGAGAATGACATTTGCTGTGGGCTTTTTGTACATGGCTTTTAAGATGCTGAGGAATGTTCCCTCTATCCCTACACTCTGAGGAGTTTTGATCAGGAATGGATGCTGTATTTTATCAAATGCTTTCTCTGCATCCATTGAGAGGATCCTATGGTTCTTGGTTTTTCTCTTGATGATATGATCAGTCACATTGATTGCTTTACAAGTGTTGAACCAGCCTTGCATCCCAGGGATAAATCCCACTTGGTCATTGTGGATAATCTTCTTAATGTATTGTTGGATCCTATTGACTAGTATCTGGTTGAGAATTTTTGCATCCATGTTCATCAGGGATATTGGTCTATAATTCTCCTTTTTCGTGGGGTCTTTGTCTGGTTTTGGAGTTAAGATGATGCTGGCCTCATAAACAAGTTTGGAATATTTCATCACTTTTTTATCTTTCAGAACAGCTTTAGCAGAATAGGTATTGTTTCTTCTTTTTTTAAAAAAAAGATTTTGTTTATTTATTCATGAGAGACAGAGAGAGAGAGATAGAGAGAGAGAGCAAGAGAGAGAGAGAGATACCGGCAGAGGGAGAAGCAGGCTCCATGTAGGGAGCCTGGTGTGGCACCGGATCCCAGGCCTGTGGGATCAGGCCCTGGGCTGCTGGTGGCACTAAACCACTGAGCCACCTAGGCTGCTTGGTATTGTTTCTTCTTTAAACGTTTGGTAGATTTTGCCTGGGAAGTCATCTGGCCCTGGACTTTTCTGTCTTGGGAGGTTTTGATGACTGCTTCAATATCTTCCCTGGTTATTGGCCTGTTAAGGTTTTCTATTTCTTCCTGTTCCAGGTTTGGTAGTTTTTGTTTGTCCAGAAATGCGTCCATTTCTTCTAGAGTCCCTAACTTATTGGCATATAGCTGCTTATAATATGTTTTTAAAATCATTTGTATTTCCTTGGTATTTTTTGTGATCTCTCCTTTTTCATTCATGATTTTATTAATATGCGTCTTTTCTCTTTTGTTTTTAATAAGGCTGGCTAATGTTTTTTCTATCTTATTAATTCTTTCAATGAACTAACTCCTGGTTTTCTTGATCTGTTCTACAGTTCTTCTGGTCTATATTTCATTGAGTTCTGCTCAAACTGCTCTGTTCTGTTTGGTATAGGTTTTATTTGCGGCTCTTTCTCTAGTTCCTTAAGGTGCAAGGTTAGCTGTGTAATTTCAGTTTTTTCCAATTTTTGAGGGATGCAAATACAATTGTGATGTATTTCCCTCTCAGGACTGCTTTTGCTGTATCCCAAAGATTTTGACTGGTTGTATCTTCATTCTCGTTACTTTCCATGAATCTTTTTTATTTTCCAATTTCCTGGTTGATCTTTTCATCTTTTGGCAGGATGCTCTTTAACCTCCACATGTTTGAATTTCTTTCAAATTTTTTCTTGTTCTTGAGTTCAAGTTTCAAAGCATTATTGTCTGAGAATATGTAATGGACAATATCCATCTTTTGGTAGCGGTTGGGACCTGATTTGTCACCCAATAAGTGGTCTATTCTGGAGAAATTTCCATGTGCACTTGAGAAGATTATGTATTCAGTTGCGTTTGGATATAAAGTTCTGTAAATATTTGTGAAATCCATCTGGTACAGTGTATCATTTAAAGCTCTTGTTTCTTTGGAGGTGCTGTGCTTAGAATATCTGTCATTTGCAGAAAGTGCACTGATGAAGTCTCCCATTATTAGTTTATTATTATCTAAGTATGTCTTTACTTTGGTTAATAATTGATTGATACACTTGGCAGTTCCCACATAAGGGGCATAAATATTCGTGATTGTTAGGTCTTCTTGTTGGATAGATCCTTTAAGTAGGATATAGTGTCCCTCTTCATCTTTTACTACAGTGTTTGGGATAAACTTTAATTTATCTGATATGAGGATGGCTACCCCTGCTTTCTTTTGAGGACCATTTGAATGGTAAATGGTTCTCCAACCTTTTATTTTCAGGCTGTTGGAGTACTTAAGTCTAAAATAAGTTTCTTGTAGACGGTAAATAGATGCCTCTTGGTTTTTTATCCAGTCTGAAACCCTGTGCCTTTTAATGGGATCATTAAGTCCATTCACATTCAGAGTTACTTTTGAAAGATATGAATTTTGTGTCATCATATTACCTATTTCGTCCCTGTTTTGTGGATTATTTCTTTGGGCTTCCTCTTTCTTTTACAGGTTCCTCCTTAATATTTCTTTTAGAGCTGGTTTGGTGGTCACATATTATTCAGTTTCTGCCTATCTTGGAACCTCTTTATCTCTCCTATTCTGAATGAGAGCCTTGGTGGATAAAGTATTCTTGGCTGCATGTTCTCATTTAGGAGCCTGAATATATCCTGCTAGCCCTTTCAGGCCTGCCAGGTCTCTGTGGAGAGTTCTGCTATTAATCTAGTATTTCTGCACTTATTAGTTAGGGATCTCTTGTGTCTTGCTGCTTTAAGGATTTTCTCTTTATCTTTGTAATTTCCAAGTATCACTATTAGATGTCAAGGTATTGAACGGTTTATATTGATTTGGGGGGGATCTGTCTATCTCCTGGATCTGAATGCCTGTTTCCCTCCCTAAATTAGGGAAGTGCTCACTTATGATTTGTTCAAATATGCTTTGTGGTCCTCTCTCCCTCTCTGTGCCCTCTGGAACCCCAATTAAACATAGATTTTTTTCCTTCTGAGGCTGTCATTTATTTCCCTTAACCTATCTTCATAGTCTTTTAATTGTTTTTCTCTTTTTTCCTCAGCTTCTTTCCTTGCCATAACCTTGTTTTCTATGTCACTCACTTTTTTTACCTCATTAAGCCTCGTCATTAGGGCCGCCCATTTTGATTACATCTCATTTAATTGATTTTTAATTTTGGCCTGATTATATCGAAAGTCTGCAGTCATGAAATGTCTTGAATCCTTTATGTTTTTTTTTTTTTCTAGCGCCACCAGTAGCTTTATAATTGTGCTTCTGAATTGGCTTTCTGACATTGAATTGTAATCCAAATTCTGTAACTCTGTGACAGAGAGTACTCTTTCTTATTCTTTCTTTTGTGGTGAGTTCTTCTTTCTATTCATTTTGCTTAATGCAGAGTGGCTAAAAACAATTTGGACTGGGAAAAGGAAGAAAAAAATAGAAAAAAAGAAAAAGAATAAAAAAGCAGGGGTAACCTTTGTTTCTATATACTGTAAATCCCACGACTTTCCCTGGAGCTTTCCAGTGCTGCTTGGTCAAGAACTTGCTCTTCCCCTTTTCTTTCAGCTGGTCTTCTGGGGGAGGTACCGGTTCTGCTGATTCTAGATGTGTGGACCTGGAGGATCTGCCCCACCCCCTACCAGGTGCATGACTCACTGGGAGCTGTGATGCCCCTGTTCTCCAGAAGCTCCGCTGCATCCCAGGCACTGGGTGACACCAGGAGGAACAATACCACTGGCAGTGGCCAGCTTTCCAACTCTAGAGTCAGTTTCTGCAGTAACTACCACAGTCTCCCGTCCACACTGGCCTAGATCCTCTGGGATGGGGGCACTGATCTGCATAGCTTGGGGCCCCCGGGCACCAGGAACATCCTCGCTGTCTTGTGCCCTCCCACCTTGCCTGTCCTGGGGGGAGCGCAGGATCCTGGGCTGTGTCCCCCGTTGCCCTGGGATCCAGGGTGTGTGCTACTGGAATCATGCCCCCAGGACCAGGGCTCTTGAAGGCAGCAGGGCGCAGCCCCCTCCACCTGAAGCTCCCTCCTGACCTTCTCCTGAGACCACACTGGGTGCGCTCCAGCCCTTTATGGAGCTTGGCCCACAGTCTACGATGTGCTCTCCCCCGGGGTGCACTTCCTCTATTAGTGACTCCAGGAAACTGGAGGCTCCACTGCCCCTCCTGCAATCCTGCCTGAGTTCCCTGTGAGTGCCTTTCGGTCATGGAAGAATCTGGTGCAGATTTTTAAATTTCCTGCTTCTCCGGGACTCAGCTTTACTGTACCTTGAGCTTTCACCTCCTGGCCTTAGCCAGGCTCCTCTTGGAGGCCCCTCCCCCACTTGATTCTTATTTATTTATTTATTTATTTATTTATTTATTTTTTCCCAGCTTCCTACCTTGTTAGAAGTGCAAACTCTTCTCTCTGTAGCGTTCCAGCTGTTCTCTCTTTAAATCTCAGGTCGAATTCATAGGTGTTCAGGTTGATTTGACAGGTATCTAGTTAGATTGGTTGGGACAGGTGACTTGGGTACCCTACTCCTCTGCCATTTTGTCCTCCCCTCACTCTCCTTCAGTTAAATTGACTGTTATGACTCTCTTTGCCTTTTGTGAGCAATGTTTTATCTCTATCATGTTAGGGAGCCCATTTATAGCTGCTTTTGTCTTGAGTTCAATCAGATCAGGTGCTTATCAGGGATGTAGTAGCACCAAACTGCAGGACACTTTCTGTTTGTTGTCCCCTGAGAAGCTTTCTTGGTGTGCAGGACATATTGATATATATGTATTTATTGCCATTTAAGCAAGGTAACAGGATGAAATTTCCAAAGGGGCTTTATTGGCTCCATAACATCAACCTTTGTTCCTTAAAACTGTCTAGTCATATCTGAGTCTATGCAGATCCTTCTCAGATGACATTCAAGTCAACCCCTTAGAATATAACAAGTGTTTCCAGTTTTGTCTTGATATAAAGAGAACAGTCTCTTACTGAACCTATGCAAGTAAATATATTGCCATACAAAAATATAAGAATATTCATGGGGAGTTTCTGAATTCTGGAGCATTCAGGTAGGGAGAAACAATAAATGTTTCAATTTTTTCACAAAGGTATATTTTATCAAATTGATGTTACATTAGTTAGCTTAAGAGAAAATTTTCTTAAATCTAGAAAAAAAATTTTCATGCATCAGCAATATTTCAAACAAAATGTCATAGTAATTATAATTATCTTCTTCAATTTATTCAATCCCATGTTATTAATTCTCATCCTTCTTGAATCAGATTTTCTACTATTTCGGGAAATTTTTCCCTTGTTATCTTAAGGTTATCAAAACCCTTTACTCAGATTTTTTTTTTATAAGTCTCACTAAAGATCAAGTACCTTTTCAGGAAACATTTATAAGGGGATCTTAGTAAAAGTATAACTGTAAATGATAAAAGACTTAAAATTGAAATTATTTTGTTCATTATAATGATGATAGATAAAAGTTCATTATAATGCAATTGACAAAAATTTTGGTTATTTTTGTGATGTACAACACTTCAAGAGGGACACTTCTGTGGCTCAGTGGTTGAGCATCTGCCTTTGGCTCAGGTCGTGATCTCTGGGTGTGGGATTGAGTTCTGCATTAGGCTCCCTGCAGGGAGTCTGCTTCTTTCTCCCTATGCCTATGTCTCTGCCTCTCTATGTCTCTCATGAATAAATTAATAAAATCTTAAAAATAAAAACACTTGAAGACAATAATATACCAGGACATCAGATTTGTAGGAGTTTCTTTAAAAAAAAAAAAAGATTTTATTCACTCATGACAGACAGAGAGAGAGGCAGAGACACAAGCAGAGAGAGAAGCAGGCTCCATGCAGGGAGCCCGATGTGGGACTTGATCCCACGACTCCAGGATCACACCCTGGGCTGAAGGCAGGTGCTAAACCACTGAGCCACCCAGGGATCCCTGTAGGAGTTTCATATAATTTTATAACACTTGTTTTAATAACATATCTCTATACCTATAATCAAAGAGGGTTTAATATCACTTATTTGACAATGCTTTTCATGTAATTTAACATATCAACTAAGCCTATAACTTTATTTCTCACAAGTTTTTGTCTCTTGAAATGTTCCAGGATTTTATTGAAAAATTTCAGTTATGTTATGGTCAAAGATTTCATTTTTAATATTTTATTTGGGGTAATATGTCAAAAAAAACATCAAACAGTTTAAACATTGATTAAATAGGATTAGAATATTATGAAACAATTTTTAACTATCCATTTAACCAAACTTATAAAAAAAGGAAAATACAGAAAGTTATGTCATTTTGTGTACAATTTAGTTCTTTTAATACTAAGAGTCAGTTTTCTTAAGTAATCAAAGACCTGATAAACAGCAAATTATTTTGGCAAACAGAATCCTAGTTTTTGTTTGTTTGTTTGTTTGCTTATAGGCAGATAAAGGGTAAAGAAAAACTTTTGTTTACAATTTCTTATGAAGAGCAGAGCAATAGTTTAAGAAAATTTTGCACCCTTAACAGAGAGAAAATGAAGACTGCACTAGTATGCTTTGATCAAAGCATACTCATTTACTTATTTAAACTTAACCTAATCTTAGCCAGTATTGACTGCACATGAAATTTCTTTTCAAAGATTCTTTCCTTAGAAATCTACAACTTTCTTTTTTATTGAATTTGGATTTTGTCTAAAATTTTCCCTCTTTAAATAACCAACCTTACTTTAGAACCAAATTATTTTCTTTTTTCTTAGGAAAAATATACTCTCATCTTTCATACCTTTCTTACCAAAAACATGTATCTTAGTTTCCTCACATATAGATTTTACTTCCAGTAGTCTTAATTACATTTATTAGAATTTTTAATGCTTAGAAATTTTAATTTTTAGTGAAAAGTAAATAGTAAGCATTTTGAAATCTTATACCAGAATTATTTAGATTGGCAAACTATGAATATATTTCATAATTTTTAGAAACATATATATTTTTTTCATAATATAATATTAATAAAACATAAAATATATTTACTAAGAGACCCAAATTTATCTTTGGTTTCTCTATAATAAGATGAAAGTAGATAAACTGCATTCATTACTTGATGTAATGATACATCTAGATATCATTGATATCATTACTTGATGTAATGATACATCTAGATATCATTGATATGATAATCTAGATTATCAATTATCAATGAATTTAACTTTACTCAATGAATTTGAGTAAAGATTATCAATGAATTTAACGTTACTCATCATTCAATTTATCAAAATTTTAAAATCTTAGGTTACCCGAGATTTTGGTAGCTATAAAAGTTTACATACAAATATTTTTATTTTCTTTATATCTTTACTTTGGTTTTTAACAATTATGCTTAGACTACCCACAAAAACATGAGGTGCTAGACAAAGTCAATCATTTTTCTGTTTTTTTTCTTTCTGACAAATTTTGCAATAGGAATATCATGAAATTATTTGACTTTTAGTAAACACAAGCAGAATAAAATATTATATTTAACGTTGATAACTCTAAGAACATGTCTATTTTAAGTAAGCCAACAAACATAAATTAGTTTTTCATATAATATATTTTCCCAAGTCACATGAACTTGAAAAAACATTTGAGTTAAGTCCTAACTTTCTGAGTTTTAGAATGGATAATCCTTAAAAGTGCTTGCTTTTAAACCAACTGAATAGAGCTCTTTTGCATATTAATTTTAGCAATATGATCCTGAGGTAGAGAAAATATTTTACATTTACATTATACATGCATACTCACACACAAAGTATAATAAAATTTTAATTTTATTTCTGTTAGTATTTGTAGAGAGGACATTATAGGACCAATTTTTAAATACTTCCATGTATTTATCTATCTATCTACTATCTATTTATCTAGTTATCTATTTTTATGAAAAACTTTTTCTTAAAGTTTGCATACCAAAAAATAGTTTTTAGGTCTTAGAGAAGATGAGGGTAGGAAATTTATATTAAATGCAGAAAGAAAGAGAGTAAGTTTTTTCCAAGGTAAATTTTTGGAACGTATCTGCTTATTAAAAAGAGGTCCTAGAGTCTGCATAAAAGCCTTTTCTGCAGTTTGTATTTTAAAAAGTCTTCTTTCCTCCCTCCCTTTTTTCCCTTTCAGTCTCAGGAAACTGTGGGCTATGTTTACATTTCAAAGACATGATAAGATTTATAATTTCAAGGGACAGAGAAAAAATACCCTTTTATTAAAGTACAAAATAATTTTGTCCCAATATTCTGATTTTTAAAAAAATATCCGCAAGCATTTCGAGAGTAATATGCAAAGTTTGGTAAAGATAGGTGAACTTCAACTTGCTTCTAGAGTTGTATTTCTGGTTTTGCAGAGGTTGGCAAAATAAAGACAATTGATCCTAACTATTCAAAGAACTAGAGTACAACCTGAATATCAAGGGACTCACCCATCTTTCTAACTAAATTTACTACTTTATATAAGGAAAAATTCTAACTAAAATGGGAACCAAAAGACATGTCTTTACAAAGTTTATATGAAGCATTTTAACAAAATATTTTTTTTCTGGGTGTATAATTTATCCATGGCTTCTACTAGCTGCTGAATATTGGCTTTTTGTAGATCATTCCTAGAACGGTGTAGGAGAAATTTTGGTCATCTATTTTCTCAGAAGAGAAGGTTGTGAATATATCAAAATAATCTTTTGAATGTAGAGGTAAAAGGGTTTTGATGTCCAGGGACAAAATGTGTGAGTGTGTGTGTGTGCGTGTGTGTGTGTGTTGGGGGCTCTAGGATACTCTTGCAAAGGACAATATATAAGATTGCCTGAGAGTAGACAGAGCCTGATTACAGAGCCCTGGAAGGTAAGAGCAAAGTGAGCCTAGTTACCAGTCTTGTGTGCTTTTGTTAAATTCCTTTTCTGGCTTTCAGCATTTACACGAACAATTTATATACATTGAACCTAGGGATTAGGCCAGACTGATCTCTAAATATTGTAAGGAAAGGGAAGTTAAAACAAGCACATAGGCCAGATTTTAAGAAGAGGAATTTACATTGAATGGGGCATTTCTTGTTGTTTTAAGTCTAACTTTCTTTATCTTTTCAAGGAAGTCCCTAGAGCTAACCATTATACTAATAAGACAATTACTAACAAGAAAATTGAGAGCTCTTTATTATGTATGTTTGTGTGTCTGTCTGTGTCTTTGTGTGTCTGTGGGTCTGTGGGTCTGTGTGTGAGTGTGTGTGTTAGCATAGCCAATTTAAAGGATCCATCATCTGGACATTGACAAGTAAGGTCTCTTAATAGTGACTCAAACCAATAAGCCTTTTAGGTGTTTAACCAAAGACTCAGGGGGCATCATGAGGAGTTGTAGAAAATATAGTCCCCATGCTCCAAATATTTACTACCAAAATGAGTCTAAGAAAGCAAAGGCCTTTGTTTCACAGGCAGCAAGGATGGTATAGTGAAAATGGTGTCTTTGGTCTCCCATGAAATGCCTCATGTGAACTGAACAGGTTCTTCTGTGATGGGACTTTCCAGCACTAACAAGTAACAAAGGTTGTTATGGACTGAGATCTCTCATGACAAACACTCCTGAGAGCTGGCACAGCAGAAAGGAAGGAGAGAAACATGGATTCCCAGTCTCTTTGACTAGCTACCAAGGTACACCCTGGTAAGTGCACTTTCCAGATGGTGGACACCAAAGAGAATATTCTTACTGGTCACAAAGCCAAGTTCCTAAGACATAGAATAAGACAAAAGAAAAACTCTAAAAATTTTATCAAAGCTTTGGATCTTTTAGAGCCTCTGTGACCTAGGAAAGATACATCAAGAGGTTGGGGATTTTGTGTTTTTTAATACTGTATCTTGATTCACAGAAGTTTTTTTTTGGGGGGGGGGGGGTTGGCAGGTGACCTTGTGTCAATATAACCCATTCTGTGGCCAACTTACTCTATCATGGGAGTGTTCTTGAGGTGGTGAGAGCTCTAACAACTTTTAGGTGCTTGACCCATGCCCAGCAATTTTACAGCTTTGGCTTCCAAGATGTCCCTTAGCAACAACAACATAAAATGACAAACAACATAAAAGGTATGGACAAGGGAAAACAAAGAATGTCTCTGTTCAGGAAATAAATCAGTAACCAAAGAGTACTCTACCAAATGTAACCAGAGTCGCTAGGCCCAGGGAACTAGTTCTACAAATATTTTCTCCTGCTAATCTAGATTTAGAAAGAGAGAAAAAGAACTCTCACCACTCTTGCTCCATCAGACTCTGAAGATAGAAATTCCAGGAGGCTGACAGGGTAAGAAATCTTATCTTTTGTTGACTGTATGTCAGATGTCCCAAGGATCTCGTAGCTGCAGCAGTGTCCAGGGTGAGCAGTATGCAACAAGTTAAGTCATCCTGCCAACTATACCAACTATTGGGGAATAAGAATTCCTGTCCCTTCAAAGGTCCTTCTGGCAAAACTAAGAATCAAATTGACATGAGACAGATTAACAGAAAAAAATCAAATTCAATAGGAGTACCTACAGAGAATTCACATAGACATAGAGATTCCAAAGACAGGCAAAATGACGTATATATGTCACTGTGAACTAATAAGAAGGGTGTAAAAGCCTGGGATTTCAGAGGAAAGGAATGTATTTCACAGGGTTATAAGAAGAGCGGATGTAAGGTAATTAGATGCTTCCCTACCATATAGATGCGTCTCTCAGATAAAATTTATCTCAGCTATTAACCCTTATTCTGGGAAAGACCACCAATTTATATTCTTCTATAGTTAAGGAAGGAGCAAAAGTTCTTTTGATCCTACAAGGTCTCAAGTGCCTTCAACTTAAAATAATCCACATGCCAAAGTGGCACATTATGGGAGGCCTGTCCTGAACTCCTTCAAAATTTTAGGAAAGTCCTAATTGTAAAGATACAGGACATAATTCTGTTCATAAAATTGAAAGATCCAAAGTCCTTTTTATGTCTTTTAGTTGGACATTTATATGATTTTTTTAAAAGTAGTTATCTTTTTACATTGTCTAAGGTTTTGAGACCTAATGACAGAAGGCTTTGTAAGCCCTTTTCATTTAATACTTTTCTGAAGACTGTTATTTCTATTGATATTCTAGTTCAGGTCAGAAATTTGATTAAATATGAGAGCACTTAGTTCTAGGAAAGGGAGTTAAAAGTGAAAGAAAGTGTGAAGTCCACCACAATCAAATCTGGTCTCTGTGCACTTTTTGACTTGTGTGGTCTTTAATGACAACATTGTAGTATTCATCGTCAACACTGTTCCCATCCATTTATATGCTCTCTGAAAAATATATACACTTTAGAACCATGGAGAACTATGCTCTTGCCTTATTTTAATATATCAGTGGATAGATTTCTCCTTCATATATTATTTACATGTTTATAGGCATACCTTGAAGGTATTGTGGGTTGGGTTCCAGATCACTACAACAAAGAAAATATCAAATTAAAGTGAGTCAAGTTAATTTTTTGGTTTCCTAGTGCATATAAAAGTTATGATTACACTACATTGTAGTTTACTAAGTGTGAAATAACACTGTCTAAAAACCAGTGTATATAACTTTATTAAATATACTTTATTGCTAAAAATTGCTAACTCTCATTTGAGCCTTCAATGAGTCATAATCACTGATCATTGATCACCATGATAAAGATAATAATAATGAAATTTAAGTGTTGTGAGAATTACCAAAATGTGACACATAGACACAAAGTGAGCAAAGGTGTTGGAAAAATGGTGCTGATAGAATTGTTTTATGCAAGTTTGCCACAAGCTTCAATTTAAAAAAACAAAACCAAAAAAAAAAAACCTATCTCAAAGCAATAAAGCAAAACACAATAAAATGAGGTGTGCCATATTTTGAATCTGTGTACCTTTATTCTCTCTCTCTCTCACACACACACGTGCGCACACACACACACACACACCCCTAAAGGATTCATCCAGAATGTAAACAGAGGTAATAGAGATTAATGGAATTTGAAAGCAAACTTTTTAGAATAAAGTGTTTTCATCTTTTTTTCGTATAGCCTAAAATGCTTGTAAACAATTGGCTTCAGGTATTTATATGAGGCTCCACCTCCATTGGGCTTTCACAGACTCTCTGTAATTCTTATGAAAAGGAGAGAATGAAAAAATGGTGAAATAACACTGTACCCTTAATTAACAACACTGCCAACAACATTCCACTGAGGAAAGAGAAGTATTGAACTACAAAACAAAACAAGAGACTCAAATCAGGTGCTATAGAAAGAAAAGGCAGAGAACAATATCATTAGTGAAAATCTTGGAGTAACCGCACAAGTGGTAGTTGATTTAGTATTCTCTTTAAAGCTTTCAGCCCTTAAAAAATGAAACAATTACCTTCTACAATTCTAAACTGTAACATTTCTTTCTACTGCAGCACATCAGGACTTATGTAAATCTATTTATGCAAGTATGCACTATGTATCTGCTCTTAAATTTGGTTTTCTTCGTTAGTGGCTTTATGATTTTCTAAGCAGGAATTTGTTCACCTGGAGGAGGCGAGACAAAAAAGAAGAAGGGAAAGGGTGAGGAAGAAAGGAAGAAACTGAATGAGTGTTATGAGAGGAACTTATTAGTAGTGTCTGCTGCAAGAAAACTTGTTAAAGCTTCTGAAAGTGGTAACAGCATGCTTTGTACAGGTAAGAAAATGCTTCTAACTTATGCAAAATGACATATGAGCCAGACATTTCATGGAATACCCCTAATGTGAGGGATCTTGTTAATATTAACATGTTCTTTATACTTTGTAAGTTAAAGACTTTTTGCAATGGTATGTTACCTATAAATTGTTGTCTACTTGGGTAACTATTACTGATTTTAGTTGAGGCTTTAAAAGTATCCCTTTTAAAGAAAATGAATCAGGTTGTACAAGGGAATTCATTTCTTATTTTTCCCTTTCCCTCACCCAAGAAAGTAGCAACCATGAGGGATATTATTTTTAAATGATTTTTGCTCCAATCACATAGGTAATTACAGAAACAGTATTTTGCATTTGCTGTAGGTATATTTGATACTTTTAAATATTAAGAGGCAAGGATATTCCAGAGGTGTATTCTTTAGTGGGGGTCATATGAGGGAGGACTGTGCTACAGTTTAAGGTATAAACTATTCTAGAAATTGTAAATCAAACTACAGGCAGCATAGAGGATTTACCATGGAAGTACCTAACTCTATGGGAGATGTAAGCTAAAAATAGCTCCTATTTTGGTGTTTTGTTTTGTTTTGTTTTCCTACCATAGGGAAACTTGGCTCTCTTCATTGGACATTGGTACCTGGCCATTTTCTTAGGCAAAGCAGAGAACTGGCAGTAAACAGCCTCCCACAGTCTGGATTCATGGCCTCACCCTTGTTTCCAAACCTCTCTGAGGACTTCTGAGCAAGGGATTTCCCATGTTTCTCACTACTGCCTCAGGCATTTATACCACATGGAAATTGCAAATTACTCTTAAGATTTATTCCCTCAAGCTAAAAAAAGGGGGAAAAGTAATTGGATTCCTCCCATCTTTTCAAATCTAATGCAAATTAGATCTAGTACAGATTCTGTATCATTTTCAAAAAGCATGTCTAATTGATCAACCAACATAATCTCCAGTACTACTCATACCTTTTTACATCATATCAAAAAATAGGTATACGTATTAAACTATACAAAACAACACTGATTACAAACCCAGGGTCCTAGTAGAATTTTTGGAAATCCAAATAATATGATACTATACAAAGTAGACATGCCTAATACAAAAAGAAATCTTAGTCTGTATTCTCATTCTCTTTACCTAAAATACTTTTGATTCCTATAATCTGTGTAACATTTGAAAATATATAAACAGTTACAGAAAATTTGGTCAGCAACTAAGGAGGTGTGTAGATATTGAGGCAATCATCTGTGAAAGATACACACTGATAGAAGCAGAGCTCCAGTGTGATAAGAGATAAGAAGGGAAAAAGTTAAAAATCAAATTTTAAATAACCGAAGACCATAGCTCACTCAATCCTATATTCCTCTGTCATTCCTAAATATATTGTCTAGGAAATTATACTCTGGCATACTTTGAAAAAATATAAAACAAAATTGAAAACAATTGAAAACCTTCTAAGAACTCCCAACATTTTTTTAGCTTTATTTTTTATGCTTATTTTCATTCTTCTTTAAAAGTTTATTTAAATTCAATAAATTAACATATAATGTATTATTGATTTCAGAGGTAGAGGTCAGGGAGTCATCAGGCTTATTGCTCACTACATCACACATGCCCTCCTTAAGGTTCTTCACCCAGTTAACCTGCACTACTACCCCCGCCCCTCCAGTGACCCTCAGTTTGTTTCCTATGATTAAGAGTCTCTGATGGTTTGACTCCCAACACTTTTTAAAGTTTCCACTTCAGATACATTCAAACCAAGTCCAAGAAAATTATTCTTTGTAGCTAGGGGAAGGAGAAACATGGCTGGTTTCCTTACACACATCCTGAATGATAAAATAAACCTATTAATTAAAGACTTAGATAAATTATTTCACTGCTTCTGTGAAGGCCATGTACTATAGTGTTGTAAAAAAAGATATATATTTTATTATTTTACCAAAGGGAGATAGATTAAATTTAATCCAAAATTGGAAGTTTATTCTTAGTTGAAAAGACATCTATTCGTAAGAGTGCCCAATGATCTCTGATGAACACAGAAAATTCTTTTCTGCAGCATCCTGGCCTGGGGAATGAAGGATTAGAACCTGGACTAGGCTACAAAATGAACACCTGAGACTCAATTTCAGGAAAACTTTAATCTTGATATTTCAGGGAGATAAAGATATTACAAGTGACCAGATGCTGGTATTGAAAGCCAGATTGCCTTTGCTATCCAAGTAATCTGTCTTTATTTGAATAGTTGGCAAATACTTTCCTAATAGTTATCAGGACATTTCTGGAAGTGTTTATGAGTGACACATTTTTTTCATCAAGAAATTAATGGATGCGGGATCCCTGGGTGGCACAGTGGTTTGGCGCCTGGCTTTGGCCCCGGGCGCGATCCTGGAGACCCGGGATTGAATCCCACGTCAGGCTCCCGGTGCATGGAGCCTGCTTCTCCCTCTGCCTGTGTCTCTGCCTCTCTCTCTCTCTCTCTGTGTGACTATCATAAATAAATAAATAAATAAATAAATAAATAAATAAATAAATAAAAAAAAATTAACGGATGCTATTATAATTGCCAAACTAAGATTGCACACAGAAAACCACAATAAAGAGAAGGAATTTGTTGCCTCTGTAAACATTTTATTTTTTCTTCTTTCCTTTTTTTTTCTCTCACATGGCTTTCTATCGTGCAGAATTCAACATGCCTTGTAAAAAGATATGTGAGGGTTGGGGATTAATTCTCATAAAGAAAAAAAGTGTAACGAATCCTACAGGTGACAAAATAAATAAGGAGGCAGGGTAGGCTATATTATTAACCTTTCTTCAAAATCCTTAAACTGTATCTTGTTCACAGAATAGTGAATCTATTTCCCCATTGTGGTGAAAAAATAACTTCTGAGTGGCACGTGTATTCTTTGATGATTAGAGACTTATATGTTTCTGGAGTTTCGGGAGAGGAAATGATATGATTGACAAAATTAGTTTCAAATGATTGGATCCTACAATTTTATTTCAAATTGGGTCTAATGAAAATGAAAAGTTGAAGAGTAGTATAAATCATTTAAATTAGTCATCTTGCCAAAGTTTCTTATAGTCATTATAAGGATTTGTGGATTTTCTTTGCTGATAAAAAAAAAAAAAGCAATGGAAAGCTTGGAATTTAAATACAATTCTCCACCACAAGGAAACAAGAGTTTTTTGAAGACATGGCTGATTCTAGGATTGGCTCACAGAAAGTACTAAATAAGTCTGGAGCACCTTACTATACAAAGAAGTAAGGAAATGCTCAAAAATATTGGGATCTTTTTGGAAGGACATATGAGCCAACTGGAAGGATCTTCCAATGCTCAATGTTGGAACACTTTAAACAACAAAATTAATAACAATGGCAATGGAATATAGCTTGTAGAATAAAAGAAATATCCACGTGTTTATATTGGTAAATATTACTAAAATAAGTGGGAAAGTAAACAAAACTGTTTCCTAATATTCCAACTGATAAATGTAAAAGACTGATGGAACCAGAAAATTGTCATTTGGGGGATGCCTGGATGGTTCAGCATTTGAGCCTCTGCCTTTGGCTCAGGTTGTGATCCTGGAGTCCCAAGATCAAGTCCTGCATCAGGCTCCCCAACAAGGAGCCTGTTTCTCTCTCTGCCTATGTCTCTGCCTCTGTGTGTGTGTGTCTTGATTTTATTGATTTATTGATCTTAGTAATCCTTTAAAAGAATAAGTTCCTAGTTTCATTGATCTGTTCTACTGTTTTTTATTTCTATATCATTTATTTCTGCTCTAATCTTTATTAGTTTTCTTCTGCTGTATTTAGACTTTATTTGCTGTTCTTTTTCCAGCTCCTTTACTTGTAAGGTTAAGGTTGTATATATTTTTTAATCCAATTTGATACTCTATTTCTTTTGATTGGAACATTGAGTCCATTTACATTCAGAGTAGTTATTGAAACATATGAATTTACTGCCATCATATTATCTACAAAATCACTGTAGATTGTCTCTGTTCCTTTCTGGTCTTTGTTACTTTTAGGCTCTCTCTTCCATCAAAAGATTCCCTTCAATTTTTCTTGCAGGGTTGGTTTAGTGTTCACAAATTCCTCTTATTTTTTGTTTGTCCTGAAAACTCTTTATCTTTCCTTCTATTCTAAATGACAGCTTTGATGGATAAAGTATTCTTAGCAGCATAGTTTTCCTATATAACACATCAAACATATCATGCCAGTCCTTTCTGGCCTGCCAGGTCTCTGGATGGGTTTGCTACCATCCTTATGTTTCTATTCTTGTAAATTAAGTACCTCTTGTTTTGTTCTGCTTTCAATATTTTCCCTTTATCTCTAAAATTTTCAAGCTTCCCTATTATTTGTCATTATGTTGGCTTATGTTTATTGATTTTTAGGAGGGTTTTCTGTCTCTGCTGGACTTAAATGCCTATGTCCTTCCTGGGATTAGTGAGGAGGACACAAAGAAATGGAAAAATGTTCCATGTTCATGAATTGGAAGAACACATATTGTTACAATGTCTATGGTACTTAAAGCAATCTGTACCTTCAGTGCAATCTCTAACAAAATACCATCAAATTATTTCAAGAATTAGAACAATCCTTAAATTTCTATGGAACCAGAAAAGACCCCAAATATCCAAAGGAATGTTGAAAAAGAAAATCAAAACTGGTGGCATCACAATGCCTGACTTCAAGCTCTATTACAAAGCTGTGATCATCAAGTCAATATGGCACTGGCACAAAAACAGACACATAGGTCAATGGAACAGAATAGAGAACCCAGAAATGGACCTTCAACTATATGTAAACTAATCTTTGACAAAGCAAGAAAGAATATTCAATGGAAAAAAATCTCTTCAGCAAATGGTTTTGAGATAATTGAATAGCCATATGCAGAAGAATGAAACTGGGCTATTTCCTCACACCATACACAAAAATGAACTCAAAATGGATGAAAGAATGTGAGAGAGGAATCCAACAAAATCCTAGAGGAGAACACAAGCAGTGACGTCTGTGACCACAGCAGCAGCAAATTCTTGATAGATGTGTCTCCAAAAGCAAGGAAAAACAAAGGCAAAAATGAACTATTGGAACCTCATAAAGATCAAAAGCTTGAGGATGCCTGCGTGGCTCAGCAGTTGAGCATTTGCCTTCAGCTTGGGGCATGATCCCAAGGTCCTGGGTTTGAGGCCCACATTGGGCTCCTTGTGAGGATCCTGCTTCTCCCTCTGCCTATGTATCTGCTTCTCTGTCTCTCATAAATAAATAAATAAATAAATAAATAAATAAATAAATAAAATTTTTAAAATAAAAAAATAAATAAAATGAAGCTTTCATCAGGGAAATATA
The DNA here is from genome assembly GCF_003254725.2 of Canis lupus dingo. Taxonomy (NCBI): domain Eukaryota; kingdom Metazoa; phylum Chordata; class Mammalia; order Carnivora; family Canidae; genus Canis; species Canis lupus. The sequence continues at coordinate 73,026,091 of NC_064281.1, forward strand.
GATCAAAACCATAATGAGATAGCATCTCATAAAAGTCAGAATTTCTAAAATTAACAAATCAGAAAGTGAAAGAGGCTGGCAAGGATTCAGAGAAAGTAGAACCCTCATACACTGTTGATTTAAATACGAGCTGGTGCAGCCACCCTGAAAAACAGTATGGAGATTCCTTAAAATTTTGAAAATAAAGCTACCCTATGACCCAGCAATTACTCTACTGAATATTTACTTCAAGCATACAAATGTAGGGAGAGAGGGGGCAAGATGGTGTAAGAGTAGGATCCCCAAGTCACCTGTCCCCACGAAATTACCTAGATAACTTTCAAATCATCCTGAAAACCTACTAATTCAGCCTGAGATTTAAAGAGAGAACAGCTGGAATGCTACAGTGAGAAGAGTTCGTGCTTCTATCAAGGTAGGAAGACAGAAAAAAATAAAGAAATAAAAAGCATCCAAGTGGGAGGGGACCCGTGAAGAGCCGGGCTAAGGCCTCGCAGGGAGTGGAAAGCCCCTGCCCAGAGAAGCAGGAGCTTCATCAATCTTCCCAGATGGGAAAGCACTCTCAGGGAGTTATAGCAGGATCCCAGGAGGGGCGGGGATGCCCTCAGGCTCCCAGGGGCACTAACAGAGGACCTGCGACCCGGGGGGAGAGCGAGACACACACCAAAGCCGAGCTCCCTAAACTACTGCAGCGTGGGCACTGCTGGGCCTGGGAGCAGCTTGGAGGCGACTCCATGCAGAGGGAGCTGCACGGCCCCGGGATCCCGATTCCAGCAGCACAGGCCCAGGAGCCCAGGACGCCGGGGGACACAGTCCAGGATCCGGCACTCACCCCAGGACAGGCAGAGGTCGGAAGGAGACAGGACAGGAAGGACGCTCCTGACGCTGGGGGGCCCCAAGCAGTGCAGATCGCAGCCCCTGCCCCCGGAGCATCCAGGCCCCTGGAGACTGGGAGCTGCGGTAGTTACTGCAGGAGCTGACTCTAGGCCTAGAGAGCTGACTGCTCCCACTATTGTTGTTCCTCCTAGGGCGTCACAGGATAAACAACCCCCACTGACCCTCACAGTGGCCTCACAGGATAAAACAGGAAAAACAACTCCCACTGAGCTGTGCACCAGGCAGGTGGCTGAGCAGCTCCCCCAGGTGCTCACACCTGAGAATCAGCACAGCAGGACCCTCCCCCAGAAGATCAGCTAGAAGGACAGGGGAAAAGCAGGTTATAGACCAAGCAGCACTGGAAAGTTCCAGGGGAAGTCAAGGCATTTACAGTATATAGAATCAGAGGATACTCCCCCTTGTTTTTTGTTTTCTGTTGGCTAGCCCCCTTTTTTTCTTTTCTTTTTCTTTTATTTTCTATTTTTATTCTTCTTTTTTTTTCTTCTTTTCTTTTTTCTCTTCTCTCTTGTTCTCCTTTCCCAGTACAACTTTTTTTTGGCCACTCTGTACTGAGCAAAATGACTAGGAGGAAAAACTCACCTCAAAAGAAAGAATCAGAAACAGTCCTCTTCCCCACAGAGTTACAAAATTTGGATTACGATTCAATGTCAGAAAGCCAATTCAGAAGCACTATTATAAAGCTACTGTTGGCTCTAGAAAAAAAGCATAAAAGACTCAAGAGATGTGATGACTGCAGAATTTAGATCTAATCAGGCAGATATTGAAAATGAATTAAATGATATGCAATCCAACCTAGAGGTCCTAACGATGAGGGTTAACAAGTTAGAAGAACAAGTGAGTGACATGGAATACAAGTTGATGACAAGGAGGGAAACTGAGGAAAAAAGAGAAAAGCAATTAAAAGATCATGAGGATAGGTTAAAGGAAATAAATGACAGCCTCAGAAGGAAAAATCTACATTTAATTGGGGTTCCCAAGGGCGCGGAAAGGGAAAGAGGTCCAGAATATGTATTTGAACAAATCATAGCTGAGAACTTCCTTATTTGGGGAGGGAAACAGGCATTCAGATCCAGGAAATAGAGAGACCCACCCCCACCAAAATCAATACAAACTAATCAACACCTCGACATTTAATACTGAAACTTGCAAATTCCAAAGATAAAGGGAAGATCCTTAAAGCAGCAAGAGACAAGAGATACCTAACTTATATGGGGAGAAATATTAGATTAACAGCAGATGTCTCCACAGAAACCTGGTAGGCCAGAAAGGGCTGGCAGGATATACTCAGGGTCATAAAAGAGAAGAACGTGCAGCCAAGAATACTTTATCCAGCAAGACTCTCATTCAGAATAGAAGGAGAAATAAAGAACTTCCAAGATAGTGAGAAATTGAAAGAATATGTAACAACCAAGCCAGCTCTGCAGAAATACTAAGGAAGACTCTGTAATAGAAAGAGGAAGTCAAAGGGAACAATCCACAAAAACAGGGACTGAATAAGTGTCATGATGACACTAAATTCATATCTTTCGATAGTAACTCTGAACGTGAATGGGCTTAAAGACCCCATCAAAAGGCGCAGGGTTTCAGACTGGATAAAAACGCAGGATCCATCTATATGCTGTCTACAAGAGGTTCATTTTACACATAAGGACACATACAGCCTGAAAATAAAAGGTTGGAGAACCATTTACCATTCAAATGGTCCTCAAAAGAAAGCAGGAGTAGCCATCCTTATATCAAATAAACTAAAGTTTATCCAGAAGACTGTAGTGAGAGGTGAAGAGGGACACTATATCATATTTAAAGGATCTATCCAACAAGAGGACCTAACAATTATGAACATTTATGCCCCGAATGTGGGAGCTATCAAGTATATCAATCAATTAATAACCAAACTTAAGACATACTTCGATGATAATACAACTATACTTGGTGACTTGAATGTAGCACTTTCAACAATCGACAGGTATTCTAAGCACAGCATCTCAAAGAAACAAGAGCTTTAAATGATACACTGGACCAGATGGATTTCACAGATGTTTACAGAACCTTACATACAAATGCAACTGAATACACATTTTTCTCAAGTGCACATGGAACTTTCTCCCAAATAGACCACATACTGGGTCACAAATCAGGTCTTAATGATACCAAAAGATTGGGATCGTCCCCTGCATATTCTTAGACTGTAATGCTTTGAAACTATAACTAAACCAAAGAAGAAGTTTGGAAGGATTTCAAACACGTGGAGTTTAAAGACCATCCTGATAAAAGATGAAAGGGTCAGCCAGGAAATTAAGGAAGAATTAAAAAGATTCATGGAAACTAATGAGAATGAAGATACAACTGTTCAAAATCTTTGGGATACAGTAAAAGCAGTCCTGAAGGGGAAATACATTGCAATACAAGCATCAATCCAAAAACTGGAAAGAACTCAAATACAAAAGGTAACCTTGCACCTAAAGGAGCTGGAGAAAAAAACAGCAAATAGATCCTATACCCAGCAGAAGAAGAGAGTTAATAAAGATTAGAGCAGAACTCAATGAAATAGAGACCAGAAGAACTGTGGAACAGATCAACAAAACCAGGAGTTGGTTCTTTGAAAGAATTAATAAGATAGATAAACCATTAGCCAGTCTTATTAAAAAGAAGAGAGAAGGGGGTCCCTGGGTGGCTCAGCGGTTTGGTGCCTGCCTTTGGCCTAGGGCGTGATCCCAGAGTCCTGGGATCAAGTCCCACGTCGGGCACCGGGCATGGAGTTTGCTTCTCCCTCTGTCTCTATCTCTGTCTCTGTCTCTCTCTCTCTTTCTCTCTCTCTCTCTCTATTTCTATCATGAATAAATAAAAAATAAAAAATATTTAAAAAGAAGAGAGAAACGACTCAAATTAATAAAATCATGAATGAGAAAGGAGAGATCACCAATAGCACCAAGGAAATACAAACAATTTTAAAAACATATTATGAGCAGCTATACGCCAATAAATTAGACAATCTAGAAGAAATGGATGCATTTCTGGAAAACCACAAACTACCAAAACTGGAACAGGAAGAAATAGAAAACCTTAACAGGCCAATAATCAGGGAGGGATTTGAAGCAGTCATCCAAAAGCTCCCTAGACACCAAAGTCCAGGGCCAGGGTTTCCCAGGGGAATTCTATCAAAAGTTTAAAGAAGAAACCATACCTATTCTACTAAAGCTGTTCTGAAAGATAGAAAGGGATGGAATGCTTCCAAACTCATTCTATAATGCCAGCATCACCTTAATTCCAAAACCAGACAAAGACCCCACCAGAAAGGAGAATTATAGACCAATATCCCTGATGAACATGGATGCAACAAATCTCAACAAGATATTAGCCAAGAGGACCCAACACTACATTAAGAACATTATTCACCATGACCAAGTGGGATTTATCCCCGGGATGCAAAGCTGGTTCAACACTCGTAAAGCAATCAATGTGATTGATCATATCAGCCAGAGAAAAAAACAAGAACCATAGGATCCTCTCAATAGATGCAGAGAAAACATTTGACAAAACACAGTATCCATTCCTGATCAAAACTCTTCAGAGTGTAGTGATAGAGGGAACATTCCTCAGCATCTTAAAAGCCATCTACGAAAAGCCCACAACAAATATCATTCTCAATGGGGAAACACTGAGAGTCTTTCCCCTAAGATCAGGAACAATACAGAGATGTCCACTCTCACCGCTGCTATTCAACATAGTACTAGCAGTCCTAGCCTCAGTAATCAGGCAACAAAAAGAAATAAAAGGCATTCAAATTGGCAAAGAAGAAGTCAAACTCTCCCTCTTCACAGATGACATGATATTGCACATAGAAAGCCCAAAAGACTCCACCCCAAGATTAATAGAGCTCATACAGCAATCTGGGAGTGTGGCAGGATACAAAATCAATGGCCAGAAGTCCGTGGCATTTCTATACACTAACAATGAGCCTGAAGAAAGAGAAATTAAGGAGTCAATCTCATTTACAATTGCATCCAAAAGCATAAGATACCTAGGAATAAACCTAAACAAAGAGGTAAAGGATCTACACCCTAAAAACACAGAACACTTCTAAAAGAATGTGAGAAAGACATAAAGAGATTAATGAATATTCATTCCATGCTCATGGATTGGAAGAATTAATATTGTGAAAATGTCAATGCTACCTAGGGCAATTTACACATTTAATGCAATCCCTATCAAAATACCATGGACTTTCTTCAGAGGGTTGGAACAATTCACCTTAAGATTTGTGTTGAATCAGAAAAGACCCCGAAAAGCCAGGGGAATATTAAAAAGGAAAACCATAGCTGGGGGCATCACAATGCCAGATTTCAGGTTGTACTACAAAACTGTGGTCATCAAGACAGTGTGGTCAGGCACAGAAACAGACACATAGATCAATGGGACAAAATAGAGAATCCAGAAGTGGACCCTCAACTTTATGGTCAACTAATATTTGACATAGCAGGGAAGACTATCCACTGGAAAAAAAAAAGACAGTCTCTTCAATATATGGTGCTGGGAAAATTGGACAGCCACATGCAGAATGAAACTGGACCATTCTCTAACACCATACAGAAAGATAAACTCAAAATGGATGAAAGTTCTAAATGTGACACAAGATTCCATCAAAATTCTAGAGCAGAACACAGGCAACAGCCTTTTTGAACATGGCCACAGTAACTTCTTGCAAGATACATCCATGAAGGCAAGAGAAACAAAAGCGAAAAGGAACTATTGGGACTTCATCAAGATAAGAAGGTTTTGCACAGCAAAAGATATAGTCAACAAATTAAAGGACAACCTACAGAATGGGAGCAGATATTTGCAAATGATGTATCAGATAAAGGGCTAGTATCCAAGATCTAATAAGAACTTACTCAACTCAACAGCAAAGAAACAAACAATCCTATCATGAAATGAGCAAAAGACATGAACAGAAATCTCACAGAGGAAGACATAGACATGGCCAACAAGCACATGAGAAAATGCTCCGCATCACTGGCCATCAGGGAAATACAAATCAGAACCACAATGAGATACCACCTCACACCAGTGAGAATGGGGAAAATTAACAAGGCAGGAAACCACAAATGTTGGAGAGGATGTGGAGAAAGAGGAACCCTCTTGCACTGTTGGTGGGAATGTGAACTGGTGCAGCCACTCTGGAAAAATGTGTGGAGGTTCCTCAAAGAGTTAAAAATAGATCTGCCCTTCACCCAGCAATTGCAGTGCTGGGGATTTACCCCAAAGATACAGATACAGTGAAACACCAGGACACCTGCACCCCGATGTTTATAGCAGCAATGTCCACAATAGCCAAACTGTGGAAGGAGCCTTGGTGTCCATCAAAAGATTAATGGATAAAGAAGATGTGGTATAATATATACAATGGAATATTAGTCATTAGAAACGACAAATACCCACCATTTGCTTCGACGTGGATGGAACTGGAGGGTATTATGCTGAGTGAAATAAGTCAGTCGGAGAAGGACAAACATTATATGGTCTCATTCATCTAGGCAATATAAGAATTATTGAAAGGGAATAAAGGTAAAGGAGAGAAAATGAGTGAAAATATCAGTGAGGGTGACAAATCATGAGAGACACCTAACTCTGGGAAACGAACAAGGAGTAGTGGAAAGGGAGGTGGGCGGGGGGGCTGGGGTGACTGAGTGATGGACATTGAGGGGGGCACTTGGCAGGATGAGCTCTGGGTGTTATGCTATATGTTGGCAAATTGAACTCCAATAAAAAATAAATAAAAAAAGACTGATGAATCACAGACCTCTACCTCTGAAACGAATAATACATTCTATGTTAATTAATTGACTCTAAATTAAAAAAAAACAGGATCATAAGGGAAAGTAGGGAAAAATAAAATAAGATGAAATCAGAGAAGGAGACAAACCATAGGACTGTTAACTATAGGAAACAAACTGAAAGTTGCTGGAGGGGAGGTGGGTAGAGAGTTGAGGTAACTGGGTGATGGGCATTAAGGAGGGCACATGATGTAATGAGCACTGGATATTATATGCTACTGTTAAATAACTGATGTCTACCTCAGAGACTAATGATACACAATATGATAATTAATTGAATTTAAATAAAATAATAAAAAAAGTTTGACAACTTGTTTAAGGGAGAAATTCCATCCCAGAGAAAGAAAGTATATGCAATGACTTGGAGGCTCTGAGATCATGGTGTATTTAAAGGACTTAAGAATTTCAGTATGGCTTTAAGTATAGAATGTTTGTAGGTTACTAACAGGAGATTAAGCTACTTTAGTAGACAGAATCTTATAGAAGGGCATTGTACTTTTTCTGTAGAAATTTAAACTTTGCCCTAAGATGAGAGAGAGCAATTTAAAGATTTTAAGCCGGGAAAGAGAAAATATTGGTTATGTAAAGATAAGCACTTTTTTAAAGATTTTATTTATTCATGAGAGACACAGAGAGAGGCAGAGAGACAGACAGAGGGAGAAGCAGGCTCCTGGCAGGGAGTCTGATGCGGGACTCAATCCCAGGACCCCGGGGTCACACCCTGAGGCAAAGGCAGATGCCCAACTGCTGAGCCACCCAGGCGTCCCAAAATAAACACTTTTTTGAATTTAGATTCTCAATATTTCCTTTTTCTTAAGTATTATGAAAAATCAATGAGCGCTTTTTTAAATTACTTACCAAATCATTATATATAGTTCCAAATTGCCGTTCCCCCACCCCCGAATCTTGGTTTCATCCACATTCCAACAGGATTTCAATTAAAGAGCCATAAGAGACTTGAAAAACAGATCATTTTATGAAAAAGAGACGTTCTACTTTGTCATTTCCCTCTGGGCAACTTAGAAACAGGTTTACTCTTGCCTACTTCTTGGCATCCAGGGATCTCTCAGACAGTTAAACATAAATCTTGAAGGAACTCACATCAGCTCATGGTTAAAACAAAACAAAACACCAGTGGTTCTTACTCTGGGATATTTGTGAATTCCCGATAATTGGGAGGAAATTATTGTATTGTATATGTACATTTTCCTGTGTGAGACTCAATAATCTTTTTTTATTTAAATTCAATTAGCCAACATAGAGTACATAATTAGTTTCAGATGTAGTATTCAATAACTTATCAGTTGCATACAAAACCCAGTGCTCATCACATCACGTGCCCTCCTTAATGCCCATCACCCAATTATGTCATCGCTTCCTCCCTCCTTCAGCAGCCCTTAGTATGTTTCCTATAGTTAAGAGTCTCTCATGGTTTCTATATCTCTCTGATGACTTTGCATTCAGTTTTCTCTCTTTTCCCCTATGATCTTCTGTTCTGTCTCTTATATTCCACATATTAGTGAAACCATGCAATTGTCTTTCTCTGATGGACTTATTTCACTTAGCATAATACCCTTCAGTTCCATCCATGCTGATGCAATTGATTAATTATACATTCTTTCTGAGTGTTATATATATATATATATGATCTTCATACATATGATCTCTCTCTCTCTATATGTGTGTGTGTGTGTGTGTGTGTGTGTGTATGCAACATCTTGTGCCAGTAATTAAAGTATTCAAATAATGATTAAGGCATATCAAGAATATAGCTTAAAGGGGTTCCTACTGGTCAAATATAGGGCAATTGGAGGAATGTAGTATAATTCATTTATCTATTTTGAAGAAATAGGAACCTATATGAGTTCATGCTGATAATAAATAGACAAATACATAAATTAAGAAGAGTGGAAAAATGCTTTCTTACAGTAGAATGCTTAATAATAAATTTGAAGGAAGTAGTAGTGCTGGAGAAAAAAATCAGCATAATATAACCATTATCTTAAAGATTGGTTCAGCCTAGAATCATCTGTGGATGTCAAATCCAGGGAGAAAGGATGAGATTGACAAGGAGCAGGGTAATGGCATGGCCTCAAGTGTCTCTGCAAAGATAGATTATTACTTTCAGGGGGAAAGTGAGTAACTATACAGTGGGGAAATCTGACAACACCTTGACCTGGTGACAAAAATTAACATCAATAAATCATAGATTGGCATTGTATGCTTCTAGTTCTATCCTGGCTGTGGATGCAGATAAATGATAGATTAGGTAGATTATAGATGGTAAATAGATGATAGATGATAGAGAAAGAGTGCAAATAAAGCAAAAAAATTCATTTGAGAGATCTAGATAAAATATATGTGGATGTTCTTTGTAATATTCTTGGTACTTTTCTGTAATCTTGGAATTATTTCAAAATTTTAAGAAAGTGTGTGAGACAGAAGATCTTAAATATCCTCATCACAAAAAAAGAAATGGTAATTATTGAACATGATGGGAATGGTAGCTCATGCTATGATGGTAATAATTTTGCAATATCAAATCAATAGATCAAATATATCAAATCAATCAATCAATATATCAAATAAATAGATTGTACATCTTAAGCTTACATAATGTTATATGCCAGTTATATCTCAATAAAGCTAGAAAAATTTCCACGTGGGAGACACAATTAAATCTGAACAATAACCTTCTCAGTAAGGAACTATTTTATATTTGAAAGTCTAAAAAACAAAATAAAGTTCATAAGGCACAGAAGCAATTCTCTCCTATTCCCACTTCTCTAATTATATTTGTTAAAAGCAACCTGTGGCATAAGTAACCTATTAATATTATTAATGAACTTTCAATTATAAGTAATATTTTAATGTATTATATATATAATACATTATATATATACATATATATATCACAATCACTTTTATTTTTTCTCACACAACTCCTATGGTTAGAAATATATATATTTTTTCACCTTGGTGTTGACACAGATCCATGTGCAAAAAGAGGTTCTGTTGGATCTTCAAATATAAAATTAATATTCTTGTTAATTTCACATTTTTTCATAATTAGTTATGTTTTCTTGATGCCCTTTTTTGCTGGAGTGAAATGAATGAAGTTCTCTTATTTTAATGTTTTTTTTCTGTGTATATTTAGGTTTTGAGTCATTTATGTATCATTCTATATGTAGACTGTCACATTTCACTTGAAAACATGAATGCCTGTATGGAATCCAACAGGTATAGGCTTGGCTTTATTCTTTAGCTAGTTTATATATGAAATTCTAAACTTGCTTTTCCATTACATATCTTTGGTATTTCTCCAAATAGTTCATTGTACCATTCATGTATCTCTGCTAGTAGAGTATCAATTTAATATGAGATAGTGATCAATTCTCTACATTTGGGAACAAGACTCAGAATTAAGAAGGGAAAGGTGTAAGCAGCAGAGAATAAGTTAAAATGAATGAGTACCTAGGAAGCCATGTGACCTTAAACCTTGGACACACTGATTTGTTCTGTGGTCTTTCTACTTGCAATATTTCAATATAATCTTCTAAAGAAAAACTTGTGTTCTAATATTTGTGTTTGTTCCTCTCTCTTAATTTTTCTGAGACCATCAGCTGGTGTTCTAAATACATTTCTTTGGATCAGAAAGAAATTCACAAAATAAAAAGAGTTGAGCCCCTCTATTCATTCCCCATACTTGCAATCCTTTCAAGCCAACATTTTTTTCTCAGACCACTCATTCTGCCTGGAGTTTTGGGATATATATGATCTCTTGTGCATATCTAGAGTTGGTTTCACCTTTGTCAGCTCTATCCCAAAACATCTTTGTTTCCAACCTGAATCTATAAAATTCTATCTGACTGAGTGGCCTTTCTGAATATTCATTGGCTACTTTGACAAGTTCTTAGTTTCCTCAAACTTCTGTGATTTTACTATTAATATTTCTGATTTTTTTCCTACCATCCATCGGGGAAAAAATGCATGATTTTAGATTTCAGAGTTTTTCTTTTCATCTTCCTTTTTTTGTTTAAACTTGCCTCATGTGGCAATGCATATGTCCCCTTTCTCCAAGGAGTTATTAAGAAGTCCAACGTTTGCATGATTAAACCAATAATCTTCCTTAGCATCTCTTTTAAGATTGCAGGAGGTTATAACACATTCAGTTAGAGGATAATATCCACTGTGGTTTTTACTGATTCTAGCCACCTGCATTACCTTCCTGTTTCCTTTTGTTTTCTCATACCATTCATTGTTCTAATAACCTCTTTTTTTTTCCTCTTTGCACACTTTCTTTTAAATGCCATAGATAAGAGGCTATATCAAAAATAGAAAGCTGTTCCCTTAATCTCAAAATGTTTGGAGACTTTTTTATTTTCCCTCTTGACAATCCTTCAGGTGCTAATTGGGAGATAGATTAATCTAGCTGTCAGTTTATCAATTACTATGAAAACATGATGGAGTCCCTATTAAGTGCCAGTCTATTTCTGTCAGTGAGGTTAAGTTTCATGTATTTCATCATGTGATGTAGATTTCTTTTGTATAGTTCTTAACATATAAGGCAAGTCATGAGGAACTGTAAAGAATGAAATAATATTAGGCAGCTTATTGTTTCAAGGTAGTCCTTCTTAAACTGTGGACTGTCATTTCTCATAATCTAGAGGGATTAGGGACATGGATGAAAGGCATTAAATGTAAACAGCATGCTTTTAGCACATCCAAAAGTGTTACTGTGCTAGGAGGTGAAGAAGTCTGTTCTTTAGCATTTTTAATGCCCAGTTGGACCTTCACCACTTGGCTGCCCTGAGTTAAAGAACAGGCTTGCAGATAAAATGTGAAATTACTGAATATGGTCACCTGTCCTAAAATTTTAGATAGATATTGTGAATTTGTGCCAGTGGCTTGCCGTTTGGAACACTCAACTCTCAGAAAGGCCTCCTCTAGTTTCCTTTGTATACATCACCACCCTCTCATGTGGATATCCAAATTTCTAGTTGCTTCACAAAGCAGCGTAGAATTTTTTCAGCCTGATGTATGATGGCTTAGCAACTTGGCTTTAACTTGTAGCTCAATAGACTAGCCTGTGATAGGAGCAACTAGGAGCACTGGGTGTCTACCAACTCTGCTGCTGTGTATGCATACTGCAGCTGATTGAGTCAACATAAATTTTTGTAAATGCAATATTGTCATTGAGTGTGTAGATGCAATCCAAATGTCCATGCTACATATTGATATCTAAAATCAAGAGAAATCCCATTTCTTTAACATTAAAAAAAGCAACAGCCAATGAATTTAAATCAGGATAAAAAAATCATATTACTCTAATGGCTTTAATATTTTTGTGCCTGGATTGAAGTCTCCCATAATTTGTGACTTTGTTAAGATGCTATTATCTTAATATTCTGGGAAGAAATCTCATAAGGAAATTACTCAAACTTGCCTCGTCAGTCTTCATAACAATAGAGAAAAACATGTTATTGCATTGGGAAAAATTTGTTATTGTTTTCCTAAAGTTTTACTAGAGAGTGAGATTTCGTTGGCATTGCAATAACTAATTTGTTATCTTTATTTTACAAGGGTGAATAAATTAAACAAGCTAGCTTATTATCTAACAGATAACAGGGAAAAGTATTTTTATTTTTCTTGGTTACTATCTATGCAGTAATTATACTACTTTATACATAATTAAAATGAAGATTGATCAGTTCATTTTTCTCAGTGGTAAAATTATCAAGTTTTCTAATCGTTTTCTGTATTATAGAATTATTTCATATCCCTGTCATGTTCCATTTAGTAAATACAAAATATCTCCTAATTAGAGTTATCACAGCCTGTGACTTTTATACTATTAATTTAGAAGATAAAAATATTTAGATGGATATTATCCAAGCCAAATAGGAATCCTTTTGAAAGAATCGATTTTTTTTTTCATCTAGTTCTAAAGTCTCTTGCCCGCTCACAATCTCTGTTGTTGGTAGGGTCTCCTTTTTAAAAAAAAAATTAAGGTTGCTTAATTTGTTCAGATTCCAACACAGCCTTTTCTCACCAAACAATGAGGTCGAACAATTTATCATTACTCTAGGTGTGCACTGCATAGTTTTCCAAGTTTGTAGGTGTAAAGTGCTCATTTTTTGAAACAGAGAAAGCTTCTGCTCATATTGCACAATAGAAATATGCACATGGTTAAAAAAAGGTTTAATCATGGAGAATTAGTGAACTCACTCTGAGGAGAAGCTCTATACTCTAGTTATGTTCATGAAGTGGGGGACCTGTTATAAAAGAATTTTTGCCCTACAAAAGAAGCCAATCTCACTGGAGTTCCCTTTAGAGATCTATTTCTATGGATTTCTATGGTGCACTGTGAATACTGTTTTGATAGCAAATTTTAGGATCCACACATTTTTTTTAGCACCAGATCACGTTGTATTACTAGATGCCTTTGTGTTCCTAGAACACTGCTAGATTAAATGACTGTAAAGAGAATTGACTTTGGTAATACAACTGCCATATCTTGATTCTAGTGGACATCCCTGATATGACTTATTTCAACATGTTGCTGATTGTTTTAGTTAATGGTTCATAGTGCCTTGTTTCTAGTAGTTGTTCAAAAATGTTTGCTAAAATTAATCTTTTATAAAGTGTTTTCTCTGTGAGCATTCATTGTTAATGTTTTGTTTGTTTTTGTTCTGCATAATTGGGTTATGGTTCTATTTATCTGTGGCAAAATATATAGGGTCAATTGATCTTCCTAACTTTCTTCCAGCTCCTATACTTCATGGTGGTCAGTATGTATTTTCCCATTCCATCCTCATTTCCTAAACTTTCTTTAAAGTTTGTTCATCCATAGCCCTTCACCAGCCTTCTTAGTACTGCTAGAAAAGGCCTTTTACTTTGTTACTAACTTTTCTTTTATCTCAAGAATTTTATCAGCAAATGTTGTTAATGTGACTTTTAGAGTAATTCATGCACTCCCTTATTTTTAAAATTTATTTTAATGTTATATTATAATGATAAAGTATGCAAATGGTAAAGAATTCAAGAAACACAAAGGATATATTGAAACCATGTGTCTCCCATCCTCCCCTGGCTCTTGGTTGTTTGATCCTGAAAGACAAATGCTAAATTCGCCCCTTTATATATTATTCCAGAGTTATTCCATCATAAATGACTATATATTGGGGCACCTGAGTGGCTCATTCAGTTAAGAATCTGCCTTTGGCTCTGGTAATGATCTCGAGATCCTGAGATTGAGCCCAGCACCATGCTCCCTGCTCAATAGAGAGTCTGCTTCTCTCTCTCCTTTGCCTCTGCTCTCCACTTGTGCTCTCTTGTGCTCGTGCTCTCTCTCATAAGTAAATAAAATCTTTTAAAAAATAAAGAGACCAAAAAAAAAAAAAAGAGAAAGAGAGAGACCATTATATTTCCTCATTGGGTGATTTTGACACTCTTGTTGAAAATCAATTGACCAGAAGTGTTTTTGTTTCTGGACTCCCAATTTTATTCTATTGATCTATGCATCTATCCTTATATTTGTATTACATTCTTTTTTTGTGTGTATTACATTCTTGATTTCTGTATCTCTATAGTAAGCTTTGCAATCAGGAAAGGTAAGACTTTTGTTTTTCTTTTGCAATATTGTTTTGGCTATTTGAAGCCCTTGTGAAACAGAGCAGGCACTGGACTCACATCCACTCAACACTAACTACAAAATCCATGGTTCTTTGATAGCTGAAACTTTATGACTCTTGAGTAGCATATCTTGCAGAAATGTGGAGGCAGGATGCTTATCAAAAGAAGGGACTTGACTAGGAAGACAGGCCAAGACTGAACCAAACCAGTGTGCACTAAGATAAACCCCAGTGCTAACCTTTCACTAACTTTCTTCCTCACTAAAATACTAAAAATCACACCCAGGGTTGGAGATTTAACATGCTAATTTAACATGTGATATACAAAGAAACATGACCCTTAAGTGCACAGGTACCAATAAATGCCTGTCTCTGTGTGCTTAAATATTATCCTTATCCCACCTAAACCTCTTTAAAACTCTTCCCCAAATCTCTCCTTGGGGAATCAGCTTGAGATTATTTCCTTTGTGCTATCTCCCTTCTGCTTGAGCATAAACCCCAATAAAGCCTTGCCTGGAACTTCCCATCAACTTCTTGTCAATTCCTATTGCTTAAAAAGCCTAAGGGCCTGGTTTGACATCACTTGGAATTTTATTTGAATTTGAGGATAAGTTTTTCTATTTCTGCTAAAATGGCCATTGAATTTTTGATAAAAGATTGTATCAAATCTGTAGATTTTTTGGGTAGTCATTGACATCATAACAATATCAATTTTTCCAACTCATGATACAGAACTGTTTTTCTATTTACTTAATGCTTCTTTGATTTATCCCAGCAATGTTTTATATTTTTCAATGGATATATACCTTTGGCCTCCTTAGTTAAATTTATTTGAGGCATTTTTATTCTTTTAGATGTTATTGTAAATAGAATTGTTTTCTTAATTTCTTTTTGGAAAAGTATATTGCTATTATATAAAAATACAACTGATTTTTATGTTTTTTTTTTCTTTTTTAAATTTTTATTTTAATTCCAATTAGTTAACATACAGTGTTGTATTAGTTTCAAGTGTATAATATAGTGATTCAACAATTCTACATATCACCCAGTGCTCATCATAGTAAGTGCACTCCTTAATTGATCCTGTACCTTGTAACTGTAGAATTTGTTTATTAAGGCTAGTAGTTTTTTGGATTTATTTTTTAGAAGATTTTATTTATTTCAGGGAAGGGAAGACCATAAGCAGGAGGGGCAGAGGGAGAAAGACTCTCAAGCAGACTCTGCACTGAGTGCAGAGCCAAACACAGGACTCAATCTCACAATTCTAAAATCATGACCTGAGCCAAATCCAAGAGTCAGGTGCTCAACCAACTGCACTACCCAGGTGTCTCTGGATTTATTTATTTATTTATTTATTTATTTATTTATTTATTTATATTTTGGGTTCTTTAGGATGCCTTCCTGTGATTAGAGATATTTTAACTTTATCCTTTCCAACGTGGATGTCTTTTAATTTTCTTTCTTGCCTAATTGCTCTAGCTAGAATTCCCAGTGCTATGTTAAATAGAAATGTTGAAAGTCAGCATTCTTTTCTTGTTCCTCAACTTAGTAGAATAGATTTTAGTCTTTAACCATTGATCATAATGTTATCTGTGGGTTTCAAATAAATGTCATTTATCATGTTGTAGAAGTTCCATTCTTTTCCTACTTTAATAAATGCTTTTATAATGAAAGAGGGTTATATTTTGTAAAATATTCTTTAGGTGTAAGTTGAAACATCAGTGTTTTTTTTTAATTTCATTAAAATGATGTATTATATTGATAGTTTCTTAAGTTGTACCATTTACATATTCCTGGGATAAATTCTAATTGATCATCGTGTGTAATCCATTCAATATGTAATTAAATTTGATTGGCTAGCATGGTTTGGAGGCTTTTCACATCTATGTTCTTAAGGGATATTGGTCTGTAAATTTGTTTGTTTGTTTGTTTGTGTTACTTTTGTCTGTTTTTCATGGTAGAGGAATACTGTCCTCATAAGATAAGTTATAAAGTACTTCCTCCTCCTCTATTATTTGGAAATTTTAGGACATGTTGGTGTTAATTTGTTCTTGTGTTTGGTAGAATTCATCAATAAAGTCATCTGGTCCTGGAGTTTTCTTTGTTGTGACTTTAAAAAAATACTGATTTTATATCTTTACATATTATAGGTCTGACCAGACATTATCTTCTCAGTTAGTTTTAGTAATTTGTGTGCTTCTTGGAGTTTATTCATTTGATCTAGGTTGTCTAATTTGTTGGTATACAATTATTCACAGTATTCTCTTAAATTCCTTTTTATATCTGTAAGGTTGGTAGTAAAACCTCATTTTTTTGTTACTTGCATCTATTTTTTAGTGAATTTAGCTAAGGGTTTGCCAATTTTGTTGGTATATATTTTTTAATAATTTTTTTCATTTTTTCTCTCTATTGTTTTTCTATTCTCTATTTTTTTTATTTCAAATCTAAACTTTAATAGTTTTTTCCTGCTTCTAGTAGTTTATTTTTCACTTTCTAAACTCTTAGAATATAAAGTGAGATTACTAATTTGATATTTTACTTTTTTAGTGTAGGCATTTATTGCTATAAACTTCCCTGTGGTCATTACTTTCATTGTACCCCATAAGCTTCATACTGTATTTTCATTTTTATTCATCTCTAATTTCTGGTTTTGATTGTATTTTTTAATTTAATATTTTAGTTTTTAAAAAATTCATTGCTTAACTTCCAATTGCTTTTAAACTTTCCAGTTTTTGGAAAAAATATAACCCTTATATTTACTGCAACATTATTTATAATAGCAATTTATTACAAATATAATTTATAATTATAATAATATAATATAATATAGTATATATATATATAATGAAATGTTACTTAGTCATAAAAAAATGAGATATTGACATTTGTGACAACATGAATGGACCTACAGAGTATTATGCTAAGTGAAATAAGTCAGAGGAAGACAATGATTTTACTCATGGGTAGAATCCAAAAATCAAAATGAACAAACAAAAAACAGACTTTTAAATACAGAGAACAAACTCATAATTGCCAGAGGGAAAGATAGGGGGTATAGGAGAAATAATAAAGGAGATTAATAGGTACAAATTTCCAGTTATAGAATAAGTCATGGAGATGAAAAGTACAGCATAGGAAATATAGTGGGGAAAAAAAGAGTAAAGGAGCAAACCACAAAAAAAAATTCACAAAACATGAATAGGCATGTCATAAAAGAAGATATCCAAATTGCCATTGAATACAGGGAAAGGTGAACCATTTCATTAGTTTCCAAATAAGAAAACAATTCAAAAGAGGACAATGTGATACTATAACCCACTGAATAAAATAAGAATTCATGAGTCTATAGTCTATAGTGAAAATAAATAAACAAATGTATGAATAAAGAAGGATACAATCTTTTTAGTAAAACACCAATTAATAAGTATAAATTTACTTGTACCACAGTCATTTTATGTAGTTACACCATCCCCTCCCTAAAGCTATAAGCTTGAAATTTATAACAATATTTTCATACACTAGTTTGAATTCTCTATTTAGAGCAGTGGTCAAGGGATCCCTGGGTGGCTCAGCGCTTAAGTGCCTGCCTTCATTAGGCCGGGGGCGTGAACCTGGAGTCCTGGGATCAAGTCCCATGTCAGGCTCCCTGCATGGAGCCTGCTTCTCCCTCTGCCTGTGTCTCTGCCTCTCTCTGTCTCTGTCTCTCTCTGTGCCTCTCATGAATAAATAAATAAAATCTTTTAAAAATAAATAAATAAAAAATAAAGCTTTGGTCAGCAGACATTTTAATTAATTTCTGTATCACATTCCTATATTGCTCTGAGTGTATTTATATTTCTCCATTATCTTTGTTCTTAACTTTTCCTTTTTTCACCCCACTTAAATGCCTTATTCCTGTACCTCACTAAAGCTTTTTATATTTTTCTTTTTCCTTTGAAGCTTAATAAGTACACTGACCAATTTTAAAATTACAATTACTTCTTATCTTCCTTTATGAATGTTTAACAGCCATATCAAGGTAGAACTGACATCTAATAAACAACACATATTTACCATATGCAATTAGATAAGTTTTGACAGATGTGAAAAAAAACCACCAGACTCAAAATAATGAATATATCAATATCTGCCAAATTTTCCTTGTGGCCTTTGAAGTCCCTTCTCCAGCACCTACCTTTCCCAACGTTTCTGTCTTCAGGCAAACATTGGTCTGTTTTTGTTACTATTTAGTTTTCATTTTACAGAATTTTACACAATGGAATCACAATGTGTGTGCTCTATTTTGTCTGGGTTCTTTCACTCAGCATAATTTTTGAGATTCATTCATGTCATGGTGTTTGTCAATAGTCCATTATTTTTCATTGTTGAGTCAAGTACCATTGTATGGAAATATACACTATTTGTTGGACCATTCATCTACTGATATACATTTAGGTGGGTTACAGTTTGGGGCTAATATAAATAAAGTTGCTAGAATATTTGTGTCCAAATCTTTGCATGGACATGTGACCTTATTTCTCTTGGATAAATAGTTAAAAATGTAATAGCTGGATCATATGGTAGCTTCATGTTTAACCTTTTAAGACACTGACAAACTATTTTCCAAAATTTATGTGCCATTTTAACTCAACAAACAATGAATGAGATTTCTAGATTTTCTATAACCTCATTAACACTAAGTATGGTCAAGTATTTTTAATTTTAACCATTCTGTTATGTGAAAAGTAGTATCCCATTGTAATTTTGATTTCTGTCTCTAATGAAAGAACATGTTAAGCACTTTTTCATGTGTTTATAGAACATTTGTGTATCTTTTTTGTTGTGCATGGCTGGTAATTCGTATTGGATTTCAGACATTGTTAGTTTTACTTTGTTTATTGCTGGATATTTTTATGTATCTATAAATATCTTTCAACATTGTTCTAAGATGTAGTTAAGCCACTTGAAAATACTTTTGTTTTCTGTTCTGCCCTGTTAAATTTGTAAGGCTAGATAAGAAGTACACAGTCCAGGACCATTCTCTATGTCTGATGCAAGAGCTTCTGAGACTGTATCCAATGTTACATGAATCATGAGATTTTCTAGACTGTGGTGGGAGGAGGTACTGTGCATGAACACCAGGCCTCTCATTTCATGACCTCCTCCCACCTTAGTATCCTTACATGCATAGGTAAATTTTTAGATAGAAACTTAATAAGGAATCCCATGCAGTTCTTTAAGTTTCTCTGTGTGCATATCTCCTCTCTGGCACTCTGCCTCAAGGACATTAGATGCTTTGGTCTCCCTGGAACATCAATTCTGCATCCTCAGCTTAGGGAGTCCACTAAGTTCTGTCTGGATCTCCACTCCCTGAGTCATGACCTGGAATCTCGCTCTGAGCTCTATAGATCATAGGGTTCATCTCATTTTTAATTTTGCAGAGATCACAGTCCTTTCATACTTTGACATCCAGTGACTTGAAAAAGGTTGTTTTATATATTGTGTCCATTTTCTTGTTGTTGTTGTTGTTGTTGTTGTTGTTGTTGTTGTTTCAGGCTAATGGGAAAATCCGGTCCTTTTATTTCATTTTGGTCTAAAGTGAATGCACACCTATCTACTTTTGTATGATAATTGTTAAACATTTTTGTCTATGTCATATAGCCTAGTAACATTACCCTACTTATACTTTCAATACCTTACAACGTGCAATCATTTTATCATATTAATTAAAAATCTAAATAATTTAGGACTTGCATATTTGAGAAACAAAGAAAAATAGCAAGTGATATCTACTATTGTTTAAAAGATTCATTCTTTCAACAATATGTATTTCAAGTTAATGCCACTGCTTATTCTAAGGATTGTAACCATAACTAATTACTTAGAATAACTGGTGAATGGCTTACATTTCCTAGGGTACCACTTATTACTCAATGTAGTAAATAGTTATTTTTGAGAAAGACTTTCTCAGGAGAGGGAGCTAAGATGGCAGAGTAGTAGGAGGACCCTATGCTGGCCTTGTCCCTCAAATGCAGCTAGATAAATATTAAATCATTCTGAATACCTAATAAATTGATCAGAGGACTGAATGAACAAATTGAACAACCAGACGGAGAGAAGAGGCCACATAATGGAAGGTAAGAGTTGTAGAGATGTGGTTTGCGGGGAAAAAAAACAAAACAGATCATGGGTGCTGTAGAGGTGAGGGAGCCCTAGTCTTAGAGAGAGACACAGAGAAGCACACAGGGTATTTCACAAGGAAAACACTTCCCCCAAACCATTGACTGGGAAAATGAGAGGGGCTGATTCTTTTTAGTTTTTACAACCAGCAAGGTTCAAAATCTGGAGTTTTAAAGGTGCATAGCATGGCTGGTGTGGAGCCCTGAGGGCACTGTAATGCTCCTGTGAAGAAGGAGAACAGATAGCTCAGGGGCAAACATGCAATCTGAAAATTGCCTGAGATACAGTGGGAAAGACTATCCTTCTTTCTTGGAGCACATCTCAGAGAGGTGGAAATACCTCTCCAGGGACAAAGGAGCCATTGGGATCCATTTCCTTTCCCCACCATTTAGCATAAACTAACTTCAGCAAGCAGCACAGTGCCAACAATGGCAGCCTAAACCTCTTACATCAAGCCTCACCCCACTGCTCTTTGCTGGTGCAGCTTTACTTGGGCAAATGTGTCTGAGAAATATATCAGGCCTTCCCCAAGAAAGCCGGCATAAATTCCCTGTATATACCATGTCTACTGACCATAGAGCTGTGTAAAACTTCAGCTCTAGTGGAGATAGCAACAGGTTTTCCTTAACAAGCAGATCAGAGGATACCTGGTTAAAATTCACCACATTCTGGCCAAGGTCCAAACACTGCAGGCAAGAAGAAATTCTGCAGAGCATTGATCTGAGGGAAAGAGCAGTCAAAACACAGCAACAGAGTACAGTGTACACCAGAAACGCTTCCTGAAGTGCCAGGCCCCTGGACAGTATATGATCTCTTCTTCAGTAATCCATTACTCTCAGGAGCAGAAAACATAATAGGCTTTTCTAACACACAGAAGAAGACAGAGACCTGGACAAATTGTCAAGACAAAGTAATGCATCCCAAAAGAAAAAAACAAGAAAAGAAAAAAAAAAAAAAAAAAAAAAAAAAAAAAAAAAAAAAAAAAAAAAAAAAAAAAGAAAAAAACAAGAAAAGGTCATAGCCAGGGGTCTAATTGAAACAGATGAAAGTAATATACCTGATCCAGAATTTAAATCAACAATCATAAGGATACTAGCTGGGCTTGCAAAAAGCATAAAAGACACCAGGGAATCCCTTGCCATAGAGATAAAAGACATAAAAACTAGTCTGGCAGAAATGAAAAATACAATAACTGATATTTGAAACAGACTAGATAAAATGATGACAATAGAAGAAGCAGAGGAATAAATGACATAGAAGTGATTATAAAAGATAAAATTAAGGAAAATTATGAAGCTGAAAATAAGAGGGAAAGGCAAATATGAAATAACAAATGTAAACTTAGGGAACTTAGTGACTCCATAAAGTATACTAACATTCACATCATAGGAGTTAAAGAAAGAGAGGAAAAGGGGGAAGAAGGATTATTTGAGCAAATTAGAGCTGAAAACCTCCCTAATCCATGGAAGGAAACAGACATCCAAATCCAGCAGACAGAGAGAACTCCCACCAAAATCAATAGAAGTAGGCTAACACCAAGTTATACTACAAGTAAATTTGCAAAATGTAGTTATAAAGAGAAACTCCTAAATGCAAAGATAAAAGCACCTAAATTTTAAGGGAAGACATATAAGGTTAGCAGCAGATCTCTCCACAGAAAGGTGGCAAGCCAGAAGAAAGTGGCATGATATATTCAATGTCCTGATGAGGCAAAACCTGCAAACAAAAATACTCTATCCAGGAAGGCTATCATTCAGAATGGAAAGAAACATAGTTTCCCACACTAACAAAACTAAAGGAGTTTGTGACCACTAAACCAGCCCTGCAATAAATATTAAATGGGACTCTTTGAGTGGGAAAGGAAGACCAAAAGTGACAAAGACTAGAATGAAAAAGAGAAAAATCCCCATAAATGATGACAAAAGAAGCAGTAAACTGGTACTAAATTCAAATCTATCAATTATCACTCTGAATGCAAATGGACTAAATGCTCCACTCAAAAGACATAAGGATTCAGAATGGATAACAAACAAACAACAAACAAATATACAAAACATTTTTTCCTGCTTATAAGAGACCCATTTTAAACCTAAAGACACCTGGTGATTGAAAATGAAAGGATAGAGAAACATTTCTCTTGCAAATGGCCATCAAAAGAAAGTCAGAGTAGCAATATTTACATCAGACAAACTAGATTTCAAACCAAAGTCCATAACAAGAGATGAAGAAGGGTACTGTATCATAAGAAAGGGGTCTATCCAACAAGAAGATCTAACACTTGTAAATATTTATGACTCCAACCTCAGAGTACCCAAGTATATAAACCAATTAATAACCAATATAAAGGAACTTATAGATAATAATACAATCATAGTAGGGGAAGAACAATAATAGTAGGGGACTTTAACACCCCACTTACATCAATGGAGAGATAATCTAAGCAGAATATCAGCAAGGAAACAATGGCTTTGAGTGACACGCTGGACCAGATGGGCATAACAGATATACTACAACATTTCATCCTCAAATAGCAGAATACACATTCCTTTCTAGTAAGTGTGGGACATTCTTCACAGTCACATACCAGGTCACAAATCAGGCCTCAAGAAGTACAAAGAGATTGCGATGCATATTTTCAGACCACAATGCTATGAAACTTAAAATTAAGCACAAGAAAAAATTTGGAAATATCACAAATACATGGAAGTCAGATAACATCCTATTAAAAAATGATTGAAAAAAATTTAAAAAATGATTGAGTCATCAGCAAATTAAATAAGAAATAAACAAATACCTGGAAACAAATTAAAATATAATGATTCAAAATTTTTGGGATGTGGCAAAAGCTGGATCAATACAGGACTCCCAAAAGAAGAAAAATCTCAAATATGCAATGTAACCTTACACTTGAAGAAACTAGAAAAAGGATAAGAAACAAAGCCTGAAGTCACCAGAGAAAAGGAAATAATAAAGATTAAAGCAGAAATAAATGATATAGTAATGCACACAAAAATTGAACATATCAATGAAACCAGGAACTGGTTCTTTGAAAAATTAATAAAATTGATAAACTCCTAGCCAGACCTATCAAAAAGAGAAGAGAAAGGACTCAAATAAATAAAATCATGAATGTGAGAATAAACATCACAACCAACACCACAGAAATATGAACAATTATAAGTGAATATTATGAAAAATTATCTGCCAATAAATTAGGGAATTTGGAAGAGATAGCTAAATTCCTAGAAATATATACACTACCAAAATGGAAACAAAAATAAAAAATTTGAGATCAATAACTGGCAAAGAAATTGAATCAGTAATCAAAAATCTCCCAGCAAATAAGAGTTCAAGGCCAGATAGCTTCCCAGGTATATTCTACCAAATATATAAAGAACATTTAATACCTATTCTTGTCAAACTATTCCAAAAAATAGAGATGTAAGGAAAACTTCCAAACTGATTGTATTAGGACAGCGTTGCCTTGATTCCAAAATCAAAGACCCCACTAAAAAAAGAGAACTACAGGCAAATATCCCTGATAAATATGGATGCAAAAGCTCTCACCAGCATATTAGCAAATCTAATCCAACAGTACATTAAAAGAATCATTCATCATGATCATGTGGGATTCATCCTGGGTTGTAAATTAGTTCAATATTTTCAAACCAATCAATATGATAAACTCATATTAATAAAAAATGGATAAGAACTATATGATCCACTCAGTAAATACAGAAAAAAAATTGACAAAGTACAGCATCCATTCTTGATTTTAAAAATCCTCAACAAAGTAGAGATAATAGGAACATACCTCAGCATCATAAAGATTATATATGAAAGACCCAAAACTAATATCTTCAACTTGAAAAAACTGAGCTTTTCCTCTATGTTCAGAAAGAAGACAGGGATGTTCACTCTAACCTCTGTTATTTAACATAGTATTGGAAGACATAGCCTCAGCAACTAGACAGGAAAAAGGAAAAAAAAGCATCCAAATCAGCAAAGAAGAAGTCAGATATTCACAATTTGCAGACAATAAGATATTCTATGTGGAAAACCCAAAAGACTCCATCAAAAATTTGCTAGAATTGATACAGGGATTCAGTAAAGGCATGAGATACACAATGACTGTACAGAAATCTGTTGCATTTCTATATACCAATAATGAAGCATCAGAAGAAATCAAGGAATTAGTCCCATTTGCAATTGTACCAAATACCATAAGATACCTAAGAATAAACCTAACCAGAGTTAATAAATCTGTACTCTGATAACAATAGAACACTTATGAAAGAAATTGAAAATGGCACAAAGAAATGGAAAGATATTACATGCTTATGGAAGAACAAATATTGTTAAAATGTCTACACTACCCAAAGGAATCTTCACATTTAATGTAAACACTATCATGATACCAACAGCAGTTTTCCAGAGGTAAACGAAACAAAAGCAAAAATGAACAATTGGGATCTCATCAAGATAAAAAGCTTCTGCACAGTGAAGAAAGCAATCAACAAAATTAAAAAGCAACCTGCAACCTTCAGAATGTGAGAAGATATTTGCAAATGACATACTTGATAAAGCCTTAGTATCCAAAATTTATAAAGAATTTATCAAACTCAACACCCAAAAACCAAATAATCCAGCCAAGAAATGGGTAGAAGACTGGAATAGACATGTTTCCTAAGAAGCCATAGAGATTGTTAACAGACACATGAAAAGATGCTCAACATCACTCATCATCAGGGAAATACATATGAAAACTACAATGAGATATCAGCTCATGCCAATCAGAATGGCTAAAACTAATGACACAGGAAACAATAAATGTGGATAAGGATGTGGAGAAAGGCGAACTTTCTTACACTGTTGATGGAAATGCAAACTGGTGCATCCATTCTGGAAAATAGTTCGGAGGTTCCTCAAAAATTTAAAAATGGAACTTCCCTGTGATCTAGCGCTATTAGGTATTTACCCAAAATATAGAAAAATACTGATTCACAGGGGCACATGCACCCCAATGTTTAGAGCAGCATTATCAACAATAGCCAAATTATGTCCATGAACTTAGACTTATGAATATATAATGGAATATTACTCAGTCATCAAAGAGAATGAAATTTTTCCATTTGCAATGGATTGAATATAAATAGAGTGTATTATGCTAAGCAAAATAGGTCAGTCAGAGAAAGCCAAATACCATAGAATTTCACTGATGTGGAATTTACAAAATGGGACAGATGAACAATGGAGAAAAAGGAGAGAGGCAACCAAGAAACAGACTCAACTGTAGAGAAGAAACTGAGGGTTACTGGAAAGGGAGTTATCAACGGGGTGGATTCAATGAATGATGGTTTTTAAGGAGAGCACTGTTGTGATCAGCCCTGGGTGTTATATTTAATTGATGAATCACTAAATTCTACTCATGAAACTAATATATACTGTATGTTTACTAACTGAAATTTAAATAAAAACTTGAAAATACAAAACAAAAACAAACAAATGAACAAAACTCCAAATATATTGAGAATATATCTTTTGCTAGGCTAATCACTGTGCTAATTGCTGAAAAGGCAATGGGGAACCAGAGTAGGTTCCTATACTCCTGGAAATTGTATTTTACAGTGTTAGACACCAACAATATAAAAATTTTAACAGATAAATCCTGATATATTTATAAAAGAAATACACATCAAACTATGATAAAGAATACTCAAAAGTTTGAATTAATTGTTATGAGTATAAGTATCCTTAAAAGATGGTATATAAATCTAAAGAATGACTAGGAAGATTTGTGAAAAGTTTGAGCATGAGTTAAGAAACGTAGGCAAGAGGAGCAGAAAGCCTAAAGGCCAAGAGACAGGCAATATATTGATGTTTTATGGGAAATAAAAATACCAGTTTAATCACGTATAATGAAGAAAGAAAGAGTGGCATGATGGGAAGCTTGAGAGGTAGTCAGGGGCTAAATCAAATCAAGGAGTTTGATTTTGTTTTTCTATATACAGTGGGAAGCATTGAATGGCTTAATCAAAGATTAAATGTTCTAGTTTTTATTTTAAAAATTTATTCTGGTTGCTAGGTAGAAAATGGATGGGGACTCATTGAACTGAACGTGAGAAAAAAGTAAGACTTCTATATGTCTAAAATAATAGAGAATTGGTTGCAGTTATCTTAAAAGTTTTCTCCCTTTTATTCTTTCCTTATAGAAGTCATAAAGTGGGGATCCCTGGGTGGCGCAGCGGTTTGGAGCCTGCCTTTGGCCCAGGGCGCGATCCTGGAGACCCCGGATCGAATCCCACGTCAGGCTCCCGGTGCATGGAGCCTGCTTCTCCCTCTGCCTGTGTCTCTGCCTCTCTCTCTCTCTCTCTCTCTCTCTGTGACTATCATTAATAATAAAAAAAAAATCTTTAAAAAAAAAAAAAAAAAAAAAAAAAAAAAGAAGTCATAAAGTGTTGGAATAAGATTTTTTCTTTTCTCGCGCCATCTCTTTGTTCTTTTGTAGTGTGTATTTTGGGAGCACTCTTCCATTTGTCTTCTAGATAAATTCATACATCTTTGGCTGAATCTATTATGTTATTCATCTATGTCTATTCAGGTTTTTTTAATTCAATGATCATATTCCTAATTTTTACAATTGATTTTTGTAATTTATTTCTTAGCAACCTTTTTAAATTGGTGTAATGTGCTTTTATATTTTTTGATGGATGAAAACTGTACTGTAGTCTATTACAAATCTCAAAACTTAGACTCTTCAAAATGTTTAGAATTCCATTTATACTATAGTTATTCCACAACTTATAAATAGTAACTATAATAAGTGTATTAAAATTTCATTATAATTTGACTATTAAATTACTCCATTGATCTGTTTTACATGAAAAATTATATAATCCAATTTATGTGAAATTGCTATATGTAAAAAAAATTCTGCTGATATTCATTAATGTATTTTATATTTGGCCTTCAAGCAAAATAACCATGGAAAGGAAAAGCATCTATTTAAAAACTTTGGTTTTTGCTCAATAACGGCAAAAGCAAAATTTCCCCCATCTTATTTGACTGTCACTGAGAACTTCCCTCTCATTGAGGTTTTACAATAAAGAAATGTACCTTTCCTAATCTTAGGATTCTACGAAGTTGGGCCCAGTTAGCCTGATGTCTATCAATTACCTGGTTCTTTCTTGGAAACTGAAGACAAGTTTTCAGTATTGCCAGGAGGATATACATGGGAATGCATGTGTCAGAGTCAGTTGACTGGGTGTCCAATTATAGATATTTGTCCAATTTTTTCTTTCGGAATTTTAGATATTTTAATACATTATTTTTTTAGAATTCAAGTTTTTAAAATATCTCCTTTAATTTTGATATGGATTTCACAAAATAAAAAATCCCATATAGAGCTAATTCTATCACAATGATTAATTCAAGACAGTAGCTCTCTTTATTCTCCTAATTTCATCAAGAAGACCCTTTGGTTAATCTTTAAAATGCTCATTTGTTTTAAAAATGAATATTTGAGAAACAAAGAGCACCTGTTACATGCAGGCTCTGGTCTAAGCCCTGCAAACACATTAAAGCCTTTCCTTCTCCCAGCAGTTATTTGAGATGGGGACTGTTCTCTTCCCATTTTGTAAGAAGACAAAGACACTGAAAGGGTGCATTTCCTTCTGGAGCTCCTGGTAATATAGTTCCTCTTTCCATCCCAAACCTTGTGTGTTCAGAAATCCAGACATGGGTCTTCGGAATTAAGATGGCAGAGCAGGGATCCTTGGGTGGCTCAGCAGTTTAGTGCCTGCCTTTGGCCCAGGACATGATCCTGGAGTCCTGGGTTCAAGTCCCACGTCAGACTCCCTGCATGGAGCTTGCTTCTCCCTCTCTCTCTGTCTCTCTCTCTGTCTTTCATGAATAAATAAATAAAATCTTAAAAAAATAAGATGGCAGAGCAAGGAACACAGCCAGACAAATATCAAATCATTCTGAACACCCAAGAAATTGATCTAAGGACTGAGAGAAAAACTGCACAGGTAGAGGGAGAAAAACAGCCATGTGGTGGAAGATAGGAGCTACAGATATGGGACTTGGGCAAAAAAAGAATTATAGGTGCTGCAGAGGGGAGGGAGCCACTGTCACAGAAAAGCAAGAGAGAAAAAGAGAGAGAGTATGTGTGTGAAAACAGTATGTAGGGGGCTGCACAAGAAAAACTGTCCCCAAAAGAATTTTAACTGGGAAAAGGAGAGGGGATGACTGCGGCAAATCTTTATAAGTAGCAGAGCTCAAAGTCTGAAGTTTTAGAAGTCTGTGTCAACACGGGGGGTTTGTGCTTGGTGGATTTAGTGGTACTTCTATGGGGAAGGAGAGTAAAGGCCCAGGAGCAGTGTGGCCTGAGGATTCCGTGATTGCACAGGGAGTAACAACTCTCTTTCTTGGAGTGCATTTGAGGGAGGAGGCATGGCCTCTCCAGAGACAAAATAGCTGGTGGCCACCAATGTGCTGCCCCACTCATTAGCATAGGAACAGAGACACCTGCTGAGGATAGCAAACCTTGGTGCTTTTTGCTGCACTTTACCATAAACATCAAAAAGTTACATGGTTGTGCTACTGCTTTTCTGGGACAAAGTGCCACCAGCCACAGCATAGTGAATCAATGCTGGTCCATACCACTTTGGTTCCCTAAAATTTAGAGTTTTGAAACCAGCTGTGTGCCTGAGATAAAACACAGGAGAACTGTGCTGCCTGGCAGGAGACAGCTTGGACACAGACAGGGTAAAGGCAGGGATGTGATAGAGACACAAGAAGGGAGATTATTCACTTTTCTGTGAGGGCTTCCTTAAGAGTTCTGGACATGAACTCTCTGCTCTGGGGACAAGAGTGCAGGGCAATGCCATTTCCCCCTCCCATCAGCACTGATCTACTTTGGTAACACAGTATTGCCAGAGGAGTCTGGAGCTGTTGACACCAAGCCCCTCCATCCTGCACTCTGTAAGGTGCATCTTTACTAGGGCAAGTACACCTGGGAGCCACCTCAGCATGCCTCTCTCCCAGAAGACTAGCATAAACGTTTTGTACACATCTAATCTACAGATCATAGTGTGCTGCAATACTTCAACTCTAGGGGAAATAGAATCTAGCTTCTTTTAACAAACAAAACAAAGCATGCCTAGTCAAAACTTGTCACACTTGGACAAGGTCCAAACACTCACCACTGCAGGCAAGGAGAAAATGAAGACAACTGACATGAGGGAAGTAGTAGCCAAAACACAACAGCAGAGTGCACACTCTGAAACACTTCCTGAAGCACCAGGCTCAATACAGTACAGGACCTCTTCTTGATACAGTCATTACTCTCAGGAAGAGGAATATAATCGGTCTTACACACACACATACACACATATACACAGTAACATAGATGAAATGGCAAGACAGAATATTCACCCCCAAAAAGAAGAGGAAGAAGTCATGTCCAGTGATTTAATCAAAAACAGATATACGTAAGATGCCTGAAACAGAATTTAAAATAGCAATCATAAGGATACTAGCTGGGTGTAGAGAAAAGCATAGAAGAGACTAGATAATTCCTTACTGCAGAGATAAAAGATTTAAAAAATATCCAGGCTGAAATAAAAAGTGCTGTACCAAAGATGCAAAATTGCATAGACAAAATGAAAATAAGAATGGATAAAGCACAGGAATGACTCAATGATATAGAAAATAAAATTATGGAAAATAAAGAAGCTGAAAAGAAGAAGGAAATAAAAATATTGGGTCACGCATGTAGATTTAGGAAAATTAGTGATTCCTAAAAGCATAATAACATTCATATCAGAGGACTCAAGAAGAAGAGAGGGAATAGGGGGCATAATACTTATTTGAGCTAACTATAGATGAAAACTTCCCTAATTTGAAGTAGGAAACAGATATAAATCCAAGAGGAACAGGAAAGTCCCATCAAATTCAACAAAAGCCAGCAAACACCAAGACATAACTTATTCAAATTCATAAAATACACAGAGGAAAGAATCCTGAAAGTAGCAAGGGAAAAAAAAGTCCTTAACATTCAAGGGAAGACAAATCAGTTTCTTTTTTTAAAAGACTTTATTTATTCATGAGAGACAGAGAGAGAGGCAGAGACATAGGCAGAGGGAGAAGCAGGCTTCCTGCAGGGAGCCCAATGTGGGACTCAATCTTGAAACCCAGGATCATGCCCTGAGCCAAAGACAGACTGTCAACCGCTGAGCTACTCAGGTATCCCAACAAATCAGTTTTTTTTTTTACTTTTATCCATTCATGAGAGACACAGAGAGACAGAGGCAAAGAGGCACAGAGACACAGGCAGACAGAGAAACAGGCTCCATGCAGGGACCCTGACGTGGGACTCGATTCCTGGTGTCCAGGATCATACCCTGGGCTGAATGTGGCACTAAACTGCTGAGCCACCCGGGCTGCCCAACAAATCAGTTTAATAGCAGATCTCTCCACAAATACTTGGCAGGCCAGAAGAGATTGGCATGATGGATTCAACATGCTGATTGGGAAAAAAAATATACAGCCAAGACTACCTTATCCAGCAAGGCTATCATTCAGAATAGAAGGAGAAAAATGAAGTTTCCCAAACAAAAACTAAAGGAGTTTGTGGTCACTAAATCAGATCTGCAATAAATATTGCAGGACTCCTTGAGTGGGAGAGAAGGACTAAAAGCAACAAAGACTGGAAAGGAACTGAGAACATGACCAGAAACACCGTTACAGGTAACACAATGGCACTAAATTCATATCTATCAATGATCACTCTGAATGTAAATGGAATAAATGCTACAATCAAAAGACATAGGGTATCAAAATGGATAAAAAAAAGAAGGTCCATCGATATTCTACCAACAAGAGACTCGGTTTAGATCTAAAGACACCTGCAGATTGAAAATAAGGAGATGGAGAACAATCTATTATGCTAATGGACATCAAAACAAAGCTGGAGTAGCCATACTTAAATCAGATAACCTAGATTTTAAACCAAAGACTGTAATAAGAGATTATTATATTATAGTTTTATATATTTATATATTTATAATATATATTTATATTAATATATTATTATATTATATTATTATATTATAATATATAATTATATATTTATATATAATTATAGTATATAATATATTATTATATTATATTATATTATATTATATTATTATATTATATTATATTATTTTATATTAATATATTTATAATATTAATATATTATATATTACTATATCATAATAAAGGGGTCTATTCAACAACAACAACAAAAACTATAAATTTGAAACACTTATGCCCCTAAAGGGGAGCACCTAAATATAGAAATCAATTAATAGAAAACATAAAGAAAGTTATTGATAACAATACTGTAATAGAAAGGGAATTAAACATCCCACTTACAGCAATGGAGAGAGGTCATCTGTGCAGAAAACCAACAATGAAACAACGGCTTTGAAGGACACCCTAAACCAGTAGAATTTTACAAATATATTCAGACCATTACATCCTAAAGCAATTGAATATACATGCTTTTCAAGTGCACATGGAATATTCTCCTGAATAGATTACATAATGGGTCACAAATAATCCATCAACAAGTACAAAGAGACTGAAATCAGGGATGCCTGGGTGGCTTAGCAGTTGAGCATCTGCCTTTGACTCAGGGCATGATCACACAGTCCCAGGATCAAGTCCCACATTGGGCTCCCAACACAGATCCTGTTTCTCCCTCTGCCTATGTCTCTGTCCCTCTCTGTGTGTCTCTCACAAACAAATAAATAAAATATTTTTTAAAAAGATTGAAATCATACCATGCATATTTTCTGACCATAGTGCTATGAAACTTGAAATCAACCACAAGAAAAAAATTGGAAAGACTAGAGATACATGAAAGTTAAAGAACATCCTATGAAAGAATGGATAGGTTAACCAGGAAATTTGAAAAAAACAAACAAACAAACAAATATATAAGAGTAAATGGAAATGAAAACATGACAGTCCAGGGGCAAGATGGTGGAGGAGGAGGGTCCCCAAGTCACCTGTCCCCACCAACTTACCTAGATTACTGTCAAATCATCCTGAAGACCTACAAATTCGACTTGAGATTTAAAGAGAGAACAGCTGGAACACTACAGAGAGAAGGGTTTTTACTGCTAGCAAGGTAGGAAGGCGGGGGGAAAAAAAAGGATCCAGTGGGTGGAGGGTCCCCGTGAGGAGACAGGCTAAGGCTGGGAGGTGAGAACCTCCAGGACAGGAAAGCCCAGCCCTGGAGAAGCAGGAACTTTAAAAATCCCCACCGGATTCTTCCCAGATGGAAAGGCGCTTAGCAGGAAACCAAGCAGAACCACAGGAGGGGCAGTGGAGCCTCCAGTTTCCCAGAGTCACTAATAGAGGAAGTGCTCACTGGGGGAGAGAGCACCACACACCCGGGTCCAGCGCGGTAAAGGTCTGGAGAGCACCTGGCAGGGCCTCCGGAGAAGCTGGTGGGTCAGGTGGGGGCTCCGGGTGGAGGGGGCTGCGCCCTGCTGCCTTCAGGAGCCGAGACCCCGGGACGCAATTCCAGGAGCACGGACCTGAGTCCCAGGGTACTGGACGGACACAGCCAAGGATCTTGCACTCTCCCTGGAACATGTGGAGGCAGGGAGGGCCCAGGACAGCGAGGACTCTCCTGCCACTGTCGGGCACCCCCAAGCAGTGAAGGTCAGCACCCCGCCCCAGGAGCACCTAGGCCACTGCGGACTGGGAGTTTGCAGTAGTTACTGAGAGGAGTTGACTCCAGGTCTGGAAACCTGGCTGCCACCAGTCCTGTTGTTCCTCCTAGGATCACTGTGTGCCTGGGAGAGGCAGGGCCCCAGGGAATGTGGGCCTCATGGGGTAAACAGCTGCCACTGAGCCCAGCACACGGTGGGGGGGGAGCAGGTCTCCCAGGTGCACACACCTGAGAATCAGCACAGCAGGCTCCTCCCCCGGAAGAACAACTGGAAGACAGGGGAAGAGCAAATTCTTG